>NC_092460.1:6527670-6830700 GCF_047495875.1 Pithys albifrons albifrons
GCTCAGAGACAAACCATCCCTTCCGGTGGAAGGTGTACTGTTCCCAACACCTCCATCCAAGCCAAGCCCTGTGAGGTTTTTGCAACAAAGGAAGCTGACAGAAACCTACAGCCAGACACCATCATCACTACATATTCCAGCATGTTGCCACTGCAGGGCACCAGGTCAACTTCCCACTCATGAGCAAACAAAAAAAGCAAGGTCTGCCAGCTGAATTAGGTGTGAGGGGGCACAGAGTGGCCTGGGGACCATGGCATGCATCTGCCACCCTCATTCAGGCACAAATCCCCCCTTCAGGGGCAGCTGGGGCTGGGCACAACTGTGTGGGACAGCCAGGTGGAAACACAGGGTGAATATGGGGCAGGAGTTGACTCCTTACATGAAACTGGGCCAAACAGCACCTTCTTGCAAAGAGTTGCCCTGAAACCACACTGCTAGATAGCAGCTTTCCCCTAGGTCCATCTTCAATGCAGTCTGAAGGCAGGAGAGTAAGTACCATGATACAGGCCTGGTGTTAAATCTCTTGAAATGGAAGAAGGGAAGTTCAGGTACGACACCGTTACCGATGCTGTCAGTGATGCTGCTGCAGAGAAACACTTGGCTCACTGTGCCTAATCCAAACACCAGGCCAAATGCAGATGTGGCTTCTAAGTGGCATGAATCGAAAGGCATTAATTGTTTGAAAAGAGAGAACAAAAGTTTGCAAGGCACAAACCTTCCCCCACACCCTTCTGCCAATTCCATCTGAATTATCTTCTTCACAGCATTTTCTGGGGCTGACAGTCCATGCTGCAGTGGAGGCCAGCGTGGATCCCTGCACTACAGTGGTGGTTTGGCAGCTTTATGATATTTTACATCACTTTTTCAGAGAACACCATAGCTATAAAATTTGTAGTTTTCCTAAACTCCCAGAATCCATTTAATCAAAACAGTCCGGCGGCCACACCAGGGCATTATGCAAGTGCATGGCTGCTGCTCCTTCAGCTGCTGGAGGAGGAATTTGCTGACAGGTCAAGATTAAACTTTCAGTTCTTTCTGCTCTCCCCACTCGTTATGGGCTGTTAAGAAATTTCAAGTTAATTAATTCAATTTCAGGAGGGGAAAATACTCGTAGGATTTCTTTAACAGGGTGCAGCTATGGGAGGGAAAGGCCAAGTGTGTTCACTGCTCAGCAGAAATCAGTCCCTGTTCCTTGAAACTCCCTTCTCACCTTCCATCGCACTGGGTGTTGTCATGGGGTAACCTCATTGGAAAATCTTTTCACATGAAATTAATTTTGTAGCACCTAAATGGGTTTGTGCCACAAACCGCCTTGGTTTCTGAGCCACTTTTTGTTGTGCATTATGTTTTCTTCCTAGAAGCTGCCTGTAGTTATGGCCAATAACTTGGCAGGAGCACCAGGAGCCTAATTTCACCTCCTTCCAAGCCAGAAATTGGTAGGCAGGCGATACAGCCCAATAAAACACAATTAACCTTTTCACTAAACAACAGCTCCCTGCATGAAGACCAGGCCATATTGAAAGGAATGAGACTGCTTTATGTTAACGGTGAGTCTCAAACCTTAAAATAAAATATTTGTGCTTACATAAATAGTTGGAAAGGTAGAAGTGTCATAACACTGGGTGTTTGTTATTGGAGCAGGAGCTTGCCTCCTGCCTGCAGCAAAATGTCATAACAAAGCCTGGGTCTGGCTCACTGCGTTTACTCCTCACTGCTGTGTTTAGAAGTCAGAGACAAACTCAAGCTATAAACAGATTGCATGACAGCTCACAAAAAGGCTCCTGTCAAAGTGGGGTTTATTTCAGCATGCCACGGACCCAGCACCAACTCAGGGGGCACAAAGCTTGAGGACCAAATTATGCCTCTCCCTGAGACGATGCTGGGTCTAAGCATGCCATGGAGCTGAGATGATGATGTGTCCAACTATGCCATGGACCCAGCAGCTCTACAAAGCTTTGCACCATCTGAGATGGTCTGCAGAATGTTCAGGACCATGGCCCAGCCTGGGACCTGGACCAGCATCATCTTGGGTCCATAGCACGCTTGGATCCAGAGTCATCTCAGGTGGTGCAAAGCTTGTGGACCTGCTGGATCCACAGCATGGTTGGACCCAGCAATACCTGGAGGCCATAGTATGCTTGGACCCAGTGTTGTCTCAGCTAGCACAAAGTTTTGTGTCCCATGAGACCACACTGAGTCCATGGCAAGCTTGAGCCCATGGCCAGGCTGCTTTCTGCAAAGTGCCCTGTTGTGAGACAAGTGTCTTGAGGTCACCCAAAAAATAGTGTGGCCTGTGGCAGGACAGGGGGAAGGGGGTGCACCACCACACACTCTGCTGCTCCCCCAAGCCTGCCCCAAAACCTCTCAACAGAAAATTGACTTCAGCCCACCATGCCTGCCCTAAACCCTGCTTTTTGCAGAGAGCACCTTCATCCCCAGCACAGGCTAAGCCAGGCTTTCCAACCCACCCCAGCCCAGCAGAGGCTGGAGGGAGACTTTTATCACACTTGGCCCACATCAGCAGTTTCCCAGCTGCTCACAGCACCAGAGGAGCCAGCCCTGGGAGCTGTGAGCACTGGCAGCTCCTCCCCGCCAGCAGGGCCCACCTGCTGCAGCAGTATGGTTTGGCAGCATTTCAGCCTTGGAGTCTTATCAATCCCATGGCTGGGAGAGGTTTCAGCTGTGCAGGGACTATTATGGCTCTAGTGCACTGCAGAGTGGGGCAGGGGAATCTGTGGGGTCTTTGTGGATGGTTGGTATGTCCCTGCACCTCTAAGGAGGAGGATTTGGCAGCAGAGGAGCACAAGGTGAACTGCACAGGGCTCCCATAATCAGCTTTGAAGTAGCTCTGCTCCAGTGGTTGCTCCAAGGCAACGACCACCCCCAGCAGTTCCTTGCCACCCATCCTGCCTCCATCAACAGGATGTTACCCTTGGGCTCACAGGGGCCTGTGCCTCGTGCTCAGTGTCTGTCCCCTTGGTTTCTGCACCTGAACCCACTCTGGTCATTCAAAGCCCAGATAAGAAGCAAGGAGAGATTTAATGCTGTATAATTGAGGCAGAACACCCAGTGTGCTTTCAGACATGGTGTGACTGGGCAGAGGGCAGGAAAAGTAAAAGCCAGCTATATCTGAGAAGTGGATCAGCATCCTCTGTCTTATAAAATGCCTTGGGTAACCTACAACTTATGACCTGCTTTGCTAGCACAGATCAGTACTGGTCACCATCTTCGTATGAACTGTGTGTGGGAGCAACCAGCATTTTCTATGAACCCCAAAGCAGGGACAGCCCACACAGCTATGTTGTACCAGGCAGCAGAACTTGTCCTGAGGACTGTGCCTGGCCAACACACTCCTGCAGCTGTGAGCAGCCAAGAATTAACATTTAGCGCACAGCAGCATGATTCCCCCAGAACAGCTGCAAAAATGCTTAGCCTAAATTAAATAAGCATTACCATAGCAGCTAGGTGCTTATTTACAAATGAAGGTCTGGAAGCTGCAGCCAGACCTGCTTCCCTTGGTCCCCACAGACCCCCAGAACCAGGGCAGGCAGCTTGCAGGTTTTGCAGAAGACTGGATGATGGATTGGACCATCAGGATTGTATGCTGTACTCTCTGCAGCTCTCAGAGGTCATTCAAGAGGTGGATGGTGATTACCAGGTCTCCAGCAGTTAGGAGATCTTTCCCTGGACGGCTGAGCCTGTGGCAGAAGCCACCCTACTGCCTGGAGGCTGATGCTGTGAGCAGAGCTGATGGCTTTACCTGAGCAGCCTCATGGAAAGGGAGGTCCTTCCTGAACTGAGGCATCTCTCCATCACCTACCAGAGACTGCTTTGCTGGGCAAGTTTGTTACCCTTGTACCTGCAGCCAGGACTGTCTGCTCCCTGTGACTCGGGGACCCCATCCTGCCCCAGCAGCATCAAACCTACTCAACCTCGCAGATACTTTCCCATATTCTTCACCCACTGGTGCCTTTGGCATGTATTTTCAGAAGCAGGTGTCTGTCTGAAGGCTCTTAAATCCACACAAAAACTCCTTCAATTGCCTGTTTTCCAGAACTCCTGCCCACTCAGCAATCGGCTGGAGTCCCCAGAGAGGCATCAATCGTGGGTAGCGTGAATCCGCGGTGGAGCGAGACCCTGCGGCTGCAATCCCTCCCTCAGGAAAGCCTCTGTTTGTTTATTTGCCTGTTGTGGGCTACAGCCACCCCACACAGAGCCGTCTGATGGCCCCCCCTGCTCGTGTGGGGCCAGGGAGCAGCTGCAGGCTCATCCCTGGACAGGGTGAAGGCCGACAGGAGCAGACATATGGCAGCGAGCAGAGCGTGGTTGCAAGATCTCAGGGGAACAGGCTGAAGTTCCTGTTGCCCTATCCCACCCTGCAGGAATCCGGGGTCACGTCATTCCCACCGGGAGAGGACTCCACAGCTGTCTTCCCATGGGGCTTCCGTGGTCCTAAAAACCTGCCTTGCTGCAGCAGCACTTCAAAGGGCTTCACTCCTCACCAAGAGCAGAGGATCTGGGAGCCAACAATCCCAGGCTCTGAGTCTTCATTAAATGTCCCTGAGGGATGGAGGAAAATCCAGATGCATGGGAACATGGATGGGTGAAGGTCTTTCTTGTTTACCGAGCTTGGCTCCCAGCTCACTGTTGCATCACCTGGTGCCTTCAGGTTTGGTTGGTACAAGGCTTCTAGCACAGCACGGGGGGGCTCAGGGGGAGCCCCAGGGCAGACACAGGTGGGCAGCACAGGTGGGGCCAGGGGGTGCCAGCAGCAGCTAGCCCCAGTGGGCAGGGAGCCACGGCCGCTATCACACTGGAATCAAACCCTCTTCTGAGAAGCATCCAGGCTCCAGCAAGTTGGCACCCTCCCATGGAAAAATACGCTTGGAAGGTCTCCAGTTATCCCTTCTCCAGAGAGAAACTGATAACCCTGCTGCCAACCAGATACCCTGGGATTGTCCTTCTTCCTCCCCTCTGTGGAAGGACATTTTAGATCCCGTCCTCCCCTCACCCAGCCTTTCAGTGCCTTCCATGTCTCAAAAGAAATTCCTGCACAGCCAGAAGATTATACCACTTTGTTCTCAGAATATCATAATATTTTCTTTTTTAATTAAATCGCATTCCCCATCTGCCTTGCATACATGTTTTGGGTAGTCTACTTTTGCCAAACATAAGGTCAACATCCACGCTACTAATTTTCAATAAAAGCACACTAATGCTGGAACTCTGTTTTATCTAAACCCGATGTCTGTTCACAATTCTGACCGCACCCAGACTAGGGCTGTGTGACTTCGCTGCCCCGGATTCCCATCAAGAGCCTTTTAACTTGAGTACACTCATTTAGCAGTGTATATTGTCTTGCTTTCTTCATTAGCAAACTCAAAACTCACAAGAATGATTTACAGTATTTCTGTAACAATGATGAACTTGTGGAGAATTGAGCTGCAAGCAAATAGGCAGAGATCTCCCAGTTCTTAGTTTTAAAGCTCAAAATTGTATTCAGCTCAAGAGCAAAAAGCTGAAGTAAGAGTATTAATAAAGGAGCTGAAGGGGAGACAGTCAGAAAAAGCAAATCCCTGCCTGCAGCATGCACACTAGGCAAAGAAAGTCTAAAGAGTTGGCCTGAAAGATGAACCATGTAAATATAAATATATCAGAGCTTCTGTCATAATTGCACTAAAGTGAAAAAATCCTCGCAGAACTTCTACAAGTTTCTTGTCCAGAGTTTTCAACCTTGCCCAAGGTAGGTTGCAACCTCAAACTCTCTCATTTTACAAAACTGAAACACAAAGATTAATAATTCAGAGCAGCTTCCATCTATATCCTGCAGTATGGAAAGGACAGAAATGAGCACACACTGGCCCATGCATCAGCCAAGTCCAGAAGCTCTATTTTATTCACAGGAGAAGGATTTTGGACAAGAGCTCACCCATTCACATGGTGGGAAGCCTAGTGCTTTCCCTCCTCATCCTGAAGCTGAAGACTGCACCCAGCTATAAATCTGGACTAAGACCTGCAAGGCCAAATCAAGATAAGCACAAAGCAGAATGCCTGCAAGTATAAACTCATCTTCTTCAAAGCATTTCAAGCCCCAGCTGCAAATTGGTTTATTCCGAGAACAAATTGTTGCTCAACGACTTGGAAGAGTCTTCACAAAACTTCAGGCAAAGTAACTTTGATTGAAAAGAACTTAATATCAATGATAAATAAGATCACATGAGAACACAGGAGGTCTCAACCTCCCCCAAAAGTGAGATAAGTAACTGCAAGACACGTCTATCACTTGCTGCTCCAAACCAGTCAATAAGTTGCCCAACAATATTTCCTGTGGTATTGTACAAAGTGTCCTTCTTCCTCTGTGTAACTCGAAACAATATTCCTGCACCAAGATAAACTCACAGAAAAGAATGACAAATAATCCCTCCCTGTTAACTGAGGATTGGCTTGCCCAGGAATTTGGAGCGAGCTTCAAGGATGCCTCGAAAAAAATGAAAATATACCTTGCAAATATTAACTCCTGTCCTTGCCAAGCAAAGCACAGTCACATCTCAGTACCTAATGCCCCATGGGAAAGGAGATATTACACAAGGACAACTCAGGTCATGTCTGTGAATTCACCCTCCCACCTGCACAGATGTGACTCTGCTTGGACAAGAGGAAAGGTGGAAAGTGGAGACCATGTTTCTTCTCCTATTGCCCTACTCAGTATTTTCCACTGGCATTATCTGAACACTTCTGTTTGGAGAGTCATGAGACTGTGCAGGAAGATGAGATGATACTCTCCAGGTTATGGTCTTATTTTTCCTTTTATTTTTCCTATAGACGTAGAGAATAGCAAAAAGAATATTTTCCCTTCAGCATTCTCAATTTTTTAAGGTGAACAAAAAGAGTATCAAACCTGTCCCTAGAAAGCAGCCATCTCTTTCTTTTTCTTCTATTCCACATGGGGAAAGGTGCATAAGAATGCAGGACAGAATGAGGGAGGACCACAGAAGAGCAAAGAAGGGCCATGAAAAACAATGTGAGAAGGCAAGAAAATAAATAGAAACACATGAGGTAAACCACCCCTCACTTAATCACTAGACAACTCGGCAGGGTCACAGATGATGCGAGGAACAAGCCCAGTAAACTCAACAAAATATCGTCCACGTTGTGTTAAGACAAGTCACTTTCCCTGGAGCCCATCGTGAGTTTGGGTTTGCTGCCTCGTTGGGTTGGTTGGAGGAGCTGCTGCTGCTTGGCAGGTTGTTCAGCCTCACCTGTCCCCTGCAGAGCAGAGCACAGAGCTGATGCCTGTGCTAGCAGGGAGATAGTGACCTCAGGCATCCCTGAGGTACCCTCAGATCCTGCACCAGGGCTACAGCAGACAGCTCAACATTGAGTCAGCACAGCTGGGCTTGGTCAAGTGATCAGGACTGTGCTGCAGGGACTGGCCTTGCAGCAGATGTGCAAGGTAAGTGATTTGCAGGCAGCGCTGCAGCTCAATGATCCCCTAAAGATCTAATGGATCAGGCTATGCAAACTCTTGGGAGCAGCAGAGCATCATCTACCTGACAGTATTTCATTGCTTATCAGGGAAATGAAAGACACAATGGAGCTGCCCCTCTCCACTTGGTGTCCACATGGGGCTGGGGGCCACAGCTGTGGGAGAGCATCCACCTGCACTGGATTACTCTTTCGCATGCTGACCTCATTTTGGCTCTCTTTCTCAGCGTTTGAAGTTTCTCTGCAGAATCAAATTTAGCAAGGTCCATACCTGGGGTGAAAAATATATGTCCCAAGGGGCACTTCCTCAGTTGTCCTGGCTTTCATTAACCCAGCTTCTCCACTGTCCTTCTTTCACACCCATTAAACAGCACCAAAGGGAGCTGGCAATACATTTTCCTTTGCCCTTCTCTTTTGTGCTCCTCCTTGATGAATGGCTAAAGCAGATGCACAGTTGACTTTGAAGGCTCAGGCCCATGAGCATGTTGAATCAATGATGGATTGGACCAAATGAATCACAGTGTGGGAGAAAGCGCAAGGCAATGATTTCTAAGTGGCCTTCACATCTTTACACTTCAGAACTTGCTTTAAAAGCCTGTTTTCTTCTTTTTATCTGGTTCCAGTTTCTGCAGTGCCTTTGCATATGTTGAGGGAGGTAGGGGGGAAGGAGGGGAACCTTTACATATAAACAGAAGAATCCACTTCTCCATTAGACAATAATGAAGCATTGTCATTCAGAGAGTTCGAATAGCTGAGAAACCACTTCAAGGCCATGCAAAACAACTGGGTAGCATCAGAAAGAACAGCGGTTGGCAAACTGAGCAGCAGTGTTTAAAACTCCAGTATAGAAAACTGGCAAAAAAACCCCACAGCTGGTTCAGTGGCCTACCTCCCCTCACTGGGACACCAGAGCTGATTCAGAAAAAAGCTGTAATGAAACTGTATTTTTAGGATACAGTGAATTGCCAGAGATTAATGGATATGCAACTGCTGCTGCTTGATCCCAACTGGAACCCTGCTCATCCAAGTCCCGTGTGTCCCTTCCCACAGTAAGTGGGAGGTCTTCAAAACCCATTTGGAGCATCAGTTTCTTCCAGCTTGGCTGCTCTTGGGCCCTCCCTATGACTGATAACATGATCAGGCTCATCAGATGAATGTTTTTCCCCGCTATAGATATACCAGGGTGGACACCAGAAACCAAACCCACTGATTTTGTAGTGCTGCTGGAAGAACAGTGCTGCCTTGCTGGTGGCAGGGTTTGTAGGAAAAGGAAATTGTCTTCTCAGGCTGATGGTGGACTAGAGGGAGAATAGCATGCACATACAAATTTTTAGGCTCAGACATCTGAAAAAAATCCAGCAAAAGCCATACCCCAGGCTGGGTATTGGTTTTTATGGTTAAGCAACATGCCACACACATTTGCCTCCAGTTCTCTCCACTCCTTGTTGCAAAGGCACTTTGTGCCCAGACAGCAGTGCCAGAAGGAGGACATGGGTGGCTGATCCCTGCTTGGGCAGAGGTCTTGCCACATGCAAGCCTCTGTGGGATCTGCTTTATGTTACAGCTCAGGACGATGCCGCATGTGGAAAGACAAGTGGAAGCTTGTTCAGACCACAGAATTTGCAAAGCCTGTTTGCTTAACCAGAGTTAAACATGAGCCAAGGACAGCTTGGTTTGTCTTCCTTTATTCTGGATACCCCACATGAAGTGCTGTGGCTCCTGCAGTAGCAGTGCCAGTGCTGGGCTGTGCCTGCTGGGCTGAGCCCCATCAGAGAGAGCCATAGTTGGAACAGGTAAGAGGACAAACTGGAAGCTGCTCCCAACATCATTCTTGGAGATGCAGTCTTAGTAGAAAGCAGAGAAAAACTTCCTGAAGCATACAAAGGGCTTATTCCTCCAGCACCCTCTTACCACCATTCCTCATGCAGCTACGTTTGCACAGGAGCTGGCCATCCACTCACAGCACCACCACGCACCAGCTGCCTGCCTCCTCTGGTGTGACTGAGGGACAAATCCCTGTGCTCCAGAGATAACGGATTTGGATGCATAAACTCCCCTGGCAGTCACAGATTTGTCCCAAGTAAACCACTGCCCTGACCCCTGCTCCCCAGCAAACAGCCACTTCCAGCACTGTGGGCAAGGACAGATCCAGCTCAGCTTGCCAACAAACATGCAAAATCCCCATGGCCTGGCAAACAGGGCTCTGGAGAGCACCTACTGCTCTCCACACAGGCAGAGATATTTATGAAGTGCTGTGAGGTTTGGAAGTATTATTTTATCCATGAACAATGGAAGTAGGGATGAGCTAAAACATGATTTGCTCAAGACTTTTCCAGCCTAATGCCAAGTTTACAATTAAAACAGCAGAAAGGGCTGAACGAGCCTGTCTGTGGCCAGAGGACGGTACTGCAGACTCCGTCAGGGAGGGAAACGTGTGAAATAGAGGTGCTTGGGACAAAGGGAAGTCTGTTAAAGTAAGAAAAGCCTGAATAAACAGTTTTTTCTCCCAATACCACTTTCAGCTTCATCCAGCCAGAGCTTTAAGATAAAAGAACTAGGAGCTGCTGATTTTCCAGCAGTAGAAAGTCAACTGGTAGCTTCAGGGATGTATTTATTAAGCATCACAGTCTCATGGCTGATCTGACAGGGACTTGGGCTGTGAGAGGCCAATGCAGTCAAGTGCTCAAGGGAGTTAAATCTTCCTTGCTTTGTGGACTCTTCTATTTTAAAGATAAATGAAAGCTCTCCAGCTGGACAGCCCTGGGAGCACACTGCCCCCAGTCACAGAGAGCAGTGCTGGGATGCACTGGGGATGCTGTGAGCTGCACAACCCAGGTGAAGCTCTGTAAAACACAACATCCCTGTTCAAAGAAGGCATTTACAGTCACCCTGTCACATTTATCACCAGTTCTTGGTGTTTTCAGGTGCACACACTGTACCACAGAAGGATGCAGCCTCAGTTCACCAATGCTCTGTGCATCTGCAGGGCTACAGGGCACTGCAGGCTTTGAAGTTCTGCTCCTCTGATGAGAGCACTGATTGGTATGAGAGCTCACATGCTTATTAGGAGGTGAGGATGATTAATTGCCTCTCTCCCCTGCCCCTCTGAGGGGGGGCTCCTCAACGTTGTCTCACTGACAGTGATTTTTCAGGACCATATGGCAGTTCCACATCCCATTAGTAACGCGCTTGCTGCATCCCCTGTGCCCTGCACTGAGTTTCAGCTTTCACTGGGTTGGGAAACATGAAATACCAAAGCTCTGGACAAAATCTTCAAGGTCATTCTGTGAAAAACTAACCTTATTTTCTGCCAGATAGTGCTGGTGTCACGTGGTACCAGCGTCACTGTGGAGGGACACCAACTCTGCCCAGAGAAGGGTCCCACCTCCAGAAAGACCTTACATGGGTGCAATGCTGAGCTGCCCTAACAAAGGGGCAAAAGGGGATGGATTTTCTCAATTCTTACAACACATTTTCATAACATACTTTTACAAAAGCACCTGAAAACCCACTTCTGCCTCTTCTCACTCTGTTCCCATATTATGTGTTTCCTGTGGGGTACATGGAGATATATTTGCTCCTTCTGGAACTGGCAGCAGTTTCAGGGATGTGTCCCAGTGCCCACAGTCCCATGGAGCAGGGAACCTGCAGACTTCATGGCCAGACATGGTATGGTGAGGCAGTGCCGAGGTGCACGATGCTGCAAAGCTACAGCTGCATAACAGATAAATCTAGATTAAAATGGTCCAAAGTTGTTCAGGTTGTTGCTTTTAGTTGATTGGTTTTCTGCTGCATGCAATCCATGTTTTATGTTTCTCAGGTCCTCTAGGAGTGCAGCACTGTGCTCACACCTGCCTGGAGCAGGCATGTCCCTCTGACCATGGATCTTATAGAGGGCACTCAGGAGAGCAAGCTCACAGCAAAAGCAATTCCCACTCCCTGCTGCTCCTCACCAGCATCCAGCACACCATGGGGACCCCTCCCAGCTCATTTGTGTCACAGCAAGGAGCAGTCAGGCACCGGCAGAGCAATAACATGGGTGCTCTGGCCTCTGCAGCCAGTGCCTGACAAAAGCCAAGTTTCCCAGGAGAGCAGGCTGTGCTCACATTCAGTTGCTAATCCACACTGCACAGCCCCCCTTGGCAGGCAGTGTGGAAAATGCCAGTGCTTGCAGATATGGTCTCCAAGGAGGACAGTTTCCATAACCTACAGCAAAGCAGGAGAGGCTGACCGAGAGGCCAGGGTGGCCAGGGGCCAGCACCCACCTCCCGAGGTGGCAGAGAACTGTGACACCTGGTAGGCACTTGCCCTGCAAGGATTTTGATCACTTAGCCCATCTCTGGTTGCTGTTATTACTGGAGAATGAGTTCAGCCAACTTAAAAATAAATAAATACAAAAGCCAAGAGGAAAGCAGCTTCCAAATAACATTATTTCACTTGGCCATTCAGTTCCCATCACAGAAGGCAGTTTGGGAGTTTTTTTCCAGGGAAAAAGTGGTTTTTCACCTCATCCTCAATGTCTTCTGCCCAGGACCTGAGCACCACCATGGCCAAAAGGGACAGGGACTGTGGCTGCCACCACCTCTGGGACTCAAAGCAGCTCAGATCATCTCTGCAACCCCAGAAAGCCCTGCAAGGACTGGTGACTGCTGTGCCAACACTGCCCCAAGGACCCAAGATCTGCAACAGGCTTTCTGCCCCAATATTACTGGGAGAGCCACTGACTTCCTGCTTCGGTGAACCCGGACCTCGGGCCCCTCTCCTGCCAGGCACCTGAAAATGGGCACATTTTCTCTGCTGTGATACTCCAGGTCCCTCCATGGGGAGGCTGGAAAAACCCTCCCTCAAAGACCTTCAGATCCATGTAAGGGGAAAAGGAGAGAAAGAGGGCAAGGGGAAACCAGATTCCCATTGAACTGCAGAAGATCCCCACCAACGAGCCCCAGTGCCCACAGGACAAGAACCTTCCCCAGTCCCAGGAGCATACCAGCAAACCTTACTGCTGCCTAATGTATTCCATATGGAGCGTTCACCTCCAAAACATTACTTAAAATGGGAATAAATCCTTCACAAGACCTCCACATGACAGATACCACTTGATTGAACTGCCAAGCAAGGAACTTTTATTTTAAGGAAAAGTCTGCAATTAACCTATTGTCACTCTGCAGCAGGGGGAAGCAGTAAACTGTGTATGTCTGCTTTCCAGCCAAGTCCAAAAGGTTTATCCACAAACCTTCTTAGCAAATCTCCTCCACAGGATCTTTTGATACCTTATGGATTTGTTAAACATTTACAACATGAAAGTGAGAATATTATACACAGTGCCCTGGCATAAATCACAGGTCTGATGCTCTGTATACACTGGCAATGGGAAGGGAACCTAGAAGGGTTCTAGGCTGCAAGGTGAATAATTAGAAACATTTCCCTCATCCCTCCAACCAACACTAAATGCACACCAAGGTATTACGAGAAGCTGTTTTTTCCCCAGCCCCTCCAGTTTTTCAAGTTTTACACCTGGGGAAAGAAGAATGAACAATCCCTGTTAGACATCAGCGAGGTGAGCATACAAGACATTTAAGAAGTGAAAAAACATCTGTTTAGTCCAGATAGAAACCAGATGGAGGTGGGGGGAGGTGGAAGATGGCGAAACAGTCAAGAGGAAAAACAGAAACACGGTCAGGAAGAAGGCTGCAGGAGGACAGATGCTTCCAGGAGGCACAAGTATCACCCCCTGAGACCTGGCGTGTGCTTCCTTGGGTGGTGGGCACAGATCTTGCTCACAGGAAAAGGGACTGGGGGCCACTAAAAGGAACTCGGATGCTGCCTGGCCACCTGGGACACCACATGACCACCAGCACTGGGAATAGCTAAGGAAAAAGGTGGGAAGAATCGTGGATGTGGGCTTGTCTCCAGCCACAAAAGAGTCACAGACCTCCCTGGAAGTCTGCACCTCCCCAGCTCTGCCCTCCAAAATGCCGCAGTGGTGCCTGGACCAGAAACACTTCCTACAAGGGATGTATGAAATCCTACATTTGCAGTAGAAAGTACTTTTTAAAGGGTCATTTGGCACTATTCCCAAATCCTCTTTATCCTCAGGTTCACATCATCAAGCACTTCTGCCATGGCACAGCTCATTTTAGGGCTTTCAGAAGCACCAAGGTGGAGCTTTTATGGGTATAGCAGGGGCAGTAAATGAAAGGGATGCTTGGCAGAGAGGGTGCAGCAAGCAAAATCAAAAAGGGAAAGGCACAAGCTGAGAGCACACAGACACTCTAGGAGCTGGTTGTAGTGCCTGCAGGCAGAGAGCAGCAAGGAACTTCCGCAAGAGGGCTGGAATTCCCCCGTCGCAGAACCAGGATGCTGGGGAGAAACATCATTGCAACACCAGGGACAGGTTTTCTATGGATGCGTTTGCAGTGCTGCCCATCAGGCTGAAAAGATTAAAAACGACAGCGAGATGCACTGCAAAACTCACCCCAGTCTAATAAACTCTTTCTTCCTGGTTTTGCATCTGACTTTACTCTCAGATTCCACTTTGGCTGGCAGAGTGAATGAAAAAGGGAAAAAAAGGCAGCAATAATTTCTTTAAACTGTAAAAACTTCTCCAATAGTATCAAATGCTAGAACTAATGAGCAGTTTCCTCACTATGCAATATTTTCCCACAGAAAAGAAAAAAGATTGTGACAATGAACTTTTTTGGCAGGAAATTTTTCATTTTGAGGCCATTTTGCTCCATTTTCTAAATCCAGGTGAAGTGTCCCAGTTCAAGTGAGTGCCAAAATTTAAGGTCCTTTTTTATTACTATTCAAAATGCATCAGTTCCCTACACTGCAAGTAAGAAAATGATTGAAATAACCTTCTGCATTGTCCCCAGACACAACCCAACTGTTTAAACTTGGTCACTATGCAATCCCAAAGACATTGTTCAAAGGTTTCTGAAATATTCCCAGTTTGGGAAACTATTTCCCACTTCATTTTAAAGAAATGCACTACAAAAGGCCTCAAGCTGCCTCTTAGCTTGATTAAAGACTTTGAACAAAAGGAGACTTCAAACGTCCAGAAATGATCTGCAAAGAGGTGAGAGTAAATCAGCCCTTTTCTGACCAGATCCTGGAGAAAATAAGTGGGAAGTACAGCACTGGACCAGGGAGAAGGAGAGATGGAAAAAATAGAGGTACCCCCCAAAATTCACAAATTAGTCTGGGTTGGAAGGGACCTTTAAAGTTCACCAAGTTCAACTCCACTGCAATGAGCAGGGACATCTTCAACTAGATCAGGTTTCTCACAGTCCTGTTCAACCTGATCTTAAATGTTTCCAGAGATGGGATATCCACCACCTCTCTGGGCAACCTGTGCCAGTGTTTTACCACCCTCACTGTAAGAAAACAATGAGCAGACCATGCCATGCAGGTCCCACTTCTACCCCACCGCAGTAGATGACCGGTGCCCCTGCAGGCAGGATACACAGAGAGGTGGCACCAAGACTATGCTTTTAGACCATGAGCTGGAGAAAAGGAATCTGAGTTCTTCAATTTTTAATCTCTAATGGGAGCTCATCCTACTTAATCAAAGCAGGTCCCCACTCTTGTGGAGTCCTTCACTGCAGTCACAATGCAGTTGTGTATTTATACCTTCCCTAGCAAAGGCAGATCACTGATGTCTCATCTCCACCTTGATGACTACTTCCACAAAGCCTATGGAAACCCAGGTCCTGGAACATGGTACACGTACAGAGCTGTTCTCCCGCCAGCTTCCTCTCCGGCTGGCTCCCAATTTGTCTGCAAACCACACATTTAATTGGAGCTGGCAAGTGTTTTGACTTCAAAAACGTCTGTAACACCTGGAAGACAACTCTCAGGTTTAAAGGGGGGAGGAAACGGGATGATATCCAAATGCTATTGTCACGCTCTCAGCTGCCTGTGCAAGAAGGAATGAGTAGCTGCAGGGTCTAGAGCATGCAGATGATACCAGGCACGCACACAGCTCTGCCTTCCTCCAGCTTCATACTGCAGCAGGCTTTTGAGGTCACGTTAAAGCTACTTAAAAACACCTTTTGCAAAAAAAGAAAAATACACACACCCTCAATTTGTGGAAAATTAGTTCCAAGAACTAGGAAGAGATGGTGATGTGCTATTCCTCACCAAAAGCAGAGCCCATGAAGCAGAAAAATGATCCAGCAGCCAAGGGCAATAGATGGAAAGACTGTTCTGCTGAAGGACACTGCAGGGAACTACCTCCATGGGCTCCTTCAGCATCCATGCAAGCTGATTGTCAGGTTGGATCAAACCCACTATGGTGCAAATCTGCACACTCCATTATCCCACAAGATGTGAGTTCCAGATGCCCCAACACCAGTTTTATGGTTCTCCCCATTACAGTTTGCAAAGCTTTAGAAGAGGCATTCAAAAGAGTCACGGCTGGAGCTATGCCCTGATCTGCCCTCCTGGTTTTGGAGACTCCCCAAAGTCTTCTTGTGCCCACTGCTTGTTTGACCTGTTTGACCTGTAGCAGGAAGAGATGTAACAGAGCCAACTCCCCTCAGAGCTGGGGATGCTGGTGGACTTGTGAGTGTAAAGCTGGACAACCAGAACTACCTCTTATGCAAGAAACAGTTATGGCCAAGTCTTGCTGAGTCTTTCAAAGACTAGGTTAGAAAGAAAGATTTATTGCCAGTGACTGTATCTTAGCAGAGGGTGGAGGAGATTTTTCCTCACTGGAGGATCTTGCAATCCCAGCTGGTGATGCCCTGTTAGTTTAGTGTAGCCTTTCTCAAAAATGAGGTATAGATGAAAACCTATTCCTCTCTCACAGCTTTGAGGGTGGCAAATACTAACTCTTAGAAGAGATTTAAAACAGGATAAAAGTGCTATGATGCAGAAAAATCCTACAATGACACCATGTTTTAGCATATTACATAGAGCTGAGAAGAACCTAATGCCCATTTGTCAGCCCCTTCACCAAGTTTCACCTTTTATTTTCAGATACCACATATCTGAAAGCTCCACTTGTTCTTTTTCAAAAGATCAGTTTATCTTATTTAATTAATAGATAGCGAGTACACAAAACTTCAAAGTCTGATACCAAAGAGGTAAATTGGCCATTTCTGCAAGACTTTCATTTAAACTATTTATCAAGCCTTTAATAACAGCCACTAACATATGAGAAATGTTAATACAGAATGTATGTTAAAAAAAAGAGTAAAATGGTTTGCAAGGTGCTTCAGCTACAGCCCCAGAGATCAGTGTGATTGGTGTAACAGATTTCCTTCCCTTTCAGGGAACCAGTAACTTTTGCATCTTTGCTGCAAAAGGACACAGAGGGCTTCTGACATGTTCCTAGTGCAAAAGCAACTGAAAATCCAGAAGCTGTTTTATTTTCACACCATGCCTGCACACGTTATAGCCTGTCTTTATTTTTTTATAATATACATGCACTTCTCTGGTTTTTCAGTATCATATGCACTGACTTTCTTAAACCTGGGCAAATTCTTCTGAGCCAGATTTTGGAAGAAATCCCATCTGGAAAATTTGAGTCATAATTAAGATTGTGACACTGGCATGATTGCCATGTGAAGGGATAGACAGTTTTGTTCATAGAAAAAAAATCTCAAGAACTCATGCAAGCAAGAGCAAGTATAACAAAAGCATGCACTGAGTTGTCTCCTGTTAACAGTACAGATCAAATGAGCCAGTGCAACTACTTCTGCTTTGCCTAAATAAATGCCTGGATCAGTCATCAAAGTAGAATTGTTTTCCACAATACACTTCCTTGAGCAACCCAGATAGCCTTTGTGCTGGCCCCAGTAATGATGTAATGGGAAAAACTTACAGGCATTCTGTCAAAGCCATGCAGATTGCTCAAATACTATTTCCCAAGGCTCCAGCCTCACAGGTGCAGACTCAGCAGCCATTGAGACTCGCTGTGATTAATGACTTTTTCCAATGTGTTGCCTTACATTAATACAGCCAGCTAACTTTTATTAAATTATGGATGATCTATTAGAGGATTGTAGTCACCTGCAGGCTGCCATGTGTAAGGAAGCTGCCCAAACCTATGCAATTTGGGTAACTCAGAGACAAGCCAGTTTAAGCTTTGCATTCTCTTTATACACTGTGGTATGTACAGTCCTCCTGTCTATATTTCATTCTACTGTTTGCCTTCTGCCCAGCTGCCAAAGGAAAACTACTGCCCAAGTCTCAAAGCCATCAGACAGAGAGGCAAGGGAAACCATCAGTCCTTATGGAAACCATCTGAAAACGCTTTGGGCATTGGGAACCAGCAATCCCTTCTGTCCCCATCTGAGACTGGGCTCTCTACAGAAGCATAGAAGGTATCTGAAGTCCCAGGGAAACACCTCACACTGAGGCACCACTTGAAACAATACAGGAGCTCAGATAGAGTCACAAAAGTGGAGATGAACTGAACAAAACAAGACAGCACTTGATAAATAGCATTTAACAAGAGCAGCAAATCTCATTCACTTACCCCTCACATTGTAGCTTAGAACAACTGCAGATATTTTGAGTGGGACCACCACAGCTATTCCAAGTGTCATAAGGCTCCACCACACACTCAAAAATATCCAGGATGCCCTAGGATGTCCTCTTCTGCCCAAAACAAAGCCAAGTCCTGGGGCAAAAACCAAGGAATCATCTGCACTGCAGTTCTGGTATTTCCTGGCAAAATAAGCAGCAAGGTCACTGTGCAGAAAAGAAACAACATGCACTGCCTACCACCTAACCCTTGAGGATCCCTTGAAGGGTGAAAGCTTGGGGCAGCACAGGTGGTGCCTGGGAGGTGAGATTGGCCATTAATAGTTCACAGCTGGTTTTTCTTCTCACAGGTGTAGCCCATCCAGGGAGCGAGGGCACAGAAAGCCTGCACCTCATAAATGCTGGGGAGGGCAGAGTTCACCTTTGCTACAGACAGCCTAGGTTCAAAGGGAAGGGTTGTATAGACAAGGGCTTCTGTATCATTAGATGATGGTGATGGAGCAGAAGGGAGGAGTCCAGCTCCCCTTCCCCTCTTTAGCAGGCCTGTGCATAGGGCATGGGTCTGTTTACTGCATTGTTGCCAGTTGGACTCAATGACTGTAAAAACCTCACTGAGATGGGGTAAGCAGGAGGCAAGAGAGGCATTTTTCCCTTTCTCCTTCTACCTTCTTCTTTAGGGGTTCTGTTGGACACTGCCTGTTCTCTAAGTTGTCCTTAGGAAGAACCTGCTCTTGGGGCCCTGGGAGTGGATGATGCTGTAGCCATGTGAGAAGCAAAGGTGGTTGGTTAGTCTGGCCTTACCTTTCAGGTGTCTGGTTTATGTATCCTTTACAACTGAATAGGTGATGCCATTGCCTGGGGTAACCAGAACAAGGAGGCCCTGGGCTAGGGGGATGAGGGGGAGTAATGTACCCCTCTTGGAGAAAAATATGGACGCTAAAGAGTAGAAAGAGATCCTCGTTGAATTTCGCTCCTCTTAAGTAGCATAGTTGCGAGGCTAAATGGTCTATGTAGTTTCCTCTAATCCAAGAGACAGTTACATCATACTGGAGTGTTTTTTTTCTTTTTTAAATTTACTTGATAGGGAGCATGAGGCATCTTGTGCCTCCTCGAACAGTGCTGCCTCCAGAACACAAGCTGGTAACAGATTCAATCTCATTTCTCTGTGAGCTCTTACATTACAATGTGCCTTTCTGCCGAGCTGATGGAAACTGTATCCCAAAGACAAAAGGAATGTAATCCTCCTGGGATATAACTGAACAGTTATTATGTATCCCTGCAACTTCCAGTGGTTGCTCACATCTTGTGGGAGATGAAGAAGGCACAGGGTGAGACATGGATGTCACTGAAGACATGCAGAGCTTATATGCAAATTCCAAACATCTATCACTGGATCTGTGGACAAAGTTGTCCAGCTACTGCAATGATGGTGTGATGATGCCAGAGGCTCATTCATGTGCCATGGCAAACTCTGAGAAAAGTCTGAGACTTTTTCCATCTACTTGATTCCCCCTGTTTCTAATTAGTTATGGCACTGGCATAAAGCAGAATCTGTGTCTATTAAGCCTTCATCTGCTCTTCCTTATTCCCACATGAAGTCCTAATCCTTCATGTCATCCCAACTGTTTACTATTGGAGTGATTTAGGGTGTCTCAAATCAGAGGATAATACCTCAGGTACTGAATAAATAGAATAACTATGGAGGAAAACAGGCTTTGTGTCACACACTGCCTGTAAGAACACATGTGTTAGCAGAGGGAGACAAATGGAGAAGTGGAGGAGAGGCTGATGTATCCACAGAAGAATTTGAAGAACAATCATGAGATTTTTCACATGGCAGATGTCTAAGATATTTTGAGAGATTCTTCTCAGAGCCTCTAAGCCACAGCAGGGCCCTGCCACATATTTTGTTCTTCATATAATGATGCTGTGCCATTTGTATTGCGCTATTGATGCTCTCCTGGGTGGTACCAGCGGGACAAGAAGTGTGGTTAATAGTTGGCTTCAAGGGCCAAACAGAAATATCAGCCTGCAGTTGAATCCCAAACCAAGAACGAGGCACTCAAGCAAGGAAACAGATTTCTTTCCCAAACAAGGGATCAAAGTGTGGTGAAGCAGTGGACAAATTCTAATATATTCCAGCCAGATGAAGCAACAAGAAACAGTTTGGTAGTAACAGCCTGTGGTAATCACAGAGGCAGCAACTGAGTCCCAGTAAAAGTTCTCACAAGGTATCTTGCCACATTTCCAGTATGGATAAAGATCAAGCACAACCGCTGGAAAAAACTAGCTCTGACCTGTAAGGCAGTCGTTGCTTGCCAGATGCTTCCAAAGTCTGGCTGCTGTGGTCATTCTGCAATCATCTTCCTTTAATTGTTATATGAGATCTGGACCTTTGAGAACAGCCCTAACTTGTGCAACCCTCCCCTTAACTTGCCTTGAAAGCCCTGCCAACCACCCTTGCTGTACTATAAAATCTGGACAATGAGCTACTAAAGAAATACTCAGCTGGGCAGCTTTTTGAGAGGGCACCCTGCACTTACTTCATGTGGGTTTTTCCTTATCTGAGCCCACAGAGAGGTAGAGGTTGTTCTGGGGTGTGGTGGGCTGGGTTACTTTTGTTTTCCTTGACAATCACTCAAAGTCAACAGCCATCAGCAAGGAAATACAAACTTTACTCTGGAAAAACTGTGGAACCCATAATCCTCATTAAGCAAGCTGGTGGCTCATTTTCCCACTTCCATGAAGGCAAGGGGTTGTGATGAAATAAAGCATCTACTATTTTCCAGCTGCACCTGAAATCTCTAACCCTTTCTACAGGACACTTTTCCAGAGTGAAGAAATAGTTTTGATTTAAAGCACCCCTATCTGAAAGGGAAGTTAAACCCCTTGTTCTCCAATATTTCTAATTTTTTTCTATTATTCTCTGAGCAGGGGCAGGTGGCTCTGATTGTAGCTGCAGCTGGATTCCAGCTTCTTTGCTCCACTTGCATCATTTCATTTAACACATTCCTCTGGGGCTGCAAGAACCTCATGCTTCCATCTCAGCCTAGAGGTGAAAGCAACAAGGAGAAGTTACACCACGTAATTATAGTTATTATGCCAGTTAATAGAGCTCCTCATAGCATAAACACTGTTAGCAGGAGTCACTGTCGGGAATTGCTGTGTCTCCAGCTCTGCTCTTGCTGTTGGAGGCTCAGCACAGATCTGAGTCCAAGCCCAGATCTGAAGAGCAAACCACAGTACCTGCCAGCTCATGCATGGGGCCAAGTCTCTCCTGGGCTTGGGGAAACTTTTGGATTTTAGTGCTTGAGCATGATTAGAGAAGAGTAGTGTCATGCTGAAATGTGTGATCCGAGCAGACAGTGTTCAGACTTCAGGTCTACCATCTTGCTTTCTGCTCTAGGAGTTATTCCATTGCCTTGACTTAAAAAAATGCTTTTAAACAATTGAGTGTAATTTTCAGGCCTGAGTACCACAGGTTTACATTCAAATCCTCACTCTTATCATGTATTTTTTCCCATCCAAATGGCAGGGAGCATTCCAGTGCTAACAGCCCCCTTTTTCTCTTCCTTCTGCCTTGACAGCAAACTGCTGTCATTCTATTTTGATAGTGTACTTTTTAAAAGATAAATACACATATATTTATACAAAAGTTTTAAAACAAGTACTTCAGGAGTGGGGGTGGGGGAGGGAAAGATCAGAGGTGGCCAAGTTGTGACAGAACTTGGATTTAGTTAATTGGATCTAGCTATTTGCACCATCTTTTGCTAACTGCCTGTGCCAGTCTCGGGCTGGGAAAGCAATTTAACTCATTGCCTGTGAAAAATGAAATGACAGCAGCTACTCGAGTGAACTTTCACATCAACGAAGCATGATCTGCTCTTGATCAAAGACTTCGTGTTCCTGGTGGACCAGAGTTCAAGCACTGGCCTCTAATTTTGAAAGAAGAAACCGTTTATGTGTCATTGCAAGGCAAACTCTTCATAGTTTAAGCCCAAGGTAAACTTTCATGTCAGCACTGTTAGTGACACTATGCTGAGGCCTGACTTGATCATCTCTTCCTTTAATTGTCACTGTCATATGCTACCTCCTGCTCAGCTGAATTGGCTTCACCCATTAAAGCAGAGAGAAGTGATGTTATCATTAGTCATTGCTGCTGGGCACTTTCGGATCACATCATGCATCTTGCAGGCTGTTTCAACAAAAGGAGCTCTGAGGAGCAGGGTCGGGATCCAAGAGAGACAGAGATCAGCAACAAGCCATAGAATTGTCCTTGCAGATCTGGTGTAACCAGATCAACTCAAACCTCTGGAATGCTGATGCTATGGTTGATCCGGTCACACCAGAGAAATCATCCCTCACAACCTGGATGCCAGAAACCAAACTGTGCAGCTTGCCATGAGCAGCTAATGCCAAAGACCACTGTTAGCCACATATAAATGTGACTGTTTTGTGCAGAAGTCACTGTGATCTCACACACTTGTGCCCACAACACACCTGCTGTAACCTGTTTAGGCATTTGGCACCATGATAATATGGACTGACACATCAATGCACCTGGGTGACACTAAAAAGAAGAATTGTAGCCATGGGCACCAGTCATTTTGCAAATCTCAGCACCACTGGAGTTGGGTAGAAAGCCATCTTAAACACTATTAGAAGACAAATGCTGTTACAGAGGGATTTGTGGTCCTGAAGGTAGAAACACCAGGTAGGAGTGAGAGAAAATTCTCAAATATAAAGATGGTCAACATGAGTGAAGGTGCATCATTTCCTATTTCACTGCCTCTGACATTCAGCCTGCCCCAGGAGAAGTTGTGCTGGTTTGAAGGTGAACCAGCAAGGGAAAATGAACTCACCACGAGAGAGATTATAAGTCAGAGCTAAAATTTAATAATAATATTATTATAACAACACTGACACGCAAGGGAAATTGCTTTCAACTCACAATACCCCAGCAGTATAACCCAGTGTCCTGGGGCACAAACCCAAGGGGGTTTGTTTGCCCTTGTGCTGAGACCCCTGTGGCTCCCCCAAGTCCAGAGCAAAAGGAAAAGAAAAACCTGTTGGTGCAGGCGAGGGCTGTGGTCTGGGCGAGAGCGGTGATCTCCTCCTGTCGAGGTCCTGCTGCTGCTCTGGATCCGACGAGAAGTACCCGAGGTCTTCTTACCCACCACTTATGTACCCTCAGGGAGCACTCAGTCCCTCCCCCTGGGCGGGGACTCACACAATGGGTGATTGACTCTGGGAGCCAGGGGGTGTTGAGCTGTTGATGGCCCATTAGCAGCTCCGCCCCCCCTCAGGCTGGGTGTGAAGGTGATAATGGCTCCCTGGGCAGCTGCTGCTAATGGCCCATTGTCCTTGGGGAATGAATAGAGGGGGTAGAATACACAGCTTTGATCACCCCCACACAGGGTTAGCTGGTCCCTCCTGCTGAACTAGGACAGAAGTCAAACCCATCCCTCACAAAACCTGATAGCCTTGCTATCATCCTCCATCCAGCTAGTCACCTCTGCTGAGTTGTTCTGCAGCCTCACCATGGCTCTTCTTCAGCACTGGCTTTTGCTCCAAAAGCCAAGGCATGTGTGAAAGGTGAGTCTGGATGATTAGAAGTTATTTAGAAGGTCTAGCTCTCAAACCAAACTACAGAGAGATACTTCTGCAGGAACCAGAGGTTAGAAGCTCAGTTGATGCTGAAGGTGAAGGGTGCCCTGTGTTCAGGGCTCCTGTGAGTTCCTGGCTGCACCCCAGGTGTGGGGTTGCCTAAGGTGAGTCATCTGGGGCTCCATTTCCCCAGCTGTAAAGCAGGGATAATACTTCTGTTCTCACCTCAGTTTGTGTTCTCTGTTTAGATTTCAAGCTCCTCAGGGCTGTGTCTTGATACATGTATGTACAGTTCCTAGCTTAATAGAGTCATGATCCAAACTGAAGCCTCCAGGCACTCCTGGATATTATAACATTACTAATTTCACAAGAGGCTGCAATCAAAATCCTGTATCGGGCAAAAAACTACCCAGAAAGGAATAAAGCAAGCTATTAAAAACTGAGGAGCATTTTTGCTGAAGTGGAAATAATGATACTTTGTCCCAAAATGTATAAAATATGTATTGCAATTAAATTCTCTATTGGCAAATTGCTCTACAATTAAAAAACACAGAAGCTTGAGTGAGGCAATTAGAATAATAGTAGTGTTAATTATAGCTTGATGGATTCTGCATGCTGTCAGCAATTACCTTCCAAGTGTGCACTTCTGAACTGACTCCAAATCCACAAAAAGACACCGACAGAATTAGAGATATCTTCCTTGTTGGCATGCCTTTGCCTTTTTAAAATATGTTTTCATAAATACTTTTGTAAGCTATTTAATTAGATTTAATGAGGTTCAAGGAAGAAACATCCTCCATTCTGTACACAGACTTCTCTCCAGCACAGGCACTGGCTTGGGGAAGAGGGAGAGCACAACTGAGAGTAGTCTCAGCTTCCACCAACTGCTTATTTTTAGTGCATGGAGTTCTTGTGCAAATACAAGGTGATTCAGCTCAGTCTCCAGAAGAGTTCCTTCTAAATTTCTGTTTTATAAAGGTTACCTAAAGCTTTTGCATCTCTTTCTCCCTGGGTAACTCCACAGCTATCCTCCTGCACTAATATTAAAAAACATTAATTGTTAAAATTAATTTAAAAGCTGGTTGAGAAATTTGAAAACACTGTAAAAGAACCAAAAGGGTATTTTTTATTTTTATGGTGCCTTCCCTACTAGCCAGGAGAAATCCTCTCCATAAAAGTACCTTAGACTGTGGTTCTTCCACATTGAGTAACTAAAAGAATATTTTGCAATTGGAGATTTATTTGTATATTTTGTTTATATGTATAATTTGTTTATTTTATGTATGAGACTGCCCTGTTTTCTGTAATATATCTGCTCTTCCTGACTCAGGTGCCCTCCCCAGGGACAGGAACTCTTGCTCTTACTTTGCAGAAAGCTTTCAAATAAATCAGGGGACTAAACATCAGCCATTCTCCTGGTTTTTTCAGTTCTCGAAGACTGAAGTAAGACCATAATAATATGAATATATTTTTAATCTCTCCCCTCTTTATAGTGAAAAGCCTAAACCCCAAGTTTTACCCAGCCTTTGCAAAGATTGAGTTTTCTGTCTATCATTAATCTCTGCAATCTGATACATGTAAAGCTGTCCCAAAAGCCAAATAGTTCTTTGTGCAGGTGGCTGTCAGGAGTAAACAGCAAGGAACAGGGAACTGCTATGCCAGGAATAGCAGTAATGTATGTTTGAGATTCAGGTGGGGATGCTGAAACCACAGACTGCTCCTCCTGGACCAAGATCTTGCCCCGTAATAAACCCAGGTTCTACATTTCATAGCATGTCATCTTCCTAAGCTCAATCTTCCTCCCTCGGGATTTGCAGACTTCTTTTCCTCTTTCTGCTCTCTCTTGGGTATGATTTTTGTATGCTTTCAGCATTCATGTTGCAGGTGCTGATCCCAGAAGCCGAAGTGTCCAGGAGGCACTGGGACCTCCCCATGTTGCTTTTGGGTTTGGAGGAGAAATCTGCAGCAGGAGGATGGAAGTCTAACCAAAAGTAGTGGAAACGGGATTGAGCTGCAATATGTGTTTCCCTGCCTAAAATATCCCCTTTCTCCCCACGTAATGCCTGCTGTAAGGAGTTAAACCACACTCCCATCTGCCCTCTAAGCATCCCCCGCTAAATGCTGTGCAGGGCACATCCAAACCTGACCAAAGCCAGCCGGACGCTCCCCACTGAGCTGAGGAGCAGCCTCCAGGTTCAGTCCCTGGGGTGCATGAATGCTCTAGGATGAGTTGTGCCCGTAATGCTCTCTGGTGAGTCACACTTCGATCCGCTTTGGGCTTTTACATCTGCCGTGTGCTGGGCTACGTTTGGGGAGCGGAATCCCCGCTTAGGTGTGGTCTGGGAGGCGCGGGGCCAGCTGATGCTCTCCTCCGGCGGGACACCCGTGTCCTTGCGGGTTGCGGCCCCATAGCCGCTCCGTGGCGTCCGGAGGAGCCTTCATGGGGGTGTGGGGATTCTCCCACGCCGCGGGACTCCACGGAGCGTCCGCAGCTCCGGTACGGAGGTTGGTACCCGCGGAGCGGGCGCGGCCCCTTTAAGAGGCACCGCGTGGGGGGGAGCGTTCACACCTGGAGTGGGAAAGGGGGGCGGGCCCTGCGCCGTTGATTGACAGGCCGCGAGAGCCAATGGAGCGCCGCCTCGGGGCGCGGGGAGGGGCTCCCGACCAATGGCGGCGCGCCGGGGGCCGCCCAGCAGCCAATGGGCGGGCGCGCGGGGGGCGGCGCGGATACATGTTGCGGTGTCGCCAACGTGGGTCCGCGGCGAGCGGCGCTCGGGGCGGCGGGAGCGGTACCGGGAGCGGCCCCGGCGAGCGCGCCGGGCACGGGCAGCGCCGGAGCCCGCCGAGCGAAGGAGGAGGCGCTTCCCATCGGCCGCCGACGCGCACTCTGCCCGGCAGTGGATGCCGGTGAGCCGTGAGCGCCCCGCGGCGCCGGCGGGAGCGGCGATGCTGCGGGCGGCAGAGCCGCGCTGAGCGCCCGCCGCCTCCTCCTTCTCCTGCTGCTGCTCCTACTCCTCCCTGTCCTCCTCCCGCCGCAGCGGACGATCCCCGGTCCCGGATACAAAATGGCGCTGCCGTCGCGGGCGGCGCTGCCGCTGCTGCTGCTGCTGGGGCTGCTGCGGAGCTCGGCCGCCACCGGGGGCTGCCCCTCGGGCTGCGCTTGCGGCGGCGCCGCGCTGAGCTGCGGAGGGCTGGCCCTGCCCGCACTGCCCCGGGACCTGCCCCGCTGGCCGCGGCACGTGTGAGTACCGGGGGCTCCGGGGACGGGGGGAACCCGCAGGGGGGTTCGGGCGGCCGGACCTGCGCGCCTTGGAGTGTTGTCAGCGACGGGAAAACTTTAAAACGAGAAATCTCCGCGGAACTCCGGTTTGTTTGTTCGAGCGGAGTGGCCGCTGAGCACCGCGGCGCGGGGTCCGCTCTGGCTCCCACCCGGGGTGATGGAGGTGCCGGCAGCGATGTCGGTCCCGGGTGAAAAGTGGGGATCGGGGGCTCCATCCCGTCGCCCGGTCCCGTGCGGGGCTGGCACTCCCTCCGCTGTGTGCGGGTGTCCCGGGGGAAGGAAATCCCGCAGCGGGTTCGGTCTCTAACGATGGGATCTGCTGGAGATAACGACCAGCCTGGGTTCCCGAATCCTTATTAGGATATAATCCATCCATCCATGTCCGCTGTCTCGGGGTGCGGAGCGGGCGCGCCCAGCACCGCGTAGGGGTGGCCGAACACGGACCCGCGGCCGCTCTTGCCCTTTTGGCTTTTCGTGCTGCCAGCCTTTTAGGTTGTGAATTTCGGGGGATTTGAAACCGAGTCGTGGGCTGTTGGGGAGCTTGAAGAAGGCCCAGGTGTTTTTCACTAAAGCTGCGCTCTCCCGGTGCTTGTCCGTCTGGCCGTCACTGACCTGCCGTGTGTCGTGTGTCTCGCATGGCAGCGCAGCTCGGCGCACGCACCTGGGGCTTAGTGCAGCACTCTGGGGAGGTTTGTATCCCCAGAACGGTGTCTAAGGTGCTCAGGCCTGTGCCCAAGCGCAGGACGGTGTCACTGCCCTTTCCCGTGAAGAACAGCGAGTTCGCTGCTCTGGGCTGGGAAAAGCTGAAATGAAACATCAGACACGTGAAGCTCAAGAGATTCGGGGAGGGGGGGAAAGTGTGCTTGTCTTTGACAGCTCAGTTCGTTTGACAGTCCAGGAGGACTGAGGGTTAAGTGTGCACTCGCAAACTTGTAAAAATGAGTGCAACCACGAGCAAACCTTGGGGAAGTAAGGATCCAGAAATGGAAAGGGAAAACAGTGCTTCTGTGGCGGGGCCTTTCTTTTGTTTGAACAGATTTATAGATTATTTAATCTATAAAACCCCTGGTTGTAACAGATCCTTCTCAGCTCTGCCAGGAGAGAGAACGGTCACTGAAGTGTTGCTGGAGATCGTCCAGCTCCTTATTAAGAAGAAATATTAGAGATCTGTCAGGTCCTCCTGGTGGTATTCACTTTTGGCTGCAGAAATGCCTTGTTTTACTCGAAATTATCAGGTGTCACACCGAGAGGAACGTGTGGCCTCTCCATTAAAACCCTGACTCATTCCATTCACCTGTTGCTGAGCGCTCCGAAGGATCCTTCCCTCGGCCTTGGGCACCTTTCAGAGCGAGCAAATTTTAGTCTTGTCAGCGTAATTCCAGCGTTCCCATGCACCTCTTAAAATAGGACAGTGTATCTTTGTTCGGGCAGGGAAATGCGTTAATAGCCCAGATAGGACAAATTTATTGTTGTGTGATTTCTTTCCGGAGTGCTAATACCCAGGAGTGTCTTTTTCATATGGAACAGATTTTTGAGTGTCTTGTGTTCATTTTAAATTTTATTGGTGAGGTAATAGCATGTATAAATCTTCTGCTGCGGACCTGTGGGCTGTTGATCGTTTAGCCACTTAAAATATGATTTGTAACTAACCAAAGAATTGGTTAAAGTGATGGTTTTTCATATCTGAAAATTCAAAATTAAAGCCTTTTTTCCTTCTCCATAGCTAGTATGAAAAGCAGACTTGAAGCTATTGCAAATACTCTTGTTCTTGAAGTAACAGTGCTTCTAATTACTAAAATTACTTAAAATGGCTTATCTCAGTTCAGGAACGAGGATAAAGCACGTTTTTCAATCTTGGTGGGATCACAAATGCTCATTTTTGCTATGGAGTTGCTAACTCACTTTTTTTTTAGTAGTTTAGCGTCCCCTAAAAGCACCACGTGTTGGAGAAAAGTTACCTCCGCAGCTGTTGCTTTTTTTGTTTGGTTGTTTTGGGCTTTTTAATATGCCCTTTTAAAGAAGCAGAAAGCAAACGTGGGGGTTTGCAGTGGTCCATGGCTGATGCACGAGTGCAGCGCAGGGGGAGCGGGTTTAAGCTGGGGTGAGATGGGTGATGTTGGAGCTGCGCATCACTGGTGTCCATCCCTTCTGGGCAGAATGTGTCCCGCCCGAGGTGTCCGCACCCCCGAGGTGATAAGCTTGGGCATGTTCGATCGCTAATGGGAGGCGAGATAAATCCAGTTTCCAGCGACTGCGGTGGCTGTGCTTTAACTTCATTAAAGCTCTATTGAACAATCCCTCCTTAGCAGTTTGTTCCTAACGAGTGCCACAATGCTGAGGCAGTGCTTGGAGTCGGTTTTCAGTGTGTTGGAGATAAAGCTTTTTGTTTGTAGGGGTGGAAATGCGGCTCGGCACGCCGGGCAGGGTTCTGGAACAGACCTAATCACGCCGCGTATTTTGTCAACAGGGCTATCAGTGCCGAGGAAAAGCATTGGAACTTTCTGAAACTATTGTTAGTTCTCTGTTGGCAGTAGAGCTCGGAGTTGTAATTTTTCTCCCGAGCTTTGAGAAGGGCATAACTGATGCAGGGGGGCTGCAGTCGCTCATATTTAATGTAGTGTGGCATAGATGTGTTTGGAGGCTTTTTTGTTGTTTGTTTGGATTTTTTTATTCCTTAAAAGCAACAGACACCTCAACACTGTGTGCCAGTTATGTAAGTGCGCTTGACTTGCTGTCCAGGCACATTGCAACACTGCCATGACCGATCCTGTTCTTGCACCAGCTCTGCAGCTGGGAAAGGTCTATGGGGAATGTCGGGAGAGTCAAACTGCTGGGCAGTTGGTGTGCTCAGGGCTCCTTTGCAGTGCCTCACTTGGAAGATGCCTGGGGGTGCTTCATGTCTTTTGGTGTTTAAGTCTGAAGTTTGTTTCCACGTTAAAGTGTGGCATAAAGTGTCGGGCCAAGCTGAAATACAAAATGCTTCGTGTCCCAAGAAGCCAGGGCTCCAGCAGCATTCGGGATGTGGCATCCTCTGCTTCTGTGCAGCTCTCTGTGTATCTTAATTTTTGAGGAGTGACCGAAGAGAGATTTCTTCTAGGGATCATGTATGAGGGTTTTTTAGTGATAAATCAATAGGATTTTAGGTACAGATTTTTGGTGAGAAGATTTTGAGGTAGTGAGACTGCAGTTGAACGGCTAACTCATTGCTGGTATGGTCTGCAGGAAAGGAAGTTTTTATTTTAAACAGATGTGTTGTGTAATTTTTGACCCAAATGACTGGGAGATGTTTTTGGGGATACCGGGCATCGATGCATGGACCCCTCTGGGTCTCTGCATGTGCCTGGCATATCTGGGAAAATACAGTCCTCGAGTGCCCAGGAGAACTGGGTTAAGAGCTGTTGCCTTTTCCCAGGGCTTGGCTATATGGATAAGTTGCCCCGAGGCACCAGCTGCGTGGATGTTCACTCTTTGCACGGCGCTGCTGCTCTCTGGAGAGAGCAGGGCAAAGTGTCTAGATGCTTTTTAAGGTCCTGTGGGTACCTGTCGGTAGTTTTAGGGCCTGGAAATGCATTTCAGCTAGAAGGCAGGAGCAGACTCTGCTGTGCTCAAGTGTATACATGCAAAGGGAGATTGTTGACGGCAACGAAACTGAATGTTTGTGCTCAAAATTACCTACAAATCGATATTTGTTGGTAAACTAGGTTTTACTATATCAGGTCTTGTTTGTTACACGTTAGAGGGTAGAAGCTTGGTTGGTAAGGGGCTGTGCTGCTGCCGGTTTGATGGAACTTTTGGAGAAGGGCATTGGTTGCTCTCGGGCTCCGGAGTAACTCGTGCCTGCTACAGATGCTGGAAGAGGAGGGGATTCAGGGGATTCTCTTGCTGACAGTTGCTGGGAGGGGGAAGTGCTGCTGGCAGCACCTCTCCTGCATGTCCTACCTCCAGGCCTGCTGAAATAATGGAACAAAGATTAAGTAATCGTCACCCTGGGCTCCTGGTGCCTGGCCCCATGCAGCTGCAGAGCCCTCACCGAGTGCCGGCTGCTCCGGGGGGCTGCTGTGCTTGGGAGAGGTGCAGGTGGCTGATCTCCCTCCTTCCTCCCGAGGTAACTGAGTGGAAACCCGAAGAACTGCTAGAAAGCCAGTGGCTCCTTCCTCTGTGGTGGTCCAAGGAGGGTTTTCAGCTCAGGTGGGATAGTGCTGGAAGCTTTTGGTGCTTTGTAAGAGAAATCCTGCTTGGCTTGCTGTTACACACTTGGATGGATTTGGTACTTCCTGGAGCAGAACTGTCCTTGTCCATGGCACTGCTTGGGGATAGTCTCCAGCCCCAGGGCAGGAGGATGGCCCTACACCCTACAGGACTGTAGTTCCTGCACTGGACTGCAGCTTGGCCCTGGTGGGCAACAGCAGAGCCTCTCCTTGCAAAGCAGTGCCTCTCCGGGCCTGCTGCTTAAGTACAAATAAATACATGTGCTTGCAAGTAAATCCATCCCTCCTGTGTGAACATGTGTTGGTGGATTCGCTGACCACCCTCAGCATGCCGCAGTGTTTATCAGCTCGTACAGGGGAGCCACAGTTAACAGCAAACTCTGCATTTGCTGCTCTTCCCGGACTGAGCCTCAGCTGGTGCAGAAATTGGCTCATCAGAAGAAATTCTCAATGAAGGGTAAAATACCCCCACCAAGAAGCCTTTCTGGATCTCGCTGAAGCTCCTGGCTTCAAGTGAAAGGCTGTAGGACCGCCTCAGCCTCCTCTGCATATTCCTCTCTCCTTTTGAGAAACTTCATGGCATTTAATCACTTTGAGACTTTTCCTCTCTACAGTGACTGCAATTTGAAACGCAGGGGTCCCATACAAAAGGAGCAAGTGCTCAATGGACTGTGTTAATATTCAGTGCCATTTACAATGGGTGCAGTTTGAAAAGGGGAGAATGGATGGTCTGGGAGCTGGGGGAGGAGGAACTCTAGAGGGAAAATTCCCAGGGCAAGGGAACCAGCATCTCAGTAGGCAGCCGAAAAAACGAACACACCATCAATTGTTCTCTAGAAAAATCAACTATTATTATGTGTTAGGTACAGTTTAATATTTTTCTTCTTTGCCTTCTGCAAAGTGCTCTGTAGTTGTGTGGATGTAAGTTTTGGGGGTGGCTGAGCCTTGCAGGATTTCCTGCTTGGAGTTTAAGCAGCAAATGTGATTTTCTTGTCTCTTTGCTTGTTGGCATCAAGAAGGTGGTAAACTGATAGGTTTGGGAACCCAGACACTTCAACAAAGCACTTCAGATACTTAAATACTTCCTTGAGCATGGGTGAGATTTCACTTCCCTGCTTAAATTAAGCTGGTGCTCCAATCTTGTCTCTGGGGATTTAGGCAGACGCAGAAGCACTTTGCTCAGGTGGGACTTTACTTGGTGTGAGCCTCACCTGGTGCGGGCAGGGAAGCCTGAGAGCATTGGAAGGATGTTCGCAGTGTGTAGCTTCAGAAGAGCCTGCTGGAAGGGTTAAAGGTGGCTTCACGTTGAGGCAATCCCCCAAGAATTCTCCGTACTGGAGAAATGCCTGCCTTACTCTGTGCTTACACCTGGGCTCATGAATATATGTGCATCTGCCACTGGCTCTGCCCGGCAGCTGGGAATTGGTGGGTGCCACCCTGGGCATGCCCAAGCAGTGCCTGTCTTTGGATTCTGTCTGGTTGCTTTGATCTCTTGAAGGGGAATTAAAGTTGTGTCTTGAAGTTTGAGTGGCTGCAAATTGGGACGATGGCTGTCATTCCTCAGTAGCCAGCTGTGCTCAGAACTTGTGTATTTGGCCCAGATTTGTGTATTGCCCCTGACTGGTATGTCAGCCGCACCCAGAAACTCTCAATTAGGGCTGCAGGGCTTTTAATTGATCTTGTTGGCTGCCCCGCCAGACACCTTGGATTGAGTTAGTTCAGCTCATCAGCTTTTAACACAATCAGTTTGGGCTGCTAATCTAATCACCCGGTGCGACTCCCTTGTTTTGCAGTGTAGAGCTGGATGGGGTCACGTGGATGAGTGGAGTAGAGATAATTTAGACTAATGTTGCAATGAAGAGCCATCTGTGAAAAATCCAGGCTCCAGATTCATCAGTTCTGCAGGACCTGGGCTGGGCAGGAATTAGCACCTCATTCAGGTGAATAACATGGGTGAATAACAGTAAATAAATAAAGCACCTTGGTCTGGGTTGTGGTTTCATGCAAACCTGGGCACCTCCTGTAGCTCTCCTTATTGGTCTCTTACTGGTTTTTAGTGGCGTATGAGGAAACAAGCAGAGTGAGGTTCCAGAGTGTGCAGGAAGAAACTAAGGGGTGAATAAAATCTGTTTCCTGGTACGTCCAGCTATGAAATTATGTGCTACAAGATATTTTTTTTCCTACTATGCATGGGGCCTAAGTCAAGGACCGGGATGCCGTTGTGCTAATGCATCACATGAAATACCTATTATTGTTATAGCTGAGTCATGCATTAATAGTTAACCAAGTCCTGTGCTGCAGCCCAAGTCCTTCAGCCCCAGCCTCCTCCAGCTTCAGAGCAGGACCACAACATATGTAATATGTTATGCTCCCTCATTATGTTTTCAGCACGTTGTCTCTCAAGCCACAACCATATAATTTTGGAGATGTCTAGAAGCAAGCCCTGCTATTTTAGGGACACCTCTCAAGACCTGATGATGTGTCACATCCAGTTTTGGGAGCATGGTTCACTTCCACGTGGTTGTATTTTCAGTTTGAGTAGGAACTGAAGGACAGGTCTCAAACTGGCCATCTGCTTGGCTTTTATCAAGATTAACCATGCTGGATGTGCAGGCAGGACAGTTGGTTATTTGCACCTGCCTTGGCAGTTTTGTAGTTTCCCACAGTGACATGGATTTCGTGAGAAAAAGTATAGGAGATGCTTAACAATTGAATAATTTTATGTAGAGCTACAGATTCTTTAAATGTATGCTCCAGTATCATGCCCAAATTGCATTTGGTTTAGAGCTGAAGTTTTATGTGTAAGAGAATCTGTCAGTTTTTTTGTGTGTGTGAGGGAGGTAGAGTGGTCTTGATATTGCTGCCTGTAATGAGTCAGTAACTTCTGTGAATTTTCCTTGGGTGTATTTTTTAGACCCACTGGGGCAGTCTCATTAATTTTGGAAATTGCCAGAGGTGGGTGCAGTCTTAAATGTAGTTCTTGTAAATCCTGCTCACCTATGCCTAGTTGTGTATTGCAAATGTTTCTGCTTTGAAAGTGCCTGTTTTTAGAGGAATCCTTTCAGGTTACGGAACACCCCACTTGAGTTCAGTGGAAATTTGGCTGTGAAATCTTGAATTAAGATGCTTTTTTCTAGACCTAGCTTGTGGTTTATTGCTCCCTGCAGGAAGGCAGACAAACCCTTAGGTGCGAGAAGGAAATGAGAAATTCAAAATGCCAAGCCAGGGCTGTGCCGTTTCCCACTTGCCCATACACAGAGGCCCAGATCCATGGTCACCACTGACATCTCTCTCTGGTTGCCCAAAACCTGTAATTTTGGTATGGGCACTTGCCAGAATGGGACCCTGTTGCCTTTTGAATGCTGCGAGTACTCCTCTGCAGAGTTTACCATCAACACCAGTTACTCAGAAGCCTCACCAAATACTGCCCTGTGAGCTCCAAACACATTTTGCCTAGCTGATGTGGCTGGGCTGTTTTATAACTGCACTTAAAGTCTGTTTTAGCCTGCTGCACGCCAGTGTAAACACAGGTTTTCTATGTTATCTGTTGTCTAAAAAATACTCTTAAAAAAGTGGTGGCTGGCCGGCCATGCAGCGTGCGTGGCAGTGCTTGGCTGATCTGCAGTACAAATGAGTGCTGGGGTTGAACTGGTGGAGGATATTTGCATGGAGATGATGGGTTACTGGACATTAATCTTGTAGTTGCATTTGTAGATGTGGTGCTGGAGGTGTTATGGGTGCACGGGCCCCCCACTGGGGCTCTGTGTGGGTGATGTTCTTGTCTGAGTAGGGTGGTGGGAGACTTGGTTGACAGGGGAGCTGCTGGTCTGTGGGTTGTATCATGGGTAATAAAATGGTGATTGTAGGAAATGGCCTGGCTGGAGGCCCTGTGAAAAATTGCCCCCTAAATGTGTTCCAGTTGTCCAAACACTGGTGCCTCTCCTTCCTGCGCTGTGCCTGGGGGGAGGCTGGGGCTCGCTCTCCACTGCTGTCTGGGGAGCAGCCCTGGACAGCCTTTGCTTGCTTTTTGCTGTGTCTTGGTCAGCTGCAATCCACCTGGATTCCAGAGCTGTGAAAAAGCCCCAGGAACCTTTCTTTAGCACAGACCTAAAAAATACCCTCTGGCTGTCCAGACAGGATGAGCTCTTCCTTAGGCAGCCCAGTCCATGAGCTGTTCCCCAGCACGAGGTGGTTGCATTGAGGTGGAGCTGGAAAGTACCCAGAGTGAGGGGGATTTCTCCTTTCACGCCAGGCTTTGCAGCCCCAGGGAGGTGTGAGGATGGGGGGCAGGGAGGGGGTATGGCAAGATTGGGTGCCTGGCCCATGTCAACGATGACCTCTGTCATTTGCACAGGATGAGGTCTCTTGATGATCCTTGTTGGCTCCTCATGGTGTTCCCCTTTTCTCATGCCCAGTTACTTCATCACTCCTGCACCTGTCTGGTGATGGCATGGGCAGGGCAGAAATGCCAACTGCTGCTGACACAGGGCAGTTGGCTGGGGCTCATCTCTTTGCTACCTGTGGTCTGGCCTTGCTGGGGAGCCAGGAGAGCATCCTGTGCTCTGTTTGTGTAACTCACTGTAAACTTTTGTTCCCTTCTGAACCAGGGACAGAGTCACATCCACACTTGTATTTCATTTATTTTGGATAAATGGGGAGACTTCTCTTGTTTTAGGAGATTTAAACAAACCATATGATGTTTTATTTTGAAAGGTGTCATAATATTTTGCACTTTGCTGAGCATGTTTTTGTGCTGTTCTTGTCTGTTAGTCTATAAACAACTCTCTTCTTCCTCTTTCCTCCTTAAACAAGTCAGAATTCTTGGCTTTCGAACACCTTTGAATTCTTTTGGAGTAGGACATGCATTCTGTATTAAATCAGTAAAGAAGATAGTGTATTTCTAGACTTTGGGTTTGGAAGCATTTGTCAGAGTTGTGCCATCTTTGTTTCACATGGTTGTAAACCAGTGGTATATCCTCCCCTCCCCCTTTCCAACCTTTGATAGTGAGATGGTGACCACCTAAAAGCTGTTGAACATGATTAAATTAAGGAGGTTGAGTGACTCTTTGTAAGAGTAGATGAATAAAGTTTTACAGTGGGTTAGAAAATAATAATAGAATAGTACCTACGCAAAATGCACCTCTGCTGCGTGAATGGGCAAGGAGTTTTCTGGTTTGGGAGGAGGTCTGCAGAGCTGAATCTCGGCCCCTGGTTTCTCAACACTTCCATCTTGAATGGTGTCACTTGGTTTGTGTGTTGGACAAGGTGCTGGCAGCCTGTCCCTCCAGCCCACAGGGATGTGTGTGGGACTCCTTCAGCTCTTGCAGTTTCAGTGAATGCACCTGTTCATCTGTGTGGGGCAGAGTCCAACTCCATAGTGAAATTGCTTGGCTTTTGGCTTCCTGGTGAGCTCAACCTCTTTTAGGAGCTTTAGTTTCATCCTTGCTGACCTTCCCAGCAGAGATGTGTATTGGTCTTTGAGTTAATCTCCTTGGACAGAAACTCGTACAGATCTAACAGGATGTGTTTGGCTTATACTGTCAACTTCAAACAACAGTTGGATTTGCTCCTCCCTGGTTTAACAATCTCTGAGGCAGGTACTGCTGTTTACTCAGGTGTCCTGAGAAATGAGGCTGTGCCATGGTGCATATATCTGTTCTCTTCCCCCAGAGCTTTTGATGCTGTTGGCCAGCTTCTCTTTAAGGAGCGAACTTGAATTTGGAATGCCTGCCTCTCCATAGGCAGCAGGCTGAGGAGGGTGGCTGTATCCCTGCTGAGGGAAGGGAAGCAGTATGAGATTAGCCTGTATGAGACATCAGGGCAGGGATGCCTGCCTGGGCTTCCTTTTCATTCCAACTGCTGGCAGGATCCAGGCAGCTGTGGGGAGAAGACAGAGCTGGGCAGCATCCTTGGGAGATGCCAAATCGCAGCCTAAGCTGTTTACTAGTGTTTTTTCTCTCATGGCTCCTTGCACTTGTCTCAAGTGCTACCACTTTGTGGTATGCTTCACAAGAGCCTGAGCTGTCCTTTCAGCTGGCAGGGACGCTGGGACTATGCTGCATCCCTGTGTGTCTCCCAGGCTTTCCTTTCATTCAGACTGCACAAGCTTTCCCCCCCCCACCTTCCCCGTACCCCCCTGTGCCCACTCCACCCCTCTCGGCAGCCCCGGTGTGCTCTGGCCAGGCTCCGGTTCCTGCTGTTCACTTTGTTTGCTTCGCTCTCCAGCTGTGGATACTCGAGCCAGCTCAAAGGCAAGGCTTGAAGCACCCCCTGTGTGAGTCCTATTGCCAGCGTGGGGTGTGCTGGGGAACAGGCTGTGTGTGATTAAGACATTTAGGCTTGTCATAGATTTCTTTTTTCATGTCAAAACAACCACCTTTTTGGGGGGGAGGAGATGGCAGCTGAACGTTTTTGGGCTGTGTGCTGATTAATGTTGCCCTGAGAGACGTGGTTAAAAGAGGAATTAAGTGCAGGGTTATGGGCCTGCATGTTTAGAAACAGAATGGGGAAGTTTCCCTGTCCAACAATTTCCAATTGCTTCCTCTATGGTTTCCTGAGTAATTCTGACCACTGGTTATAAAACTGTCTGCCTCACTGTTGCAGGGTGCATCACCCCCCAAATCTCCTTTTGGCCCACTGTCTCCCCAGGCTGCTTCATCTCCTCCCTGTGGGCTCCCCGGGCTGATGGAAGCTGGTGGCAGGAAAATTTCCAGCCCGCCCAAGTCAGTTTCGTGACACGTAGGACTGGGGTGGGATTGGAAGTGAATTGAAAATGTGAAATCAGATGTTTTTTGGGAGGTTATTGTGTGTTGCAGCTTAAACACCTTTTGATGGTTTTCCTGCTTTTTAGGTTTGAAAGGGCAGAATTCCTCTTGGCTTGTTTGGGTGTCTTTGGAGCTACCTGACTGTGTCAGCTGTGGAGGAGCAGAGCTGATCCTTCTCCTGGCACTCCCATGGTATCAGGAGAGAGTTGCAGGATGCCTGTTTAGGTCTGGGTCCATAGAAGTCAAAGGTAGAGGACAGGCCAGGAGGGAGCCCTCCAGCACTGCTCCCTTTGCCGGGCCTTCAGTTGTTGACTCCTTCACTGTTGTCTGTGGCCGCTTCTCTTAGCAGTGTTTTGGGGCAGTATGTAGCTGTTTGACCCATGTCAGGTCTGCCACAGTGGTTTTCTGTCTCGGTCTGTGTTTAGCCAGTGCCATGACACTGATGTCCTGCAGCCCAAAGCATCCCTGCAGTCCACATCTCATGGTGTCTGTGGGGACTCTTTGGGGAGCACAGCAGGAATAAATGACAAGCTGATGTAGCAGGAGCTGGGCTGTGCTTTGGCAGCCACCAGGAGAATGCTGGTGTGGGCAAGACCCCTCAGCCTGAAAAAGGTCCTGTAATTAAAACAGTGAAGACCTGTCCCTCCTAATTAACGTAAGCTTGTACACATTAGACTTTATGGGTAAGCTAAAGGTTTAGTTTTCTCAGTTTCATGGAATGCAAGGGATGTTTCCAGAGAACAACTCAAGTACTGTCCCAACAGCCGTGCAAGCAGAAGACCAAATACATGTTTGGCCTTTGGTACTTGTGGATGGGGAGACACTGGGACATGGGAGGATCCTGTCTGCAGAGAAGAGGCTCTGCCCAGAGGTTTTTCACAGCATGATCATCTCTGTAAAGGCCAAGAAAACTTGATCTGAAAGTCTGTTTTATTTATTCATGCCTGACTCCAGCCCTGCTTTGAGGGGAGTGCGTGGAGGCCATCAGCTTTGCTAAGCACACAGGCTGTCCTGGCACAGCCACATTCCCCTCCTGGAAGAGTGTTCAGGGCAGGGTTTGAAATGCAACAGAAAATCCACACTTCCTTCAGAACTTTGACTCTTGCGTTTTTCATCTTGGTCAGGGTTTAAAGTTTTCTGCAGCATTTATGGGAATGTTTTGGTTTTCCTTTGCCCACATGTCAGCATTCCTGAACAAAGAAGCCTCAAGATTTGTGGAGCAGATTCTTGAAATTCTGCAAGTGTCTTGAGCCAGAAGATGTTTCCAGAAACTGCCTGACCTAAGAAAGAATTGGTAGGACTTGGGTATGGCTTGGGAAAAATGAATAAGTCTTTTTTATCCCTCTTTAAAGGAACATCATTCCAGTCAAAACCACCATTCCCGGTCTCGGGAGCTGCTGTGCTCTGCCACCTTGTCGCTCTTAAACTACAACTCAGCTTATGTGAATAAGCCAAATGAAAAAGTTACATGTTGTAAAACTGAGTTGTGCCCTTCTCTCGTACTGACTTCCCCAGTGATCTTAATGTTATTTAAGGCTAGATCTGAAAAGGCGTTGTGATACCAAAAGGTGAACTTAAAGGGAAATATGGGTGTATGACAGCTTGTGTACCTGCAGGTGCTACAAACCTGCCTAAGGCTCCTGGGAATGTTCTCCTGAGCCTGTCCAGAGGGGATTCAGTCTTGCTGCCACCAGTACCCCATAGTTTGCACCCTGCAGCACTTTCCTGTTGCTGTCCTGATCTGTCATGGATGCTCCAAACATACATTCACAATGAGTTTCTGTGGAAGAGCTCAATGGGAGCTGCTACTGCTTTTGCTCAGCAACATGAAAGTAGAAGCACTACCTTTTCCTTGGGGCTGGGGGACCAGTGATGACATTTTGAATGGGGAATGTGACAGCAAGCTTTGCCTGCTGTCTCCCTGTTCTGACTTAACTGTGCTTTCAGTGGTTGCTGGGTTATGACTTCTGCACTGGATGTCTCCTCCCATGAGCATTTTATTACAGCCCATGAGTGTGAGAGACTGGGAGGGGGATGTGGAGTGTCACAGTACCCGAGGGGAGGTGTTGGGAAGGAGGGCTCCAGTGTCTGGGACCATTGGCTCACATGCCTCATAACCTTATTTCTGAAGGTGAAACCCCAGAGCAGACCCATTTCTCTTTTGACATGTACATATATATATATTTTGCTATATATTTGGGGTTTGTTTTGCTTTTTTGTTTTTGCTAGCACATTTTTGGTGCTCGGGGATTGCAGTATTAACATTTTCTCTTCAGAGAAGAGGCTTGACTTGGACTGAAATTACTGATTGAATCCCTTTTTTGTCCTCCTCCTCTTCCCGCTCAAGTCAAGAGCCACTTCAAAGGCTCAGATGTGTTGGTGCCAGACACCATGAAGTTATTGTCAGAAGAATTTGAAATATAATTGAAAACAAACCTTTGTTCAGCCAGGCAGATCTGGCTATGGGCTTTCACTCATGATAGAGATGGGGGCTCAGCCTCTTCTGCAGGATTTGATGTCTACACTCTTGTCATGGCAGATGAATTGCCCGTGAATTTACATCTGGTAAATGTTTGCGAAATCTGGAAAGTGCGTATTTTGAGGAGGTTTTTTTTCCTACCTAGGAACCCGCACTAACACTCCAAAGTTGCCAGCATATTTGTGGAATTCCTTGCAGTAATAAAACACATCAAATTGGTTTTGGCAGCCTGGTTTCAGTAGAGATGCTCCAAGTCCAGGTTTCTCAGCTTGGCAAGCAGAGTTGTCCTGCTTCCTTTTAAGACTTGTCTCTTCTGTGGGATATAAGGGTATTGTTTAATGTAATATCAAAAATATTTGTAAAAGCACAGATTATATAGATGCCAGTGCTCAGTTACATTTGCTGAAAAAGCAGAGGTTGGCATAGGTTTGTAGTCCAGCTTAGTTTTCATGGTGAAGTCCATGAGCCTGGAGGCTTCTGAAGGAGCCCAGCAAACCTTTGCACACAGCAGCCCTGGCTTGCCTGGTGCTGAGTGTGAGCTGTTGTTTTCATACCCCACGAGATTACATTTCCAAACGTGGTATTTACTGTGCACCTTGCAACCACATTTTAGGTTCCTGTTTCTCATAGTTCTTTCCTATATAAATTCAGAAGAGTGTGCCAGGTCTGCCTTGGATCAGAATTTGAGCCTGTGCACCTTAACGCAGAGTATTGCTCTGGGACTCTTGTGCCACCCCATGTTCTGTTATGCACCTGCCTGGTATGACCACCTGGACACCACTTTGTCCTTTTGTATCCTACCTGTTCAGTACCTGGATTGGGCTCTCCTTTCTGCTGGGATAATGGTCTGACACCTCCTAAAACTATTAGTTTTAGTGTGGTGGAAGGAGCTGGCTCCCTTATGGAGGTTACTGCTGCAGCCTAACTTGGACAAAAGGGTCCCTCTGAAATTCAGTAGGTCCTTTAGCTATTAGGTTGCTGGATTTGGTGTTTTTTTTTCTTTTTAATTTGCTTCCCCTACCAAAAACACCAGCCTCATTGCATATGGTTGCCTGTCTGTTGTTTATTATCTCTGCTACACTGTGGTTAGTGCTCACACATGATAGTTCTTTGGTTTCAGTACAGACTGAGCGGGTTGTCTGCCACTGGATCAAAAAAATGTAAACTATTTATAAATGAAAAATACTCTTCAGTTTGAAAGTGCTGTGTTGTCCCCTCTCCCTCCGGCATGTGCACATTTGTCTGCTCTCCTGTAATCCCACTGATGTAAGTCCAAATTTCTAACAATTTATGGGACTTGGGGGCCATCTGGAGAAATTTTGATGGGACCTTGTGCTGATGGGGGCAGAACACGAAGCAATAGTGATAAAAAGTAATGGAAAATGTTACTTGGCTTTGCTGCATTTGACACAGATATGCACTCAAACTCAGATAAACCTTCCTTCAGAGTTCAGGGATTCTTGATTTTGATTTTTCCAGTTGGGCTCATGTCCATCATAAGCAACTCTTGAAAAAAATTGGGACAAAAACTTATTAGTGTGGCTTAAAATGACCTGAAACAACCAGAGTGCTTTTTTTAGTACTCCTTACAATTGAACTCTGTTTGTTCTGAGCATGTACTTAGTTTTATATTGAACTAAGAGCCTATGTTTAGTCTCCTAGGGAAGAAAAATACGACAGGATTTAATAATACGTTATGGCAGACTGGGGTGATTTTTCTGTGCCTGTTTGGAAAGCAGGGCAGGAGGTGATGCTGAGTGGGCCAGGAGGGGAATGGGCTGGACCAGAGGCTGAAATGGTCAAGCCTGGGGCAGGAGGAGAGTGTGAAGGAAATACAAGGTGTTTAATTGAGGAGCTTGTTAGCCAGCAGCTGATGGGTTGTTTCTGTAGAGAACTACAGGGAACTTGAGCTGAGTTGGTTTCCTGGTTGAAAGGAGTGTTGCTCAGTGATGGAGCTGGTGGGGAGTGGAGCCATTCCAGTGTTCCTAAAAGACCAGAAATTATGTTGATCTATGATGACATGGTTTTCCATGCAACCATGGTGATGATAAATGAGGCAGGACTGTCCTGATTCCTGCACAAATCTGGAAGATCAGAGGATGGCTGAAAAAACAGGTGGGATTTTTTGGAAGACTGTTCTCAGCATCCCATTGAGACATCATTCAAATGCAAATGGTGGAAAATTTCCCCTCACCAGTGCCTTTAGGCAGCCTTTGCCATGCAGCTACGATTAGTCAGTCTGTAAATGGTGCAGAAATTCGGTAGTGTAACTGGTGCATCAAGGAGTAAAGCATAATGAGTGTAAATTCAATGTAGTTTCCAGGTCTTCTGTGAACACTAGTGGTATTGATGGTGATAATTCCTTGGTCTGTAAAATCCAGTTGGTGGGAATACAGAATTTAGTTGAGGTTTTGGGTGTTTTTTTTTTTTTAAATTTTGACTGTTTAGGAGCACCTAAACACATTTGCACTTCTGTCTTGCACAAGACAGCACTTGCTGGAAAAAGCTGTTGCAGCCTGGCTGGGCTTGTGGAACGAAGCCTTTAATGTACTGATTGCATATTAATGAACAGCCAGGCAGGTGGGACGGTGCCAAAAAGCAGCGAGCAAGAAAGCCAACAATATCAGCTCGAACTTTGCACTCTGGAAAGTGTGAAGTGATGTTGGTGAAAGGAGTTTATTGCACAAGTGGAACACTGTGGTCCTCTTTGATGCCCAAATTTCTGTGCTAGTAAACCGAGGAAGAGTAATTGGCTGGTGGAGCTCTGTGGATTCCTGTTAACCCCTTCTGCACCCTCGAGATGCTCCCCACTCTCCAGTGTGTTTGGGCAGTATTGAGTGCATGCTCTGCAGTGTTGGAGGTGCTGTGTCTGACGTGTGGAGCTGTAACACCTCTCGGAACACATGGGGTTACCATCCACATCTGGTTTGTATCACCTTCAGTGGGTTTTACTGCAAGCTGTAGTGCTCCATCCACACCCTTCCCCTTGCCCAGTTCTCTCCCGCAGCATCGGCAAAGTGAAATCTCGGCCTGGAAAAAGCTACAAAATAGGCTGGTGTGTGAACTAATTAATATAATGGCTACTAATGGCGGTATGCTTTTCCTGGTATCTGGCAGAAATTGGATATCTTGGCCCTTGCCTCTTCATTAGCCAGGTTTCCTAATCCCAAACTCATTACCAAGTCCCTGGGATGTGGGTTTATTTCAGGGGATGGACCAGCAGCAGCCACATGTGGTGCTTTGTCAATCACCTTAATTATGTCTTTCTGTTCCAGGGCTCCTCCAGGAATGTGCAGTATTCAGTGTGGGGGTTTGGGTCTGCTGTGCAGCCTGTGACTTTTCCATCAGGAACATTGGGAGTGTTTAAGATGATCTCGCAAATATTTTTGAAATTTCTCTTTTTTCTTATTGGCCCCTGGCCAATTTTTGCTTGTCTCTGATGCATAAAGTGGGCTTGAAAAAAAAGTTGTTTCTCCCTCTCCCCTCATTTAAACATTTCGGGAATGTCAAGTCTTGTCAGCCTTAGCTTTGCTGGGGGAAAAAAAAAAGATCTCTTGAGGAGCTTGAGGATGTGTTTTATATGTGATTCCAAAACCCTGAGGGAAGGTACTTGAGGGAGGGAAAGAGCAGGTCATTAACAAAAGCCTCCTTCATCCCAGATTTTAATGAGGCATTGCCATTAAATAGCAGCAGCCACACAAATTCAACCAACCTGACTGTTCCCCAATATTCAGCCCCTCCACTTACCTCGTGCTCTCAGTTTACTGGTTCCCTGCTATGGCCCTTGAAGGGATTTCTGAGGCAGATGAACCCCAAATTTGTAACATAAACCTGTTTGGTAACACGGACAAGACTGTCTTCATGGAATTTTTCTCCTGCAGTTACAAGTAATCTCCATGAAAATGAGCACAAGTCTGGTTCCCTGACAATTTTTGTCTCCAGGGCTGACTATGATTTTAATCGACTTCTGCAGAGTGATGCCATTGTCTGTGTTGTGTTTTAGTATCACCCTCCTTCCCCATTGACTGCCCATGGTGTATTTTGGGAGTGTGTGGGGCTGCCTGTTTACCACAGCACTGGACCCAGGTGATCCCAAGCCAGGGGTGAGGGATGTGTCCCTCCTCTACCTGCCCTTCCTGCATTCTGGCAGGAGCTCACTCACGCTTCCCACCACTCTGGTCTCATCCTGGTTTTAGGCTCTTTGAGATGAGGACATCATATGTCCACAACCTTGTCTCCTTTTGGGAACACTGCCACAAGTTTCTCCTGACTTTTGCATCATAAATGGAGCAATTTGCTGGCTCTGGTGTATTTATCCTTAGCGAAGCACAGCGACTGGATGCTTGGGGTTTGAGAGCCCATCTCCTGTTTTCTAGGCTGCTTTTCATGGAAGACTGCAGTGGCCACCTGCCCCCAGCTTTCCTCCTGCTTTTCCTGGTGCAAGGGGGTCTGTGTGCTCCGTCACCACCACCAGCCCTGCCATGGATGCTTTTGGGGAATGTTGGAGCTGGTGGGGATCATACTGAGCTCTCCAAGGGTTGGATTTGATGATCTTGGAGGTCTTTTCCAACCCAATTGATTCTATGACAGTTCCACCTCAGCCCTGTGCCTGCTGCTGGGCTGGACTTTGGAGCTGAGCTCTGGGGCAGGGGGAAATCCCGAAGAAGGAGGAAATGTTTGTTTAATTCCTGACGTAGCACAAGGTTCAGAGCGAGCAGATTGTGAAACAGCACAGAGGGAGCTGGGAATGGCTTTTCCTGTGGTTTGCAGATAACACATGTGGAGCAGGCAGCCGATGTGGGGCTGGGGGGAAAGACAGCGAGGTTTATTTGTTTGTGTGGTTTGTTTTTAATTTAAACAACCTTATAATTCCACCTCCCTCCGAATAGTAAGTGATTCCTTACTTATAAAGGCCTCCCCTTATTATTTGGCCTGAAATATAGGCTGTGCTCCAGCTTTTACGATTGGGATTAATTTTTAAGATGGGCACAGGCAGGGGGGCAGGCAGAGCGAGCCCCCCGTGTTTGCATTTCCTCTGCTGCTGTGGGGCTTTGGCGTCTCCCTTTGCATAGCTGGGGCCAGCTGCCTGCTGCCCTTGCAGCTCTGGTGCTATAAATGAGGCAGCAGTGTGTTCCCAGCTGGAACAGGGCCGGATAATTGCTCTGGGCAGGTTTATGGAGGGGAGGTGCGAAGTGCCTGTTGTCTGTCTGCCCCCCCTGGAAGCGCCTCTGCAGATGGGCTGGGAAGTGAATGGCTGGGAAGGTGGTGTGGGAGAAGGGATGTTTCCTCACTGTGGGGTCAGGGGATCTGGGTAGGGAGAAAACAGTAGTGTTGTGTGTTTCCAGAATCATGGAATCATAGAAATGCTAAAGGCTCGGGTTGGAAGGGACCTTAAATCATCTAGTTCCAACCACCCTGGCATGAGCAGGGACGCCAGGGTGCTCAGGGTCCCATCCATAGAATCATCCCTTCTCCAGAAGGATGCATGTCACAAGGTGTGGGGCTCTGCTGCCATTGCCCACGCTGAGAGCACTCAGTGGGTGCTTGGAGAATCAAACCACACTGGGATTTCAGACAGCATTTTCCTTATTAAAGAGGGCAGTGGGGAGAAGCTGTCCAAGGAACCATTTGCAGACTTCTCATAAATATCCCAGGGGTTTCACAGGAAAGTGTGGAGACTGTTGAAGCTTCTTGGACATACCAGAAACTTTATGAAATAGTTGGATTTGATCAACACTTAATCACAGGCTGCTTGGCTCATCTTGCCTTCCCTGTCCCCATCCCAGAGAGGGTAAAGGGGTGCAGTTGGCCTTGGGCCCCTGCTGTCAATTGTATGTCTGTGAGGTGGGTGATGGCACACAAGGACTTCTGTCAGTGCCCAAGGTAAAATTTCACTGGTGTTTAGTGCCATAACAAGAGAGCAGTTGGGCTGCACCCGGTTTCTGATGTCTCTTCAGGTCTGGGACAGTGAATGGAATGCTCTCTGCTGGCCTCCATGGTGCTGTGTGAAGCATTGCAGAGGGCTTTTGCAGGCAGCCTTGCAGGGCTTTTCTGAAGTGTCTGGTTCTGGTGCTGTTGTGGTGAAGCTGTATTTGCTGCTGTCCCATCATTGCTGATGCACACAGGAGCTGCAGACCAGCCACCCTTTGCCTGCTGCTTCTTTGGCCAAATTGGCCTGTCGGTGGGTGTAGGACAGTGGCAGGTGAAGGAGTGGTCTGAATACAATGCCCTTAATTTAATTTGTTAATTATTTTGGGTGTATCCTGTCCTAAAATCTCTTGCTGATGCTTCCTGTTCATCCTCCTCGTGTGAACAGCTTTCCTCTCTGCTCCTGTCAGTCCAGGCTTGGGATATTTCCTTGAGATATTTTCTCCTTGTGTTCAGAGGAGCTCTGACTCTGCAGACACACGCACGTTTCTCTTCAGTCAAGTTCTTCCCAGCCTGGAGTTGCACTGCTGGTGCATTACTTTGTGGTCCAGTTTCAAGCACAGGAGAGATATTTGGGTTTAGTTCTTTGTGCTAAAACCCAGCTTGCTTTTCCTGTAAAAAAAAAAAAAGAACCAAGCAGCAAACTTCAGATATGGGTAGGAGTTTCCAGCCAATTTCATGAAGTTATAAGTAAGTAGAAATGGAGCATTTACAGCTGCAGCAGCACCATTTCTAAAAAGTTTGCCTACAAGCAGTTTATTGATTTAGCAAATAGGTGGATATGCAAGCCTGGAGGTGTATGATGGTTAATGTGTAACCATTAAATAGACTTATTTGAGCACTTTTTTATGTGTTCTCCTGGCAATTAAAGCTTATAAACCTGTGGAGGGTGTTTTTATGTGGAGTAAAATGAGAACCTTTATCCTAGAGAAGGTGTTCATGGAAAAGGTACAGTTTATGTAATTGTATTCATGTGACTTGACGTAAGCGTTGGGCAGGAAAAGAAGCAACCTACTGGAGCTAATTCTCAAGGCTGATTGCAATATTCCTGTGTGTTGGCTTTCCTCCCAGTGGCTGATTCAGTATATTGAATTCAGTGTCATTCCATGGGGGGGCATTTTATTGTAAGCCTCCCTTGCTCTAGACAGATTTTTTGGCTCTCTCCCCTATGGGTGTGTTTTTTGTGTGTCTTGGAGCAGCTTTGGTGGTGGTGTCAAATTTGCTGAAAAAAGAGCATGAAATGGTTTCCTGCTGGCTAATGTGATCGAGCAGCAAATGTGTTCTGTAACTCTTGAGAAGGTCTGTCCTGGTTAAAGCAATTACACAGGACTCAAGCTTTGTGGGGGTGTGGAAAAGCCTTGGTTTCTTTTCCTTACCTTTTTTTTCCCCATACATTGTATTTAATGGAAAGTGAACATTGAGCAAAATATTTGGGATTCATTAGATGTGTGTGTGTATTTTTTTTTAAAGCTGTAGTTCCTCCTTTTCAGCTAAAAGAAATGAAGGCTGAAACCCAGACTTATTTCTGGTATTTGCAGCAGCATTGTCTCCATGCTGGAGCATGTGGATGTTGGGGGAGAAAGGATGGAGGGCAGAGCCTGGATCAGTTTGTGGAATTGTGATTGCAGAGCTCCAGGCAAATATTGACACCAGATTTCTTGGCAGACCTGCCGTTCCTGAGAAGCCTTGGGAGTAAAAGATCCATCACTGGTGCTTGCTGCTGCATGAAGCAGCCCCTCCTGGGTTGTGGGAGGTGGTGAGGAAAGGGAGGGAAGCTCAGTGAGTGTTAGTGGTGGAGCTGAGAAATGTGATGCTGAAGGGGATTTCACCCACAAATGCTGTGGGATCACATGATGAGGTCTAACATACGGATGGTCTGACAGATGCAGAGAGGGATGGGACACCTTTGGTGTGTCTGCACTGCCAGTCTGGCACAGATCTGAGTGCGGGGCATGAAGGCATTTGCTCTGCTCTTTGCACCATATCTTTAAAAAACAGTAAAACCTGACTGCCAGCCATGGAAAGGGAAAACTGCTAAATGCTGTTTTCCATCAGCAGTTGGCTGCCTGGGCTTTGTGCTGTGGTAAGGGTGAGCACTTGTGAGATAACCTGCTTTCTCTGCTGGTTTTAGAGAATACACCAGAGCATTGTTAACATCAGCCAGATACCTCTGCAGTACAGCTTTGTGGTGTAGTCTGGACAAAAGGTTAAATCAGGCAGTCATTCTGCAGTGTTATTTCCTATACAACACTCTGGAGAAAGTTCAGAATCACTTTGTTAACTTTTGCAGACCCATTTCCTGTAGGTTTTGTTAGAGAAAAGCAAAATTATGTGTTTCCAGTTGCAGTAGAGTTATTTTCCACTATAAAATGCACTGCAATTTATTTTAATGCAATTCTCATTGGTTTGCAAAAGACTTTGGAGGAGGGGGAGCTTGTGTGTTTGGAAGATCTGGAAAGTTTTTTTTATGTCATACCTCACTTGCTGTGACAAATTGAGGAAAACGTGTTTTTTAATGTGGTGTTGCTGCAGTCTGGCCAGGCTGGGAATAGGCAGGGAATGCAGCACATGCTCCCACAGTGCCACGGTCGGTGGGCTGTCAGACCCAGGGTCCTGCTTCTGGCAGTGCCTGGTTTTAGGAAGGACTGAGAAGACTGAAGCCAACAGCCAAGTTGTGACCTGCTAAAGGAGAAAAACTCTCTGTTCTTTGTGGCAGCACAGTTGTGATGGTGAGTTGCATGGGTGTTCCTGCGAGTTTTTTAACCCTGTGTGTGATGTGCTGTTACCCTTTGGTCTCCTCAGGATTGTCCCTTTTCAACTCTCCCATGACCCCTCTTTTGATGTGATTTGGGTTCTCCATCATGGTTCATCTCAGAAATTCTTCATATTTTGCAGGTGAAGTGCTACATTTTTTTTCCTATTGCTGTTTGTCCTTAGAGCAGCAATACTTTCCACAACCCCTAAGAATTCTTTTTCCAGTTCCTTGAAATGCTGACACTACTTGTTATTATCTTCATAGAGGTTAATTTATCTACTCTCAAAAGGTTTGAATTCTCCAAGCCCTGGGTGTACACCTGTGGTCCTCCCTGTGCAATTACAAACCCTGTGAGCACCTTCTGCATTCATATTTTCCAAATAATCACATTTTGGAGCATGAGGCCCTGGTGTGAAGCCAAGGAGCCCTTGGCCCCATGAGAGGTGCAGTGTGAGTAGTGAATGGTGAGCCCCTGGCACCGTGCCTGGGCTTGCAAGGACCACTCAGAAGAGTGAGAGGGTATTTTTCTTCCTGGCCCAATTGTAGTGTTGGCTTTTCTGTTTCCAGTGCAGCCAGGTGGCCACCCACGTGGAGTTTCGTTATGGGACTTTTTTTTTTCATGTTTTTAGAGGCCATTAGGCAGTTTTAAGATGGGATCTACTTTGGATTATGACCAAGTGAACTGAGCTCAAAGCAAGAGGGAAGGATCTGTGTGTCTTTTAACATCTTCCTTCAGAATTTGTTGTTTGATGCAGATCAAGGGGTTCTCTGCCCTCAGAGAGGGGAGTAGAGCTCCCCTGGCACATACACATCCTCTGCTAGGCAGAAACTAAAATAGTTATAACAAAAAATCTGATCTGGAATGCCAAGTGGAGCAGTATAATTCCAGTAATAATAGTTTGAAGAAGTAGAAATTAGCTTTTCCAAATACTTTCTGAATCCAACAGCTTTGTAAGAGTGGGTTCTTAATTGTTTCCCAAAGCAAAAGAATAGGGAAGTATTCTCCTTTCCATCTCTCTGCAACATGGAAAGGATGAAAATGTACAGAGGAGAAAGTTTTTTGTTCTTTAACATCTGTGTTCTTTAACAAGCTGTGATGCTTTTAGCTGAGGAACTGTGCAAATCTGAGGGAGTTCACTGAATAATAAATCAAGGTATCCATCCAGCAATGTACATTATAGCCCTTTGAAGTAGATGAAAAATTACCTTCCTGATCTGAAGGAGAATGGTGTGCTCAGCTTTGGTGCCTGACTGATGCTGACGCAGGGTTTGAGCTCAGCTCAGGTGCCCCCCAACACGGAGCAGGTGTGGGCTCATGAGCAGCGGCTTCACCTGAGCTGCGCCTCAAGCCCAGTTTGACCAGGACTCCTCAAAAGTTAAGAGACCTGAAGACAAAGAAAATGCAGCCACTGGAAGTAGTCCTTGTCTTTTAATCCTATAAAGTCCTGAGATACCAGACTTGGGAAGAGCAAGCTTATTTGAAGCACTTTCTAAAATTTTATTGGCTATAACTTTTTCTCCTTTTGAGACTTCCTGTGGTCTGAGTTACACTAATACAGAAATCTGGCTTTGTAAGTGGAAGGAGCTGAAAAATAGCACCAATAAAAACTGTAAAGCTCTGAAAGATTTTTAAAATGTACTTCTGTAAAAGATGTGACATTATATACTGGGGCAGAGTCTAATAAAGATTTTTTACTAGCACTTTTCACCACTCTGTTATAAGCTGTACAGCTGTCCCAAACTCTTCTGATAAAGCTTTTCTAGCTGTATACATCACTATAATTGTGTTGCCTCATGCAGATATGGATGTGTACATGTTTGTTTATAATTGCCTATGTGCCTGTAAATTCACATTGTGAAAGTCATGTACAAGTATTTAAGTGTGAAGACCTGCTTGTGACAATCTGCTGTGCATAAGGAGTGTGAAGGCTGGCATGTAATGGAAAGCAGCAGTAGATTTAATTGTTCCCTCAATGACTCTCTGCCATTTTTTGGGCAGAGACTTGAGCTTCAGCTCCTTGCTCATTGACATCCCTGCTGGTATCCTGCTGCTGTCCCAGTGGCAAAAACTGATACAGGAGTTATGGCAAAAAGGTGTGAATGCTTGGTCTGACAGCTGACCCTGATCTTAACACTGGGGCATGTAGCTTTCTACAGCACAATACTGTAAGGAAAGCATCTCCCCTGTCATACAGCATCTGACCTGCTGGCATGAAATTGCCTGTGGACCACCTTTGGAAACTCCTGCACCGTACCACTGGCTCTGTGACCTTCTGCCTCAGCCTTTTGCCAGCCAGAGATGGTAACACAGCTGTCTGCCATCAAGTGAGAGTTTGTGATTAAATGAGAATAGAGGAAGCCATCTCTCCTGTTCTCAGGCCATGTGCAGAGAAACAGGTTTATAGAAGGAAATAGCTTTGCTTAGAACCTAAAATACAGAGTAAATTAACTTGAAAGTCTCTTCTGGCTTTTCATTGTCAAGTGGAAGATAGTTTCATGCTCAATTGATTTGCCTTGTTTTGCAGCAAATGCATTATGTATAGCGTGGCTTTTATTTCTCTTGATCTAGGTGGAAATGGTTTCTTTTAAATGCAGCCTTTCCATCTTGAAGGTCAGTTAAATGAGGTTGGAGGTCAGATAAAATAAAAGGAATAGAACATTTGCTTCTTGGTGTATCTATTTCTGTAATGTTATCAGTGCATGTGGTTTTATTTCAAGCATTTTTTTCCTGGGGCTTCCTCTAAGGTTGAACAAATTGAATCAGTTGGATGCAGTACAGCTTCCAGTTTGGGGTTAGAAATCCATTAAATTACTTGGTGCTTTGTTGGCAATATAAAAGTGCTTGGAATGGAAGTGCATTGATTGGACATTAATTACTCAAAAGGAAAGAGGGTGGATGCTTGTGTAAACCACACACCTCCAGCCCAGGATGGCCACCTTAGGTTTTTTTTTAGCTTAAAATCTGCAAATTTTGCCCTTAAAATGCTGTTCTCATTACAAAGAAGAACTATTTTTAAACTGGAAAGTTGTCTGCCATGTGTTTCTCACACCTCTGGGGGATTAGAGCTGGACTGCAACAGGCAGCACTGCCAGCCATGGACTGCCCCAGGGTAACTACTCCTTTAGATGGTGCTCTGAGCTTATATACATCATTTCTTTCCATGTGCAGGGTCTTTGGATATGACCAAACTCTGTTTCAGCCCATGCCATTGGAAAGTGCTGGGAATGTCCTTGCTCTGGTAAAACTTAAACTAAGCTGGTGGTGGGCATGGTAAGGAGTCCAACATTGTAATTTCCACTCAGATTGCTGCTGGGGTCAGAGAGGGATTTTATTTCCACTGTAGAAGGCAGCACAGTTGTCTGGGTGTTCTATGAGACAGGAGGTATTGCTGCCAGGTGGGAATAGGGGAGCAGAGCGGGGAGGGATGGCCATTGCCTGGCAGCTGCAGCCAGATTGGCTTCTTTGGCTCTGCTCTAGTGCTTTTCACATCTTTGCAGCGCATCTGATGAGGCAGAGCTTCAAGTCAAGGTGTCTGCTGAGATTTTTCTTGGATGATGGCATAGCAGATATACTGGGTTGCTTATTAGGAGCAGCCACCAGTGAAACAGTGGTGTGCAGAATAGGACAATAGTGGTTCTTTCGGGGAAGTGTCTCTAGGAATCATCGAGGGAGCAGGAAGGTGCTACAGCCCCTCTCTGTGGGCATGAAAAGGATGGTCAAGTGTAGGAAGAGAAGGAGCAAGCTGGTGAGCTCCCATGGCTGAGCTGGAAAAGTCGTGTGTGCTGTTTTTCTAACACTTTCCCCCTTAGCTTTTTACCTGACTAGCTTTAACTAGTGCAGAAATATTCCTCTGTGCTACTTCCAAGCAAGAATATTTTTGGGGGGAGATCAGTTCTTCTCTATTAACTATTAATGAGAAGAACCCGGAGAGAGTGAAGCGCTGAGCAAACACACTGGGAGCAGGTTCCTGCCCTGTCCCCACCATTAATGATTGACTGGGCTGTGCCCTGCTGTGCCACAGGACCAGGCATGGCCAAGCTTCACTCGCTGTGGGCTCTGCAAAGCGGTGATTCCAAGTGTGGGGTGAAAATTTGTCATCAGGGCTTGGTGATCTCCCATCCCAGTGTGCAGTGTATGCACAGAGTGTGCTGCTTGTTAATTGCACCAAAGTCTCGTGCCTGATCATGCATTTACTAAATTAATATTTGATAAACAGTGGTGTTGGAGCAGTGCAAAAATGTTGTTTTGGCTAGTTAAGCACTCTGAGCCTACCAGAAACGCTTTCAGACATGATTGAATCAACTTGGATCCCCAAAGAGAGCAGAGCACACTGCAATTCTATGTTTTAGGAGAAAACTTATCTTAAAATATGGATTATTAAATTATTGACCTTGGAATTTTTCTAAAATCATGGAAACTTATGAACAGTGTTCAAGGAATTTCTGAAGTCTCTCTCTTCTTTCTGAACTTGACTTGTAATGCACAGCTGGATTGTGCAAAGTCATGTGCTGGGAGGGTTCAATTGCCAGCAGTCAGACGTTGCTGTGGGTCTTCCCAAACATCTGAAAAAGCCAAAGGTTTAACATGGTTTGTCTGCTGTGAGTACTTGTGGAAAATTGCACAACTCTCAGATGAAAATATTTGCTTTGCAGAAGGAGCCATTTTTGAAACTGTAAATACCACTTACTGCTCATCTATCAATGTAGCTCTTGTTATTAGTTAAAGGAGACTTAGGAGTTCTAAGGTAGACATGTATAGTGAATTATATAGTCGTTAGTCTTCACAATAAATTGGTTTAATATGTTGAATACACAGTGGGAAACCTTAATTGAAAATGTTAGTAAAGAAGTCATGACCTTTATTGATTTGCTGAAGAAACACAGCAGTGATGGAAGCAGAAGCAATTTGTTTTGTGAATATTTTGTTTATGAGCTGGGCTATCCAGCCCTTGCTTCAGTGGTTTAAGAGACAGTGTGCTTTGCCTTGTGCATGCAAAATCACCCCAAAAGAAATTAGGCTTCAAATTAGAAAAAGGTGAGTTTGCAAAGAAGTTGCAGGGTTTTGGTTTTAGGGTATGTCTTTCTCATGACAGTAGCTATTACTTTAATTAAAGCAATAAACCCAGAACAAATCATCTGAGTGCCTGGGCAGATGAAGGGTGGAGTTTTATTTGAGGGTTAAAATAACTCTTCTACATCCTGGTTTTCCTTCCAACTTCTTACCTGTCACAGGTGGCAAAGAAGGATTGCTTTATGTGAAATTAAATGCAGTTACTTTTATTTAGATGTCCATGCCCCCTTTGAAATGTGTTTTTGCTTTCATGCAGTCCTTGGAGCTTATGGCTCAGTGTGTTTTGGAGAGGAATGGTCTCCTTCAGGCAGTGCAGCTTAATAGAAGAGGCAAATAAAGTGAAAAATTGCTGCAATTAAATACTGCCTGCTCTAACCCTTGCAGGATCTCCTGTTCCCTGCATACAATACTGTCTTTGACTGGGCTGCCTTGTTAGGAGCAGAGGAACGTGCAATCTTAACGGGAAGCTTTGCAGCCTCAGTGACTGAGGGCTGAGTGGCTGCTCATGCTGTTCTTTTCGGAAGCAGAGAAAGCATTGTTGAATACCTTATCACTCCTGCTTCCTTTGCCTTGCCATCTTCTCTTGGTTTGAGTGCCAGACTTGCTGCTGGGAAGGGCTGATGGTGTCCCCAGGAAAGAGAAGGCTGTAAATGCCCCCACCCATGAGCACTGCTGGGGCACACTGCAGATGCAGGGGCTCACAGTCCTCCTTCTCTACAAGGGGACTTTCACTTCTTGAAATCTCACTTCACTTTTTTTGGAATGGGGAGCAGTTGAAATACTGAGAAAAGTTTTGTTGAGTGGGCTGGAATCAAGCCCTGGTGAAATGAGCATCCTTGTGTTTCATCTGATGCTGCAGAAGCATAGCAAGAGGTCCACAAGCACCTGAGTTATCCAAGTGTTCTGTACGTATGTGTGGGGTATTTGCATTATATGTGATTATGTAGATTGAGTCTAATTTTTCTGTCTTAAAAAAATGATGTTCAGAGGATATGGTCTTCCAAGAAAAACAAAAGAAAAAAGTGGACAAGAACTCCAATTTTGCTAAGGTTATTAAAATAGGAAAAATTTATATCCCATGTTTTGTCAAAACACATGTATGTACATCAAATAGGACCTAAAATAATGTGACACTGTCCTGTTGAAAGGGAAATAAGGCTGTGAAAGTTCCTTCGTGTAGGAGACGTGGAAGCACCAGGAGCAGTCTGTTGTTACCCAGTGCTCCTGCACAGGAATCCTGTGCCCTCTCTCAGTCCATGAGCTCTCCAATGCTTCCTGTTGAAGTCTGGGAGTCAACAATGATAAAGATATTTACCTTTGCAGCCTTGTGTGAGCAGACCAGCTGTGGTGGATGCTCACCAGGCTTGCACATGCAGGCACCTTTATGTGCCAGAAGTGTGGTCTGTGAGTGCAGAAGGAGTTGTGTGCTCAGAGTGGCATAGCAGGAGGAAGAGCCAGGGCTGAAAATGTGCCCCTGAAAGTTACTTGAAGGTAAGATAATTCCTGAATTCCTTGAACCATATCAACCACATGCTAAATTAAATTGTAGTCTGGCATAATGCTTCTCAGTGATGTGGTTTTAATTAGTGTTCTTTGCATTAATGGCCACGAGCATCTGCTGGAATCAGCGTGGTACCGATTCTTTGGTGATCATGCTACAGGAATTTCCTTTAGACAGTATCGTTGGTCATGACTGAGAGTGATTCATGGTGCAGTATTTTTGGTGTCTGGATGACCTCTCAAAGTTTGTCTTCACTGTCAAATTAGCTCATATTATGGCTTGAGGGTTGCCCTTAAGTTGACTGCCTTCTGCATATAAAGCCCCTTATATGAGCAGGCTATTAACCCAAGCTAATATGATGCTTATGCTGCTGATGATTTGAACAAGGACATAAGTAAAGCCTGAGTGAGCACATTTGCTGAGCTGCTAACAGAACCTCTCAGTGGTGGGGCACAGCTTCACCCTTGTGGGTGCTGTGTGTCCTCCCTGTGTCCTGCAGAGTCTCCTCCTCTCCAGAGCACTTAGGGCAGCCATCTGGGACATTCACCTCTCTGGTGTTCTGTGTTTTGTTGCTCTTACCTCCTTTTAGGAGGTAACTGATTCTTGATGTGGGATATTTCTGTGCCCCATTTCAGTGTCTCCTCTCTTGTAAGCTGAATGCTTTGCCCAGGCAGGCAGTGTGCTGTGCTTGGGGTATGCTGTGAAAGAAATCACAAGGGGCTCAGCTTGGGATGGAGTGGCTGGAAAGCTGCTTGGTGGAAAAGGACCTGGGAGTGCTGGTTGGCAGTGGCTGAACACAAACCGTGTGTGCCCAGGTGGCCAAGAATGCCAGTGGCACATGACCTATATCAGCAATAGGGTGTCCAGCAGGAGCAGGGCAGTGACTGTCCCCCTGTGCTGGGCACTGGTGAGGCTGCACCTCAAATCTCGGGGTTGGTTTTGGGCCCCTTGCTGCAAGACACACACTGAGTTGCTGGAGCATGTCCAGAGAATGGCAGCGGAGCTGGGGAAGGATCTGGAACACGAGTGTGATGAGGAGCAGCTGAATAAGCTGAAATTGCTTAGCCTGGAGAAAAGGATGCTGAAGGAGACCTTAGGGCTCTCTCTAACTCCCTGACAGGAGGCTGTAGCTGGGTGGGGGTTGGTCTTATCCCAGATATGAAGCAATAGGGCAAGAAGAGATAGCCTGGAGGTTAGATTGGGAATTGGGAACATTGTTTTCACTTGGAAGGTGGTCAGGCATTGCAACAGGGTGCCAAGGGATGTGGTGGAATCACCATCCATAGAAATGTTCAAAAACATGTTGATGTGGCAAATGGGGATATGGTTTACTGGTTGATGTGGTAGTGCTGGGTAAATAGACTCAGTGATCTTGGAGGCCTTTTCCAACCTCAGCAGTTCTATGATTTCATGTATTGCTCAGCAGTGAGTGGGAGATCATGCCTGAGACTGAACTGCAAGACACAGTGTGGGTGCAGAGCCCTTCAGTGCATCCTGCAGCCAAGATGTGTTTCTGCTCTTTGTTCCTTCCTGGGGAAAGAACTGTGGGCCTGTTACACTGAGTTTGGGAGCAGTAAAACAGAGGTGAGGGTGATGAAGGAGCCAAGGGCTGTGAGAATTGGTGAATTTATATCAGTTCAGCAGGTGTATTCAAAGAAAACTCAGGAATGGCTGTGGTGTGTTGGATGAGGGATTTCTCCAAGTCCACACTTTGACTTCTGGCAGTGGATCAGCCACTTCAAAGGAACCTGCAAGAAATCCTCAGAAGGTAATTAAGAACTGTGTGTCTGGTATGTGAAAGCTTCTCCTGACTCTCATCACTGTGATGGCAACTCCATTTAGTAGCCATTCGGTTTAGGGGGAAGTGAAAAACTGATTTCAGGGAAGGTGTTCCCCTGCAGTGGACCTGTGGGTACCTGGCCCTAGATGCAGGAGCTGTTTGGCTGCTCTTGTCTCATGGGAGTGGATTTTGGACTTGTCCTGTGCACAAGAGTAAAAATTAAACTAAAGCTGCTTCTTTCTGTCCTGACAGTCCATATTACCACCTGAATCCACGTAGTCTCTTTGGTAACTTTGTGCTTCAGCATTAAGCCTCTCGTGTAACTGTTTGAGGACTCTGCCATCTCTGGCACATTTCAAACTTCTTTAAGAGAAATTTGAGTGTGCTTTCTTCCCTGCACAGCAGTACACCTCTAGCATGGGCAACATGCTCCCTGTCTTTTCCTCCCTCATCCTCAAGCTAATTCAGCTGCAGCCATGCTTTTCATACCCAATCAAGTGTGCACGGGCCTCTGTTCCAGCGCTGTAAAGCCATCTACAAACATGTGGGAAGGGGATGGTGCCTATTCAGCAAGCTGCAGACTAGGCAGCTATCTTTCGACAGATGAGCCAGAGGAATTTCTATTGCAGGCCTCATTGTTCTGGGCCCTCAGCTCCCTTTTGTGCAGGAGCAATGAAAAGTTGTGTTATGACAATGGTTGACAAAGTGTTTAATGAAAGCCACAGTTGGCAGTGGCAGAATTTCAAGCCATCCTCCTTTTCTTCAGTGCCTGTCATCAAAAGGTGCAGAAGCACTTTTGACACAATCTTCTGCACTGACAGATAAATGGTTTTGACGTAAGGGTTGGAAACGGTCACCTCTCTGAACAGAATTCAGCCATCATCGTGGTGAGCAGAGTCCAGGAGCCACATATGTCTCTATTCTTTTGTCTGGCAAGCCAGCCAGGCACCTCTGTTTTCAAAGGAGAGGTGGTTTTTCTCTGCAATGGTCAAGTTCCCAAAGCAGAGCCAAAACTTGTACATGAACTCCCAGTCTACTCTGCACCTTGTGCAGTGAGGCGGGATTGGCATCGCATGGATCAGAGAGCTGTCTGATTGCTCCTCGCTGGCAAGCAGGGCTCTCTGTGGCAGGTTTGAAGGCAGGCTACATACTTGGTTATTTAACAAGGCTTTTCTTCCAGTCTCTGCAGTGTTCAGTGATCCACAGTGCCACTTTCACAATGCCAGCTGAAGGCAAATGCTGCTTTCTTATTTAGAGACTGAAATTGGCAGAACAGGGCCTTTCCTATACTGATTTAACAGGCTCTCAGTTCCTGCTCATGCCCTTCTCACCAACGGGAGGGGAAAGCCCTATGTTGGATTAGCCAGTCCAAGGAAGACTTGAAGTAAGTAATGGATAAATAATGTGCAGAGCACTTCTCATGCTATTAAGTCAGAATCAAACTTAAAAACCCCCAAAAACTTTCCCAGTTCAGTGGAAGCTAATCTGAAAAAAACAATCTGAATTGTAGGGGCCACTCCATTGGTGCTCTGCTTTATCTTCTCTGACAGCTGCAGAAACTTCGGCCCTTTGTAGGATGCATCCCTGAATTCACAGCACAGGCTCTTGTCCCAGATTTTTATTGGTTGAATTCTGTTTTCTTTCCATGGTTGCCTTGGAGGGATCAAAATATCCTGCCAGGAGTAATTTAGTAGAAACATGTACCCATGCAGAGGAGCAGGCAGGCTGCTGGGCAGTCTGTGTGAGTATGCCCACACTTGGGCTCAGCTTAATCCCATGTGTAGGTGCCAGGAAGTGGGCAGGACACTCATCAAAGATGTGGGCTCTTGAGATTGGCATAAAACACTGTAGATGATGCTTTATAAACTGTCACTTTGAAGAGATGCCCAGGATGTGAGATAGCTCAGATGGTTTAGGGGAGTGCTGATTTGGGAAAGGACAGGGTTTTGCCTTTGAGTGTTGACTCTTTCTTTGAAGAAGACCCTTTGGAATACTGATGACAGAAACACTTGTTCAGTGGTCTGTTGGGCTACTGCGTGGTATCATCCCAAGGGGCTCCTCAAGAAGGAATGCATTCTGTGCTATGGGAGGAGCAGTAAATGTGACAGCTTTCAGCGATGGGACAGCTGTGTCCCCAAGCTTGGCATCTCCACTCAGTTTGGAGTGACCAAACTGGTGGAAATGTTACAGCCCCTGCAGTGCTTCACGCACTGCTGTACATTTGGGACCCAAGCTTGGTGTTGGGGGAGCATCATGTGCACCCATGACCTTAAGTTTTAAGTTCCCTTCTTTATTTGCATTACTGGAGCCCAACCAAGACTGAGGCCTCATTTCATCAGCATCGGGCAAACCAAGACAATACCTACCTCAATTTTATTTACAGTCTAAATAGACAAGACAGACAAAGGGTGCCTGTGGAAACAAAAGCTCCGGAGAGGTGATGTGACATGACCCGGTCACACAGCAGGAGATTAAGAGAGTCAGGAATAGACGGAGGTTTCCTGACTCCCAATGATCTATCTATTGGAGCACGTTAATTCTTTCATTTAAATGCTGTGACTTGCATGCCAAATACTGCCTAGTGAGGCGATCTGAGTTATGGGAAGTGGATCCTTTGATTGCTAATGCTTCAGGCTAAACATTCTTGGGTATTTTAATGTAAGTTGAAATACAGTTAGTGTTGGAAATTCTGTAAACTTTATTTTGGCATATCTGTTTAATTTTAAGTCTCCTGTTTATTTGGTACTGACTGTATTTCTAGCTTTTCTTTCCCTGCTGATTTTTGAACAGTGTATTTATTGTATGTTTGGTGAGGATAATTGGTGGTCGGAGTGGGTATTGTGTGGAGAACTGAAGACTTGGGCATACAAGGAGTTCACCTCCATTTCTGCAGCGACACTGAAAACCCTGTTGCTGGAGCAACAAAATATGGCTGTGTTATCTGAAGAGCCAGCTACTTGTGGAGTGACTTTGATGTTCAAACATCTTGAATGGCAGCAACAATAACCAGAAAGTCACTTTGGATGATGTTAAAGTGTGGCTGTGAAATCCTTTAATTTACAAAGACCTTTGTTTGTTCACTTGTGAACTTCTGAGGTTCATGTCAGTGTCACTCATTTCTTGAGCTCTGACTAAGCCAGGGATCTGGTCCATTTGACAAGTGTAGGGATGATCAGTTTGGTGCTTTTGATTCTTTTTTTTTTCTTTCTTCATAAAATAGCCCCTTAGCCTATTGCAGAGGAATGTGTTGAGAAGAAATACATTGCCTTAAGAAATGCAAAGATTGGCTGCAATAGAAGATAGAGAAATACATGAAAAGAGATGAATTCGTGCATGGTCATGTTCACAGTTGTATTTCCCTCTTACAGTTTGTCACTAGTATTTCTATGTCAGCTTGGTCTTTATTGTGTTGAGCCTGAAGGAAGTTACCTGTTGTATTTTCTCTTTTTGCCTGTAGATCAGGAAAGGACAAGCTCCAACCTGATCTTGCTGTGTGGTTTAAAAAAAAATAGTAGTAATGTAATCTGTGGGCAAATTGCACTTTAATTCGTAATTGTGCTATGAATATGGACTTGCCTTTCAAACACACTCTGAGTTTAAACTGCAGTTTGACTTTTATTTAGATAAATGCCTTTGAGTTCATAGTGAAATGGATATCTGCTGTAGGCTGGTATTGATTTAAAGGTCTCTCGAGTGTTTTAAAAGACAGTAGGGGCTTACAGGACAGCATATTTTAAAACGAGATGCTTGGTTAGGTTTTACACTCCCATATAGCTTCAGTTCTAGACTGTTAAGAGCCAGCCTGTGTTGTTGATTTGTAGAACCTTCTTCCACATCAGGTACTGGTAAAAAATTGAATGTCTGGGGCAAGATACCAGGAGCTGGCTGTTCTGAAATGGGGAGGTGTGAGCAGGAGAGCTATCAGATGATCCCTCTGGTCAGGGAAACACTTTGAGGACTTCCCATAAGTGCATTATGAGAGGGCATATGATCAGTATCTGCTTTTTAGCTTGAAAGAGGTGTTGATCACTTCCTGCTAATCATGCAAAGTTGGTAAGCTTTGTAGTCTTTCAAGCCTTGGTATTTGTAAGGTTGCTGTGGGGCCCAGGTTTCTCTCTGCATCCCACAGAGTGTGGTGGGTTGGCACAAGTGGTTCAGGCAGGTGGTTTCCCTCAATGCTGTTCTGCCCTTTTTTTGTGTTCCTCAGCTCCTGGGTCATGTAGCATGGGTTCAGTAGGTGCCTCAGTGACTTATATCCTGTTCATCTGTTTGGGTTCCAGACCTGCTTGTGTTCTATGGGCGCGGTTTTAAAGCAAGGAAAAACACAAACCAGGGTAGATTGGCTGGTTTTCTAGTCAGACTGGCTTGGTGGTTTGAATAAGCAGCTCAGTGTTTGGGGGTTTATCTAAAATCAGGCCATCAGTCTTTTGGGTTGTGTTCAGAGGTGCAGTAAGAGGGTGTAACCTCCCTGCAGAGGAGACAGGAGGGATGAATTTTACCCAGGTAATATCCCAGAAGCAGGGTGTGGAGCAGAGTGAAAATTAAAGAAGGTCCCCCTCACAATTACCTTAAAATTTACTGTGGTTGCTTTTCTGCTACCACCCATCAGTTTGCCTCCTCCCTCTTTAGATTACACTCTCACAGAAACATGCCAGCACTGCATACATCAGGTTAATTAAACCACTTGTTACTTTCTGCATCATTAGTCACTAGGTCTTAATTGATCCATATTCACCTGGTTAATCCCTATGTACAGGTTTGACCTGTCCTGTGTGGTGTGCACAGTCTTCTTAGAGGGAAGACTCTGCTGTTGCACCTTCTGAGGCTAAAGCAGAGCATGGCAAAGCTCTTGCTTGAGGTTTTTGGAATTACTACTTTATTTGCAGTATTTTGGCTGTTTGCTGTCCCTGGCAGTCCTTGCAGTGTGTTCCTTCCTGAAGCATGTTGAGCTCTGGATGTGTTTCCAGTCAGGGATGCCCAGATGGGTCTGCTCTACCACCAGTCTGTTTTCAGAGAATAGAGCACAACCCATTTGCCATCCATCAGTAAAGTGCTAGAATATGATTTAGATTTGGGCTGTTGTAGTTAAAAAGTGTTGGTTGATACTGTTGAGGACCTGAGTGTGTAGTGCTGCATGGCTGAGGGATGTATTCACTGTTTAGAAAAACATTTTACGATATACTAATAACATAATCTTGTTTGAAAATGTAGAATATATTTTGTTTACACACAGTAATTGTACATACCTATGTGTGCATATTTTATATGCAACACACAGTGGTATGAAAAAATACTCCATGTGAATAGAGCTATAAAATATTTAGCTGAAGGTTTGCTGATTGTTTCAGTTCAGACTTTAATTTGTCAGGAAATATCCTATTCATCTGTGATTAGTTTTGTGGTTGTGAATAACCAATAGTAGAATAATAAATGTAATTGTGTAATATGAAGACAAATTAAAACCACACTAATCTAATCTATTGCAAAGGAGGAAAAGGCTTAGGGGAGAGCTAGATAGCATTTTTGTTATGGAACTAAACTCACTTGTGTATTTAGCAGGAAAGTGCTGCTCTGCCATCTGAGTTCTCTTTTTTTAAAAAAACCCCAAACCTTCCCAGTGCAATTCAGAATAATTAAGACAGCGGTGTTTTGCTGAGTAGGGGAACTGCAGTTTGCTGATCCACTGTCTTTTATTTTAACAGAAACCTGAGCTACAACAAGTTGACGGAGATTGATCCTACTGCCTTTGCGGAGCTGTCGAACCTGCAGGAAGTGTAAGTACTCCATTAAAGGGTTTAATTGTATTTTGCCAGGGCAACTTGTGGGCCAGAAAGAAATTTTATCTCGTTTCCTAAGAGAGCACCTTCCTTTAGCTAACTGGAATGAGGTCTGACTTAGTGTGGAGGGTGGATTTTTTTCTCTATATTGTACCTGTGCTGTTGTGTTTTGTTTTGTTTTTAAAGCTAATCAATTAGCAGAACACAACATCCCAATTAAGAACAGCAGAGCTGTTATTGGAAATCATTGGAGTTTGCCTCCCTCGGTCTTGTGCAATTCTCAGAAGGAGCAGTTCAGCCAACACACCTGAACATACACACAAAGCTCCCTGCTGAAAGGATAACCCTGAAGCAAGGCAGAACAGCCTGGATTGTGATACTTGATGCCAACCTAGCCCAAATCTCCCAGGAAACAAAGGTGCAGTGTAGTGGATAACAAAGCACTTAACTGTGTCTCCTCCTTTCTCAGTCATTTGTTCTCCTTTTGCAACCCAGAACAAATTCTGTTTGAAGTCTGATAGGTGAGGATAAAACAGCAGAGCTGTCTTCTGCTCTGCTGAGGAAGAGAAGGAGCTGGTGAAGGTCTGAATGGCTGTGCCAGGCTCCCTGTGCTGGCAAAATCAATCTTGTTTGGGGATTGCAGGGTTACCAAACTCCTGATCTGTGTAGAGGCTCAGCAGTTCCACTCACAGAGGGGCTGTGCCTGTCAGCTATTCACAGGGATTCCTGGAGCTCCGATTTTGGGTTTGGAAAAACGAAAGTGACTGAAATTGCAGGCGGTGGGTTGAGGTAATGAGCTCGTGTTTGACTGGTAAATCGCTGGCATACTTGAGGTTTGGGCTCTGTTTGAAGAGCTACTGATGCCTCATGGGAAACTGAAAAAACATTTCCTTTCAAAAACAATACTGTGCTCTGTGTATATTGTGCATTTTCTGTCTGTTTTCATTAAGTGTTGGCTTGGGGGCTCAAGAAGGGGCCAGATCCTGTGATTCTTAAATAGGCAGAAGGGGGAATTCTGCCTGACTGATGCCAGATGGGACTATGGGGATTAATGTAGCATCTCTCCCCTGGCCTGATTGTTCCTGGCTCCCCTGCTTACACTAATAGTAGGGTTTCCTTAGGAATATGCATCAGGAGTGACTGCAGTGCTCTGAAATCAGTTCTTCATAATCATCCTCAGAGAGAAAGTGATGCAGGTCAGCAGAACGCTGCCTAAAGGATCTGTTTTCTCAACTTCTCTTTAAACTGTGGAAAGCTTTAAATTACTCTGGGCTTAAAGAAGAGAATTGCAGCCCTGATCCCTTGAGACTTTAGAATTACCCTAACATAATTGTGGCTTAGCAATAGCTTTTATTTGTGAAGTGCCTGAAGGTGTGTGACTTTGGGGAGAATGGACTGGGAAATGTGTATGGCTGCTGATTCCTCAGGTAGGGAACTCCCTTGTGCAAAGTGCTGCACGTGTGGAGAGGAGGACAAGCCCTGCACTGAACAGTTAGACACTATGAAAGGGTGTCAGGGTTTGAGGGATTTAATGCAGCCTACAAAGTAGTGGTGCAGATAAGAGCTGCTTGCTGTGTCAGGATTAGGGAGCAGAGGAGTGAGTAGGAGGGGAAGGGAGCAGTCAGAAATGGCAGGCTGGAAGGGAGGCAGAGGTCTGGAGCAGAGCCTGGAAGGCAGGATCTGGAAAGTGTGAGGGAGAAGCTCTATTAAAAGCCCTATCTACCAATCTTGGTTGCTTTTGAATAACAGCTAAACCACAGACCACTGAAATAAACTTCATTTCACAAGGAGAACCACATCTGAATTGCCAGAGCATCTCCTTTCTGAGGGTTTTTTTTAAGCACTTTACAAACATTCATGAAATAAGCATCATGCTGTGGCATGTCTTGAGAACAAGTCAGTGTTTTGCTCTGCATGCTGTGCTGGGCAAACCGAGGCACCCTCAGGGAAAGAGATTGCCCCAAATAATAGATGCATTGATAAGACCTGAAACCTCCCATGATGCTTCAAACATGGTGTCTGTGGTTCCTGAGCATTACATGAGGCTTCAAACTCTGTGTGTGTCTCTCTATGTGAATAATTAGTGCAATATATTTTGAAAACATCTTGTTTTCCCTTGATTTTAAGAAAATGTCCACAGACCAAAAGATCTAAACTTCATAGCTTGTCTTACAAGCTCTGTTGTGCTTTACTGAGTTTGTGATAAAGTAATGGCAGAGTTTACCCTACACTTTTCACTTTCCCTGGGTTTAGGCAGTTGCTTGTGTGGTTTGCTTTGGTGGCCTTTTTGTGGTTTGAGAAGCCTTTCTTTCCTTAAAAGCTTTAAGTCTGTGTGGGATGAAATTTAGTGTCTCAAAGTGACATAAAACCTTATTTCATAAGTGGTGGAGGCTCAGGGGGTGGTAGCTGAGGTGGGTCATTACTTTCCTTCAGGACACCTGTGCTTTCTCTCATCCCCTTTGGTGGCTTCCTCCAATGACAGTCCCCAGGGTCCATCTATTCTTGTACCTTGATTGAAAGGGTGGGATGAAGGGTACTGCTGTGGGATAGGCCCCGTGGTCTTTCCTGGGGTTTCCTCAGGTCATATGGATCATGGGATCCATGAAAGCGATGGCTGCATGGCTCTCAGCTTTTCCAGCCTCATTTGTAACAAAGAAGGTAATAACTATGTTAAAGTTCCTCTCCAAACAACTCACCTTTTATTTTCTAAAGTGCCTTTCACTGAAAGCTCTGGAGAGCTGTGCTATTTTTGAGCAGGCTCCATTTCAGCTTGACACCAGCCTGGCAACTGGACTGTAAATATTTTATACGAGTGGCCCCCCCTTCTCCTCTGCCTCAGCATCCAGAGGCAGTGGGTTTGTGTCGTCACAGGCAAGGGATGAGGAAGGGAAAGGAGACTGAAAGTTTAAATTTGTTGAGCCTGGCTGTTCTAGTTTGAGGGTTTTTTCTTTTGTTTTGTTTTTTAAATTCCTTTATGTGGGAGAAGGGGAAGATGAGTGGGAAATCCCAGGCAAATACTGAGCTTGGCTGTCTCCTCTATGTCAGCAACTGGTTCCTGTGAGCCAAGAGAGAAAATGAGGTGGGAGAACCACTTCTCACTGACTCCTGACATGACAGGAGGCTGATATATGAGTATCACACTTATATCAGGGAAGGGTTTGACCAGTTGTTAAACAACAGTTGGTGTTGGAGCTGCTTAACCAGATTTGACCCAGGCTAGTGGAGGGTGGGCCTGCTTGTCTTTCTTCCCCCAGGCTTTCCAAAAGATGCTTAGTTAGATGTTAGTGGAAACATGGCACAAATAAGCATTTTACTGCTCTTTCCAGCTTGCTTTCTACCCTTGGAAGCTCTAGAGCTTGTTGTAATATGAGCAACAGCGAGCTTTAGTTGCAGAGCAGAGCTCCTTGCTGAATGGCAATGTATCTGGCTGGGCTTCTTTTCCCTTGCATTTTAAGGCATGGATATAATGTCAGAGGCAGAGCTGAGGCTGAGGAAAGCTTTTATCCCAGCAGTGCCTTAAACTCCTCATGAAATCAAATATCTTGCCTCTCCTCAGAGGAGCCAGAAGGGAAGCTCTGGGGTGGATGTACCACTGCCCTCTCCCACCTGCCAAAAATAGTTTTAAAGGAAAAAAAGAGATAAAAAACCCCAACATAGTTTAGGATTTCCCCAAATTGTGCCTGTGGCTCTGCACACCTCAGCTGTGCAGCTGTGGGATACTGTGCTTCTTGCACCCAAATTGTGGTCTTTCCAAGGTTCCCTGCAGAAGGGAAGCAGTTTGAAGGCTGGCAGTGGCTGATGGATGGGATTGAAGGTGGGTGGGGGTCCTGGGAAGCGCCCCCCTGTGCTGCCCAGCTCAGCCTGGCCAGGGCTGGGCTTTAATGGCTTCAGTATGTGGTGGGGAGGGGGGAGCAGGCAATGTGGCTGAGAAATTAGGTAATTTTCAAGCAGCCAGACAAGCGACTGTTACAGTAATTAATTGACTAATTCACCATACAAACAAGGGCTCTTTAAAGCAAGGAAGAGCCGGTCACATGGTGAGGATCTGTTTTCAGTCAGAGAAACACTTCAAACATTAGGCCATTGAAGGGGACGCTTTTGTGCTGGTGTTTGCAGGACTGGGCAGTCTGTGCCTCCATGAACTGAGGGGCTGCACTGTGCTCCCCAGCTGACTGAGCACGTTGCTTGGTTTTGGTGGCATTCCTGTGCCCAGCACCAGTGTTTTGTGTGTGTGCTGCTGGCTTGGTGAGGATATCCCTGTGGGATTTCCAGAGCTTGTCTTGGTGTGGAGAGGATGCCTGAGGCTGGCATACTTGTGCCCCCATGCCCTTACCTGGCATGGAGAAGCAAGTGGAGTTTGCTGGTTGGGGAGGAGGTTAAACCCATGTGCTGAGGCAGTGGGACCCTTGGCCATAGGTGCAAGCAGTCTCCTGTCTGAGGCTTGGCTTTGTCAGGACTACGGAAACTTGGACAGATGGAGGGCTGTAACTTAGTGCTTTCCTTGATGGCACTTCAAGGGAGTGTTTCTTATAAAGATACTACTGTCATACCAGTGATGGTGGCTCCCATGCATTAAAGAATAAGGTGGGGCCATCAGAGACCCAGACAAGCTCCTTGAGGTGGAGGTTTCTGCCCAAATGTCCAAATTCCTGGAGGGGGAGTGAGGGGCTGGGTAGGGAAGTGCCATGGCCATGCCCTGCTCCCATGTGCTTGGTCACAGGCTGCTGCTTTAGCCATTCATTTCTCTTTGTTGCAGGCGACTGGACAACAACGAGCTGACCACCATTCCTTCCCTGGGATCTGCTGCTTCCAGTGTCCGCTCGCTCCACCTGTAAGTCACTGCAGCCTCCTGTGGCTTTGGGCTCTCTCTGGGGTGGATTTAGCTGCCTCTGAGAGTTTCATGTGTGTCACATTCATTCCTGCTGACTCTAGATTTCATTAATGGACTTGTTGGCACCTTAACGAAGCAACTTCATCTGGAGCAATGTGATTTGCATGAGGTTGGGCTCAGTTAATGTGCTTATGGTCAGTGGTAACTTATGTCAGTACTCTGCACATACTGGTTGCATATTAAGTAGAACTTTTTTTCCTTCATTTGCTTTTGGGTTTCAACCATTATGTCATACTTGTACTGTTAAAGAAGTATATAACTTTACATTTTCTTTATTGTTCTTTTTTTCCCTGTCCCTGTTCTGTTCATTTGGTTTTTTCTCTTAAAGCCAGAAACTATTCACATACTCATCTTTCAGGGAACTCATTCCAGACATGTTTTTATGGTCTCTTTCAACTCTTTCTTTAAATTTTCTTTTGAGAGAGCAGTGATTGTAAAACTAGATCCTTCAGAAGGTTTGAAATTCCTAACTTTGGTCATTTAGATGACCACATAAGCATTAGATACCTGAGAGCCCTTGCGTACCTTCCACAAAGACCTCGGATTGATGGTCCTGCTGAAGGGAATAAAAATATTACAATATTGAACTATGTAGTACATTAGGAGTGTGGATTTCTAAAATTATTTTTGCATATGTCTGCTTGTAATGCACACTGAGAAGGAATTTTGCTGAGGTATGCATGATACCTCCCAAGTTCCTGGGAAGGGGAAGTGTTTAAAGCTGATGGAGACTCCAGCAAAGTGCTAGAGCAGTTCAAGTGATGCTTTCCAGCCTGCAGGACACACCTGTGGGCTGGTATCCATATTTGCCATGGGTTTACTACCTGTGACCACACCACTGGGTGATTGGCCTTTCACGCTGAAAAGGCTCTTACTTACTCTGAGACAGGACAGCCTTGATCTGTTGATTAAAAGTACACTGTCACTTAAATCAAGGACAGAATCAAGTGAAATGAACTGGCACTGTTCCTGCTCTTCCATTAGACAGTGTTAAAACAGGCAAAACAGAACGACTCCCTCACTGCTTTAATACAGTGTAAGGGTCTTTAACTTCAGATTGGTGTCCATATCTCACTCCTAGCGTGAAGCAGCCAGCTTTTGTTTGAGATGTGATGTCTTTGATCTGGTTCTTGGGAATACCATGTTCCTGCAGAGCTTACCAAGAGCCAAAGTGCTCCTCTGCTGTCAGAGCTGGATCCAGCAAGCATCTGTGTTGGATGCATAAGTAACCACTTCATCTCCTGGGTGCAGGGATTGGTTGTGTCTCTGCCATTATCAGACCTGCCAAATGTCACATGGAGTTGGTGTGAAATCATCTTATTTGATTTCTGCCTCTTGCCCCAGCCTGTCACTGCTTGTGTGACCACATGTGCAGTCTGAGTGCCTGGCCTGGGGCTGCAGGGCAGGCTGCTGCCTCCCCTTGACTTGAGAAGGCTTCTGCCTTCCCCTTGAACTGAGCTCACCAGGCAGCTGCATAGCCCTGTGTTATGCATCCAGATTCAAAAAAGAGCTCCAGAAATCTGATTTATGGATGGAAAGCTTGCATAGAATTTGCCATCTAGGATATAGTTTTAGGCCCCCCAGATCGGCTTTTCTTTCTCACGAAGTCCATAAATGATCTGACTTTCACAAGCCCCTGTTGTTATTTTTGCTATTAATTTAGCTGTTGGCAAAGGACCAAATTTCTGGAGCTTTGGTTTTTTTTATTCCTAAAATGAAATAAGCAATTTGGAAGGGAGGAATAATGACTAGGCAGTAGATTTACAGCTCCTCTGAAATTTCAGAGTGCTGCAGAAGGAAGGGGAAGGTACAAAGCCAAATGATAAAAGGACAGTATTCTAAACAGGCCTGCTTAGTATCACTTTCCAGAAATCTGTATTGCTCTTCTCAGCTGCTACACATAAATAACTCTGGTAGTGGAATTTGTAATGCTGCTCTCATACCTCTGCAAGAAGGATCTCTTTGTTTAGCTTGTTTCAGAGAATGCCACTTCCCCCCCTTGCATTTCCTTTTAATTTTTATCAGAGATAAAAATAACCTGAAATATTTAAAAGTACCTGCTTCAATTGATGTTGCTGACTAACTCACATTGGAATGATTTGCTGAGGAAGTGAAGCTTTCTCCATGCTTGGGAGTCTTTAAATCAATTGGATAGCTTCCTAAAAGATGGTCCTTTAGTTCAACTCCAGGTTAATGGGCTTGATACGCAAATTGGTGGGTAAAGTTATTCAGTGTGATGTAAGAAATCAGATTATATGGTCATACTGGTTTCTTCTGGCCTTCAAATCTGTGAAGTAATAATTGGGGAGGCTGCCAAACCAAACCCAGGGTGAAGACTCGTAATGAAGACTTGTGTACTGAGAAACTGGTTTATGTTTAAGTGTGTAGTGTTACAGTGTATTCTTACTGCTAAAGAAAAATAAATACATATCCTTTTTTTTCCAGTGTTTAGAAATGTGTGAAGTGTGTTTACCTCACAGACCTCTGAAGTAGGTTTTGTATATTGCATGTGGTTAAGTATTTCCAAAGGGCTGTTAATGTATTATAAAAGCAAGGGTTGTATATTTGCCACTCAAAACAGTCCTTTTGAATGAGTTCCTTCGTCTCCTACTCTTCCTAAACAGGGGAAGAGACTTTCTTGCCTTTTGGGACTGGGAGAAAGAAGTCTGCCATGCTGCCAAACTCAGATTTTCCATAAAGGTTTTTTGTTGGTTTTTTTTTTGTTTGTTTGTTTTAATGAGCTTTGCTTTGCATTTCCTGCCTTTGGGTTTCCCATACCTGTCTTCATCACCCAAAACTTACTTGACCCCACGTGTGTGCAGACCATGGGCCAGTTAAATATGTATGTGGGAATCTGTTGAAGAGAGAATTCTCAAAGCTTTCTGCAAGTTTTTTGGATGTTCTAGGCTGCAGATGGACAGACATAACATATGTATAAAAAATGCTTTGCCATAATATACTGCCATGATGTTTAGTTCAGTTTGATTATTCCTCGAAGAGTCAGTTTGTTTGCCTTGCATGGTGAAAATGCTGCCAAAGTCGTTCATCTCAACAAGAGCAAACATAAGGGACTTGATAAGGCTTTTAATAGAACAGAAGGGAAAAATAATCTATGTACGGGTTACCAAATAAAGACAGACATTAAATGCAAACATCTGTTAGTGCAAACAAAAGCCAGGAAATTCAGCTGGGAGGGGGAGAGACTGAGTCTGGATTCATTCCGAAATTACATTGGAATAGCTGAGAGGAGAACCTTGCATGAAATTCCCACAGCATTTGTAATTTAGCTACAGTTCCTAGACTTGGACATCTGGGAGTTGATGGCAGGATGTTTTTACTGACATGCTCTTGGCTGAGGGTTTCCCATCCCAGTGCAGCAAGAGTGTGTTAACTCTGTAGGCTCTCGAGGAGTCTCTGTTACCTGATCTGGTGGGGAAGGGGAGGATGGAAGGAACTATTTATTTGCATCTATCTCCAACTTCCTCACTAACTTGCCTGGAAAGACTCTTAGCCTTGCCAGCATGCCAGGTAAGAGAAGGACCTGAGCTGCAATCAGCCCTGTTGCTATTAATTTTCTGCAAACCCCTGGGCAGGCACAAGCACAGCCCTTAACTCTTGGCCTGTCTCAGTTGCTTCATCTGCCTCCATGTGGGTAAATGCATCCTGGAGGGGTTTTGGGGTGTCTGCACAGGATGATGGGGGATGGATCCTTGCCCTCTGCCCTGGTTCCAGGGGGGCCAGCCTGGCTCAGTAGCATCCTCTGGCACAGGCACTCCAGCTCAGGCTGTTAGGCAGCTGTAGATCTCAGCCTTCTAACCAGAGGTCTGGAACTTGCATGATAAACAGTTGCCACATCCTTAGCTGACTAGGAATTAAGGAAGTTAACAGATTAAACACTTAAAAATAACTTTCATTTCTTGCACTGTAAGTCTTTAAGCCCCCAGCCTTTTAGGAACAAAGGGGATGGTGACCCACAGCAGTCAACTGTATGTTACCGTAAGTCAAAGCTGTTTGAGATGCTTTGGCCCCATCCTCTTGCTCTGAATAAGCACAGATAACAAGGAAGTCAGAACAGGGATTTTTGGAGCAAAAGAGTGTGAAATAGGATTAGCTGATTCACAAGAAGATGCAGTGACACTGCAGTGTATTTACTGGGAAAAGCGAAATCAATAGGACTCTCTGCTGCCAAACTGAGCAGAAAAGTCTGTTGAAGAAAATCAATTTTCTTTACAGACTCATTAATGTAAAGATCAATTCACATTAAACTGTAATTAAACAGAGGGCTAATAGGAGAAAGGTAACTGATCTACTGTGCCACAGGCAAAATATATCATGTAAAATTTGAAAATTTAATACATGGAGAACTGGAACCTGGGAGTGGCAGGGAATGTACAAGGGCTTCTTGAAAAGACTGATGAGCTCAGATGCTGGTTGGAGCAGCATGATCCTCATGGAAAGGAGGGTACTCTCTGGTATTCCATCTGAATGTCAGGAGTAAGACACATCAAAGACTGCAGCCAGTGATTTCTACATTGGAGTTGTTTCCATTTGACTTGCATGGTCTTTTGGAGAGCTTTTCCTCCAAGTGTTGAGGATTTTATTACAATTCTGGTGAGTCACATGTTTAGTAATGTGACCTTTGTTTCTTGTCTGATTTTCTTCGTATCTTATCAGACCTTTGTACTGGATTAGAATTGACTGGTCTTTGAGATCCCTAAATGGCAGAATCAGGATCATGCTGTTGATCTTCCTCCTGGAGCTGTTGCTTCATCCTTTCACAGAGAAGGCCTGGGAAAGTAGCTGTTATTTTAGTGCTGTTTGCACTGTTTCACTCGTGTTGTCCAATGGGGTTTGCAGAGGCTCTTTCTGAAGACCCATATGGTCCATTAGAGTTGCTGTTTTCCTTCCACCCAAGACAAACATGTCTTGCAGCGGGAGCTGAAAGAATGGAAGCTGTCACTGTGCTTTGCTGACATGAGTGGATCCTGCAAATATGACTTTCCTTCTGCAGGCTTTCCCAGGCTCTGATGATGTTGAGATGTGTGACTTCAGAGCATCTTTGCTTTTCAAGTTAAGGTGTTGAAGACTTGCTTGAGCATCAGAATTGCAGCTCCAGTTCTGCCCATGGCAGCCTTTTGGGGGGATCCCTGTTAGAGGAAGGACCTCAGAATTGCTGCATCTGTGCACAGCTCAAGCCTGAGCTGATCTCTACACGAGGTGTGAGCTCACTCTGTGTTCCTGGCTAGGCCAGAGTAAAACCTTCTGTGTAGGTGGTGTTGATAGTTGGGAAGTTTGGCTTAAATGAGTAACTGAGGTTTGAGCTGACATGAAAGTACAGACGTAGTCTTGGAGGCCATTTGTGGCCTGGGATCCTGCTGTGCTAATTGCTGTACAAACACAACAACTGCCTTGACCCCCAAGAGATTTAATCTGCAAGTCATCTTTGCTGGAGTTAAAAAGGGATGATCTAACAATTAGAAGTAAGGAGACTGCTCTGCTAATTCCATCTGGGTCGCAGCAAGAGGTTTTGTGCTCATAAGCACAAAATCCAGATGACTCAGACGCAGCCGTGTGCGGGGTCTGGTTGGAGTCAGCAGGCTCTGCCTGTGTGCAGGACGTGCCTTGGGCAGCTCAGAAAACCACACTGCCTGATTACTGGCACAAAGAAAACTTTCTCTGGGAACTGAGGCAAAGTGATACATGTAGGTGTAAATATGTAAGTGGGAGCAGATTCAGCCCCAGCCCCTGCTTGCATCGCTTCTGGGGTGCAGTGTCTGCAGGGGCCAGTCCTGCAGTGTTTGCTCAGGCAATTCCCCCTGGTGCTGGAGAGAGAGTTGCTTTCTGAGGGTTTGGTCCACAGTACCGGCTGCACTACTGAGCTTCTATTTTTGAATGTGAATGTATTGATGTGAAAAGGGGAAAGAAAAAATGTTGGCAGTCAGGCTGTTCAGTGTGCAGAAAAGATACTCTGAAACCCACCTCTCCTGTTTGTTTTGCTCAGAGTTTGTAGTAAGGCTCTGGAGTGTAAAGTCTGCAAGCTTTTGAGGCCAAAGACTGCAAGAGCCTTTCCCAGTGGAGGAAATTCTCATTAATCATGTGGTCCCAAGCACCAGAAGAGATGCTGTTTTGACTTCTCTTTTGGGCTGTTGGAACTGTTCTAATCATTTGCATGTCCTCTTTGAGCTTTTAGATATAACATGAGCACATGGAAATGGCAAAGGATCTGAGGCTATTCCAGGGAAATGAGTAATCATTTCTTCTAGAAAAGCAGCAGCAGTACAGCACATAGTTGTCAGGCTCAACAAAAGACCATAAGAAAGTATTCTGGGCACAGAAAGGAGTGTGAAAAATTGACCAGGGGAAAAAGATAGTGAAAGTTGGTTGCAGCTCAAGGAATACCAGTTACCCCTTAGGGCTACTTCATTTAGTAATGAGGATAAGCATTTTGTGCAGCTGTTGCAGCTTCTTCTGTGATCAGAGAGTTGCTTTGAGCTGGGACAGGTCTGCTCTGGTATCTGTGTGCTGCTTAGCCCATGGCTGGGGTAGTGTTTGTCTGGAGGAAGGAAGGGACACAAGTGGTCTTGTGGGACAAAGCAGAAGGTTAGGAGTTGGAATACTGGAACAGGATCTTTTTTTTGTGTGACCCATATATTCATTGCACCCCACGAACAAATAAATTCCCATTTGGGTGGCTTGGCTTCCTCTGAGCTGAAGAGGATCTACCTCAGGGCAGATGTAACTCGTGAATGCAAAGCATCTCCTGGTGCATTTTCTGAGGGCAGGTGCATATTATGTACAATGTACAGGATGGTTTCCAAGTTCTGTCTCTCTGCAGATCAAGCCCAGATTAGTTGTTCGGGTCATTTGCAACCATGATCTTTTGTTAAGGTCAGTATGAAAAATAGCTTCATATTTGAGCCTTAGAATAGACCAAACTCACTACTATTAATATCTGTGGTAGAGTGACTGTTATTTAATGGCATATGGCAAATAAAGCATGTCTACAAAAGCAATTCCTTTGTTAGTCTTCACAGACTGAGCAGATTTCAAATATAAATAACTTGCTGAGTTGAAAGTTTCTTTAGCACATTGGAGTTTCCTGCCTAAAAACTACTAGTAATGGATATGCATTTTGCTCAGAGGTGAGTGAAAGCAAAGCTGAAGCTGCAATAAAAGCAAGTTGACCTTACTTCTGGTAGAAATTTTATCTCTGAAAGCTTGGGAGATTCAGTTTTGTAACTGAATTGTAACTAAAGCAAATAAAATTGCACAGAATCAGGAAGCTGTCAATATGTTTCTGTAGTTTTTTCCCTATTGAGATTGCCCAGTTCAAGTGACAGCTGACAGTGAGGACTGTCGTGGTTGTTTTTTGCCATTTATTTTATCCTCTGTACTACACTTAGCACATCCATCATGGCTTCCATGGCACCACTAGAAATAGTGTAAGGTAAAAAGCATTAGTGTAAACAGTATTCATTAAAATGTGATCCTGCGATGTGCAGGTTGGAAAAAATTAGCTAAAGAAGTCCACAGAGAGCTCATTTTCACATGAATAAAAGCTGGCTATGTGCTGGATTTTCTGTTATTTGTAACCCATGTCAAATTCCTCAATTAATTGCAGAGGTGAACAATAGAGATCGTGTCAGAAGTTATTATCTTACTCTTGCAAAACCAGCCCTGCTGGGGGTGTTCAGCGTGGAAAATGTGATTGCTGGTTAAGGTAGACAAGAGAATGATCTGTCATACCTTTAATGAAGTGATCACTGAAGAGGCCACCCTCCCTTCACAGTGTGTGCATAACTCTGGCTTGTTAACAGGAATTCCACGTGAATATTGATTGGGAATAAGTGGCTGGGTGAGTGCATGTTCTGCCTGTCAAACCATTTAATGTTCAATTGCACATCAGGGAAAATAGCAAAGGCGGCTGGAAAATGAAACAGGAGCACAGGGTGAAAAGACAACTGTGTTAGTGGTCAGATATGAGCAGAGAAAAAATGAGTTGGGGAGAGGGATAGAAAAAGAATCTATAAATGGCTAATTTTTAGACTTAAAATACCATCTCCCATCTCATGCTGTGGCTCACACACTGTGGAAGCAGTTGCTGAACAGGGTGGTGATTAGCATGAGCAATCAGGTCATGGCATTGGACTTCCTGTAATCCCTCAGGTGCCTTGGAAATGGAACACTTTTTGGTGGTCTTACTGAAGAATTTTTGCCCTCCAGGTTGTTTTCTTGAGGGACCTGTTGTCTTTTTCAAAATAAGAGGAACTGAAGAAGTAAATAAATGGTTTTATTAAAGAAGCTTGAATAACTTATGGGCGCAGTGGTGGTGAATGCTGACTGACTTTGCAAGATCTGCTCCAGGGAAGCCTGAGTAGACAGTGTTTTTTACCAGCCTGGCTTAGCACAGTAGCAGCAGTTGTACTCCAGAGCTGAAATTTTCTATCCCTGGATCTTCTGACACCTTGTTCTGGAGTTTGCCAAAGCCACCCTTCCTTCTTGACACACTTTATTAATAACAGGGTGTCTAGACTTGTTAAGAGCTGCTATTTTCTTCTCCAGCTTGACCATTGCTTTTGCACATGGGAGCTCTTCCTTCTTGCAGGCTGAGCAGTGTGAGCAGAGCTCAGTGGAGTCTGCCCAGAGGCAATCCCAGTTCCGGTGACCTTGCTGACAAGACAGATAAGCCCTTTCAACAGAGCACAAGTGTGTGTCATGTTGGAACAGACTAACATGCCAGCCTATCTACATCTCTCAAGTGTTAACAGGAGTTTGACTGGCCAGTCAAAAATGTGTTCCTTCAACTACTGCCTTCTCCAAGGGAAAGTCTTTTAGCAGCTTCTGCTGCAAGTTCAGTGAGACTGAGTTTGATAGTCTGGAGAGTAGATGTATTCTAGTGTGTTGTCCTTTGTTTTCCTCATTTGGCATCAGAGCTCTTGAGTAGTTAAATCCACCTGTTTTCATTGTGTTCCTGTCAAAGGTGGGAAAAGCCCCTGTGTCTCATCAGGGCTTAAAGGCATAGACAGTACTTGCTATCAAGAAGTCTGCTTGTAATTACAATTTGGATTTATATTGCAGCATCATGGGCAGAGCCATTACACTTAAATTGCTTCTCTGCCTGTGTATTTTTCCCTCTTCACTCCTGTGGAGAGACAAAAGCAAAACAAAACTACCCACAAAACACATGCATTCAATGGGCTGTGGTGGATCTCGTTTACTTTGATCATTTATTACAAAAAGATAAACTAAAATCAGTGTCGGGATTTAAGGATAAAAGTTACCTCCATGCCTTGTGCTTTTGGATCTTCTTGGCTTTCAAATGAAAATGCCATCCTTGTTGATTAGAAGCACAAATCTTTCCTGCAATGAAAATGAAAGGAGGCTTGCTTGGGAGTGGGGCAGGATTGTTGCTTCACATCTGGGCTGGATCTGATTTTTTAGTGTCTGTTCTTCCTTATCAGAAACCTGTCTCATCTTTGAGGCCAGTGATAAGGGGGGGGGGGGGGGGGGGGGCTTGGCAGCAGCCTTGAGTGCTGTGCAAGTGTGGGGCTGGGGAGAGCAGCAAACTGGTGGGGGTGCAGCTGGCCTCTTTCTTGGCTTCAAGGAGAGGCTTATGCATTTAATCCGTGATAGAAAATTGAGTTTGGCTGGCATCTATCAGCAGCAGAAGAAAGCCCTTGAGGTAAAAGTGCAAGAGGAAAAGCCAGGGGTGGAGTAAGAGAGTAGCAGACTGAAGATGCAAGACATAGAACATGGAAACATTGACCTGACTGTCATCTGCCAGCAACTGAATGACCCCTTTCAAATACTGATGCAGCCCTTCCTTCAAAGAGGCTCTGCTGAGCCCAGGACCCCATTCAGGCAGCTGGTGCAGAGCCATGTGGTTTCCTGCATTCTTGTGTGAAAAGTGCCATTTACCTTATATGACTCTTCCTTCTATTCCCATAGGACATGTCTCCTTAAGCAGAGTTCAGCACTTGGAAGAGCCTCTCCTCTGCTTTCTCAGTGCTTGCTCTGGACTGAGGTTAGGGAATGTGAGAAGCGGCAGCAGCAGTGGCTTGGACTGGGAGCTGGAGAAGGGGGTGAAAGACTAGCACAGCTTTGAGTGCTTGCAGACTGGTTATTTCAAACCCAGCACTGATTGTGCTCAGTGGCTTAGAGCTCCTCTCCCTCCCTTGGGCCAGAGGTGCATTTCAGGTTGGGAAGCCCGTGCTGAAGATACCTGCTGGCCCCAACCCTCACAGGTGCATCATCTGTTAGGGGATGCACTCAGTAGCTCTGAAGATGATCACTGGGATGGCTTGAGGTAGAGCTGCACACAAGGCCATGAGGTTGTGCTCTGGTAATGAGTTCATAAAAGTTCAGGGAAGCTCCTTACAGAGAAGCTGTGCCAAACAATGAAAGATGCTTTGCACAGCCTGTTTGACTGATCTGTGCAGTTTGTGAATACAGCATTTAAAAAGCTGCTGCAGAGCATAATCTTGATGAAACATCCAGTGTAACCAGAAGAGAGCTGGTCCTCTTAGAACCACCCAGTTGCTGATGGGGGGCCTGTGCCTGTAACAAAGAGTGTCTTGTCTTCAGGAATCTTAATTTGCTTTGATGTCATAGCAGGTTGTGTAATCTGCTGAAGAGATAAGACAGCCTCTGTTTTAAAGATGACTAACTTCTAATCCTGCCTGTCCCACAGATTTTGCTCTCCTAGTACAATGAAATACTGAAGGCTTAGGAGCTTGTGTATTGCAAGAAATAGCCAAAATCACTTGGTGGTAAGTCAAAGTCCAATGAGAACAAATGCAGATCAAAGTGAGAGAGAGAGAGCTTTTAGAAGTTACAGGACTTTGTGCAGTGGATCTAACACACGACATAAGATCTTCTAAGAGTCAGAAGGTTTACATAAACAGCGTAAGTGCAGAATTACTCGAAGAGAATACATATTTCACTGGATGTGGTATTTTTGGTTACTTTAGAAGAAAGGCTTTCCTTCATGCAGTTCATGCTGAACCCAGCAGAACCCCTTAATGGCCATCAGGTCCAGGCCCTGCTTATGACCAGCTGCTATAAAAGTCAGATTCTAAAGAGTATGTTTCATCTCCACCTCTTGTCCATGTGGCTGCCTTATGAATGGTCTGTGAGAGTGTGCCTGGCAGGATGATAACATCTGCCCAGGGTGTGAGGTACCCAGGGCTCAGGGATGCTCTGAGCCCACACTTGAACTGCACCAGGGTCAGTGGTTGCAGTCCATCAATGTGAGAGGCAGATGAGCTTGGTCCTGTGAGTGACCACAGAGCAGCCTTTAATAGACAGTGAAAACAGAGCCCTTGGGTCACACTGGTCTCACATGAATAGTCCTGTTGACTGCAGTGGAACTATTTGTGTGAGTAATAGTTTGCTTGTGGGAATAGAGAGTTCATAGCACAGTCCTTTGCAGGTGGTGGCTGCTCCTGGGCCCAAAGGGGTGAATTAGCAAATTTTATCTCCCAGGCTGCTTTCTGCTTCCAAACATCCATGACCTGGGACAGAGATGCAGTCATTTTGCTGTGAAAGGTTGCATTTTTCCCACCCCCTCCTCTTTCAAGGAAAAAAACCAAAAACCAAAAACACAAAAAACCCCCCACAACCAAAAACAGCCAACCAAAACAAAACTCCCATTGTTTTTTGAACCCCCCATCTTGTCCCAGCTGCATGAGGGTAGTTTGCTTCATGTCTCTCCATCCTAAACGACAAAATGGGGTGAGAACATGACCTGATAAGTAAAAGCCCCCTGGTATATATACTTGTTTTGAAGCTGATGTACAGCAGATGAAGAAATGTCTGCCATAGTTTGATACAGTTGGAATAACTCCCTCAGCTTGTTCTTGCATTGCTCTTATATATGCTTTGAAGTGAAAAACAATGTAAAATGGATTTTTTTTCCCCTGCATCTTACAAAGACGTTTTTGGAAGGAATACTACAGAGAGGAAAGATCCTTACATACAGTCTTAGACAGAGCATGTAAACCTTTAAGGGGAAATTGGGACATCCATAAAAAGTTGCACAAGTGAGGGGTTTTTTGGTGGTTTAGGTTAGTTATTTTTTTGGTGGGTTGTTTTGTTTTGTTTTGTTGTTTTTTCTTTTCTCATGGCTGACCCTAAAATGCAATGGTTGCCTGGCCTGCCACTGCTCTGCTGTTGTTGTGTGTGCAGCCAGCACCTGAACAAACAGAGCTGTATCTGCAACAGCCTGGGAATCTGCCAGGATTCCTCAGGGAAGGAGTGATTCAGAGCATCTGAGAAAAGTGGGGGCTGCTTCCATGCATCCTTGCTTCCTGCCCAGACAATAACCCATGCAGCCTTACCCTGAAAGCACAGTGGGGCTGTTCTATAAGCAAATACAGCATATGTTATGTAGGATAAAAATACACATTCTTGTAATGGCCAAAATTTTGTGCCTCGTGGATTATCATGGAAGGGCTGATGTGACAGTGCAAAGTGTCAGCTAGTGGGGCTTTCCAGAGCAGCTGGGAAGTGTGAGGGCTCATGCACTTCAGGAAGTTCAGTTTTTCTGGGATGGTCTCTTGTGAAGAAATAGAGAATTGTATGCCACACACTTCCTGCAGGTCACCTGCACATGTTTACTTCATCGTCTGCTGCAGACAGAGCTTCATTACTCCAAGGCAGGTGTTTGACAAGTTAGGGTACAGAAGAAAAATTTTTCTGAAATAAGTTTCTTTGGAAATAAAAACAATGAGTAAAATGTTAAAATCATGTAAGAAATTCTGCACTGATAAACTGTTTGACTTTTTTGAGTCAAAGCTGATGTGTATGTCCCTGTGACATTCTTCTCTTTCCTTCTTTCCATGCATTAATAAAAATAACTTAGGAGATCTTCAGTTATTGATTGTAATAAGGTGACCAGAAAAAGCAGAAACATTTATGTTGTTGGTGTTGTAAACACAAGTGCATCTTCCAGGGTATCGGTTGCCCTTCTTGCTTGGCAAGAAAATTGCCCAGGCATTGCACTCTACTCTGAAACCATGATTTTATTATTTTGTTTGTGTAGCGAGTGCTAGGCTAAAATTAGATGGCAGATCACCTAAGGTGAAAGTTTAGGAACCCGTGTCTTCGATCTTCTTTGGTTTTTCTGGGAGGATCAATATTGGATCTCCATCTCCTCTGAGCTGAGGAAAAGGAGGGCAGGTAGTTCCAGGCATCGTTTAGTCACAGTGTGTGTGATCCCTCTCCTGTTACAATGCCTTTGATCTCCCTCTCTTTGTATGGCCTGTCTCTGACATCAAACCTTGCCCGTCCTTCAGTAGCAAACCCCATAACTCTTTCTGGCTCCAGCATTTAGTTTCTTCAATACTTTCCCAGTATGGAAATATTAACCAAACCCTGAACCTCTAAAATCTCTCTTTCTAGTCTTGTGATCTCCCTCATTTGCTAATTTTGAAAATGTGATGCCATATTAATAGAACCCTCTCCGAGGTGCAGAGCCTCTCTTTTGAAGCTCGGTTTTATTTTTGATGCCTATAACAGGTGCTGGTTTAATAGGTTTGCTGTATTACAGCTTTCCTTTTTTTCTGGTGAGCCCAGCCAGATCTGTAAGCTGACACTACATGAAGGCCAAGACATGTGACTTCTCCTGCCTTTAGCCTTGCTTCATACCGCACATTTGCGCTGCAGACTCCCCGCAGCTCAGGCAGTCTTAATTCAAGCTTTGTCTAAACCAGGAGGTTTTGTGCTGATTGTATTTAAATCAGCCCAAGCAAAGCCCCTCGTACATTCCCATCTGAGGGTCTGCTTGCTTTGATTTTCCGCTGTCAGCTTTCGAATGGGCAGCTGCTGGGGGGAGTGAATGTGGCTCAGACAACAAAGGAGCGTTTGCTCTGCTCTCTGCATCGATTTCACACAAGGAGTTTGAAGCCGCGGTCTAAATGAGACTGATTAGTGGTCTGCAAAGGACAGGCTTGCTGCAAAGAGGAAGGTGAATTCTTCTCCTATTAGGTCTAGTGGAAACCGTTTCACAGTCTGTTTATCAAATAAATATTCACAAAGACACTTCGAACGAGGAAACCCACTGGGATTAAAGTGTAACTTTACCTCTAAAATACAAGCTGAGATTCCTGGAAATGCTGCAAGCCTTTGACTTTGCGCCACCTGTTAATTTTCCTGCCACCCCCTTCGGCTCCCTCCCGACTCAGAGCAAACCCAAACACGCTTTGGCTTCCCTGGAACGGTCTGCTTGTTTTTCTCAGCCCGGAGGAGCACAGAGCATGCATTCCCTTCCTGACATCCTCACAGGCTTGGTTTTGCAGAGCTGACTGGAGGTTAATCCATTCTCGTGTAATCCTGAGGGGTTTATTCAAGAGCAGTACAAAGTGCAGGGGCCGAGAGGCTGCATTGCCTCAGTGTTGAACTGGGGTGCAGATGGGTTAAGTGATGGGCTGGAGGTGACTCTCCCCAGCTCTCCTCTCTCTGTCTACAGCTGGTGCTGACCCGAGGGCAAAGCCGTTCCTGAACAAGTGCCATATGTACAGAGCTCAGACTTGGAAAATCCATTGCTGACTCTGAGTTACCTTAGCTTGGCACAGAGATGTTACTGTTCGAGGTCTCTGTTAACTGCAGATGAGGTGTCTCTGGGAATGACATGGGGTATGAACTGGGAAGTTCAACTGTTTTAGCCAGATCCTCCCATATTCATAACCAAACCCAAATGAACTTGGATGGGTTCCTTAAGTTCCTATGATTTCTTTTTTACTTGAGCTGCTCTTGACTCCAGATTTTTAGTCCTCAGCAAAGACAGTCCTGCACCATCCTAGCCAGGTAGTTCTTTTCCATAGGCAGTGGTAAACCAGAGGTAGAGAGGGGTTAAGGAACTTGCCCAAGGCAGATGAGTTGGTGCCAGAGCTGGGAATAGAAACTAAGAGACTTGGCTTCTGCTCCAGGCTCTAATTGCACAATCTCTCATTGAAGCCCTGTCATCATATACTCTTGAGGTAACACTGGCTGAAGTGAGGCAGGGAAAGCTGTTTCCAGGCGGTGATACCCAAGGAGTAGGGAGAGGAAAAGACACCTGGAGGCAAATTGGTTGTGCAAGCAATTATTTGTGCTTTAACGCCTGGTTTCGCCAGTTGGTACAGAAATCTGATCTGTCACCTTTGAAGTCAACCAAGTGTAAACTTAAGGAGCTAGTTGGGAAAAATCCAGGCCTTTTCCAGTCAGTGATAAAGGGGAGAGGAAAAGTCATAACATCACTGATTTTTTCTTTTTTCTGTAAAACACCCTTTCAATGAGCTGGGGAACACAGGCAGGAGACCTGAAAAGATCCAAGTAATAATAAGAAGGGTTAAATCACATTTGGGCTCTTACCAAAAGAATGAAAAATAAATTGTAAAGGTTTGGGCAGTGTTGCCTTCATATCACATGCTGTGTATAGGAAAAGTCAACCGGCTTTGTTTGAAGTGCAGAGCTTTGAGAGGGTGCAGTTCTTTGCAGCAAACTGACATTTCCCAGCTGGGACTGGCCCAGGATGGTGTTTGGAGTTGAGAGTTACATTTGGAGTCAGCCCATGTTTGAAGGAGACAGGGAGAGGGAGAGAAAGGAGCCTGGTTTTTTCCTGTGTAAAATAACACATCCATCTCATCTGCCAGCTGCAGTACATGAAAGCAAGAGGCAAAGGGACAGAAGTCACCTGGAAACTGCAAACATGGCTCAAACAAAATTTCTTTCCTGTCCTTTTCTTCCTTTCTTAAAGCCTGTCTTCTGGGACAGGCTGGGAGATCTGGCAAGCGGGCAGATTTGGATATATGTTGAGCAACCAAAGCACAGAATTATTAATACTCCAAAAAAATAACATTGGCTTCTGAAGAGCATTTCATGTCCAAATTCACTCTGTGCTCTCAGTCCCTTGCAGACAACTGCCCTGTGCAGAGATTGTCAGGTGATTTATGGATTCTCCATGTTCGTTTGTACAAGCTTTCATTTCCTGTTAATTTACGGCCAGATTCATCTCAGCCGTCACAGCCTAGATGAGCTCAGAGCTGAACTCACAGCCCCTGCTTCAGGAGAGCTCCAGAAAACAGTTTGCAGGGGTTTCTTTCAGTTGTGTCTGTGTTGAGGTACTTTCCTGAGTCAGGCTCACACACACTTAATGGACTTTCTTCTTTTGAGGAGGAAAACAGATTGAACTTTTTTGAACTTGGTGATTCTGCTAATCAAGTTAATCGAAAAAGAAACTAGTCCTTGGGGAAAAGACATTCCCTTTGCCTATGTGTTTGGTTAAGTCATGTCACAAAATTCTGGGTATAGTGATTTTTCCCGTATTTTGGTCTCACTGTAGTATAAATTCACTGGACCTCCCTTGTACTAGGTGCATGGATGTGAAAATTCAGTGTTTATTCCTAGCTGTAAATGAATATTGGTTACTTAGATAGCAGCCCTTTACACAGTTTGCAGTTGTAGAGACCTGTAACCCATGGAATAACCAGTCTGGAGTCATAAATTATAACTTTCCTTTGATTTTTCTTGTGTAATGGCAGCACACTGCTTTAGTGATTTAAGATTTATTCTTAATATTTTGTGAGCATGCGCTGAATTAAGGATCATTAAAACTCTTCAGTCAAAACAGCATTTCTGTGCCTGTTTCTCCAGTGTTAAGTGACCGTCATGTGCTGGCTGTTTAAAGGGTGAGTCTCCAAAAAGCAAATTGTTCTGGAGTTGCAGTTTTTACCCTCTTCCTGTTGCAGACACCAGCAAATGTGGTGGTGAAACAATCTGGTTTTAATAATAGAGTAAAGGAGCAGATTGCGGTGTGGGGAGCAGGTCCCTTGCTCTGTGCCATGGGCATTTTCTTTTGAGGGGGGAAGGTTTTCTTTGAAAGGGGCTTGTCTGAACCCCTGGAAGAGTCTGAAGTGAGGGTGAGGCTGGAGAAGACTCCTAGACAACTGTCAGCTTCAGTGCCTGGAAGGCTGTGGTTGGTCATTCCTGTTTTCTGTTTCAAAGAGCTGATGCTTTGTCAGGAGAACTGGGACTTGCACTCAGGGGTGCTTTCACTGACTGCCGTCTCCTCCTCTGGTTACCCAGCAGGTAGCTGGAGGGATTAAGGCTCACGACCTGTCTGAGCTCTCTACTATCTCATATTATTTAGCAAGTTTCCAAGTGTCTGGTGCGTGTCTCTGTTTGGAGTGCCTCTCTCACAGCCTTGCCAGTAATATCAGTGACTGGTCTAAATTCTCATCAGGCCTGTGCTCTACTTCTTATGACTAATGCACTATGTGTTTTTTTTAATTGATTACTGTTTCCTCTACTTATTCAGGCCAGAACGGAGTCAGAGGAAAGGCCTTGGGTTTTGTTTGGGTTTTTTGGTTAGACCTTGTTGAGTACAGATGAAGTTTAAAGGTATTTAACTGTTTGGTGGCTGTGGAGACCCTGAGGACAGGCAGTAGTACCTTCTCCAGTGAAAAACCTTAGATGGAATCCTTCAGGCTGTGCTGCAGCACTCACAGTGATTGGTGCAGGGTCTGATCCTGCGGTCAGTGCTTGGGCAGCTCTGGCACTGCAGAGTTGTCCTGATTGTACAGTGGGACAAAAGTAGCACAAGATGAGGAAACACTTGCAAGAATATTTGCCAGCCCTCTTACAGTATTTCTCTGTGTTACAAATCACTGTAACGTAGTGCAAAGCTGGGAATTTTTAGAAGAATACTTAGGAATTAAGGAAACAACGTTTTGTAACTTTTGTTGAAATTGTATGTACTTATCTGTTTCTTTCTCTCAAAGTCCCATCCTCTGTGAATAACGTTGGCAGCATTCCTTGCCTGCAGGATTAGAATCCAGCCGTGCATGTTACAAATCCATTTTGGAAGTGCAGCCTTGTAGGAGAATGAGCCCAGATTATTGGGAGAAAAACTGATGAGTGGAGTCAATAGTTCTGTGGAAGTGAAAAGTAGTGTGGCGTAGCAGAAAAAGTGTCAGGAAACCTGCAGCAAGATGATTCCTGTGAGCTGTTCTGTAGCCAGAGGAGCAGCGTGAGGATCAGGGGATGTCTCTCTGGGGTGCGTTTCTCCTGCAATGGCTGTTGAAGAAGCACCGTAACTCTGAGTGTGGAAACTCGGGGCCAGCCTGAGGGCTGCTGCAGCCTCGGGTAGTCTTTTTGTTTTTCTAAGAGAGCTACATAGTCTCTGTTTCTCTTCCTGACTGTTTCAGGCATCACAACAGGATCCGCAGCATTGAAGCAAGTCAACTGCAGCCCTACGTTGCCCTGGAAACGTTGGACCTGAGTTTCAATGACATCACGGAAATTCGAAACGGCTGCTTTCCACAGGGACTTCACATAAAGGAGCTGTGAGTTTTTCTTGTTGGGAACAGCTTTTGTTGAGTTACCACAGCAGAGAAAAGGGCCTCAGACATTTGGAAAAAATAGGAGTTAATGAACGTAAGAAGTACAGGATTATTTGTCAGGATTTCAAGTGCAAAGGAGAATTAAAAGGCAGCATATTTTCCCTACTGCCATGTTATTTTTGAATGCTGTCTTTTTGGTTTCTGATGTATCTGTAAAGAATGCAGATCATTATTAATTGTGTTGCAGAGAGAAGGTATCCTGCATCCTTCAGGTGTGGGTGTCTTTACAGCTGCAAACCACCTACAAGCCAGCAGAACTGTCTGCAACAGACCCATGTCTCTTTCCCAGTGGAAAGTGTATATGCTGCATCTGAAAGAGTGGAGAAAGAACAACTATTTCATCATTAAAGTGGTTACTGAAGGAACAGAAATGTCTCATTGGTTATTAGAGGGAAGCTGGGGGTTGAGCAGAGTAACAACCTCCCTTATAGAGGTGTTTGTCCATTCAGAGAAACATCAAATAATTGGTATTTTATGTAACTTTGAAGCAGTGCAGGCAAATGTCCTGCCTGCATTAAAAGTTTACACCTAAGATTCTGCCGCTGGTTGTAAGAAGGTTTAAGAGAATAGTGTTGTGACTTACATTTGTCTGTTGTCCTGTAAGAAGAGCCTCTCTGGGGAAGACTGGAGTCCAAGTAAGAAAAAGGTGTGGGACAGATACTGAGGGGAAAAATGGGGAATGAATAGAATAATTCTTAATGGAATATTCTCCTGTTTTTGACTTCTACTCCTGATTGCCTTGCTGAAGTAGGAGGGTATCAAGGAGCTCTTGGGAAGTGACCAGCAATTCTCCACATTCATCACAGGCTCTGTGCTCTTTGTGCAGCCAAGAAATCCAACTGGTTTGAAGCCATTACTGTAAATTCACCAGCCTGTCTGGAGACCAAGTAAATGCTGATAAAAGAAGATTTCTGACAGAACTGTTCATTTTTCTGCTGTGATTTATTGCAGCTACCTGGGGAGCAACAGAATCAGCACCCTGGAGCCTGGTGCTTTTGATAGTCTGTCACGGTCCCTGCTAACACTTCGTCTGAGCAAAAACAGGATCACTCAGCTTCCTGTCAAGGCATTCAGGCTACCCAGGCTAATACAACTGTGAGTACAAGTGTCCACTTTAATTAAGTTCAGCCACACTTTATGGAGACAAAATGTCCCTGAGGATATACACACCAAATGTCACCCTTCCTCACCTGCTATCTATAAATGTAGAGTACACTCTGCAGCAGTCCCCTGCCAGCACCTAGTGAAATACACTGGGAGAGGGTCCTCTTGGTCTTGTAACTGTTGGCTTTTCAGACCACTTTTTGGATCAGCTGGGAAGGAAGGGATTCTGCAGCAGACATCAGCATCTTGTGCACTTGGCAGAGTAAGACAAATCCATTCCCTTGCAAGCTTCTGGTTTCTGTGGTGTGGTGCAAGAGAGGTTTGGAAGACGTTTGTATTGGGAGTGACAGAGCTCAAATACTATGTTAGTTTTTCAGGACCACACAGGTATCTTTATGTGGCAATTAAAATGCAGTCAGGGAAGGCTGTTAAACTGTGCAGTGATATTTGGGCAGAGAAAATAGCACACGAGGTGAGTTAACACACACACATTGTTGTCCTGCATGCATGGGGATGCACAGACATCTGCAGCTATAAATATGCTTTATGTGTAAAGAAGTAGCACTAATTGTTTAGCTTTTCCCTTCTGCTGCTGTTGGAGAAACAGGCCCAGCCTGAGGCTTGTTGCAGTCTTTCCATCAAATTTGATAGGCAAAAGGTCAACCTCTGTCTGTTAACATAAAGTCCACAAAAGCTGTTGGAACTCACACCTCTACATGGCAGAGACAAATCCTTAAGCCATGGTGTGCCCCAGGCATGTGTGTGTATTTGTGCCTGCATACATGCAGGATTTATAGTGAATTTGGGGTTGAACAGTGTGACACAATAGCAGATGCATCTTAAAAGTCTGTTGCCTCTCTGCTGGAAGTTACTGTTGGTTGAGTGAGAGCTTGTAATCCCCTGTGTTTGACTGCATCATGTGCAAAACTGTAATAAAAACAATTCAGTCTGTTTGGGAACACAGTTTGCACTGAAAGTTGGAGTAATTGGTACTCTTAATGACAGCCTCACAGCTGGTTGTTTAACCCTGTGGATAAACATGAATGAATTGCAAGTTATACAGATTGATGTGTTGTGGAATTTGTGTACTTTTTCTGGCAAAGCCTATTTCACTAATAGCCTAGGAAGTGCACTACAACAAGGGACTTAAGGCTTGCAAAATCTTAATTGCTTACTTGACTTTAATTGTACTCAGCTTGAGTGCAAGTTCAACGTTTTTTTTAGGCAGTTGAAAAGTAAGCTAAAAGTTTCTATGGCTTCCTCATCTTTTCAAAAACAAGTTCTGATGTTGCAGCCTCCACCATTTACCTCAACACAAACACTGCATAGGGAACTACCCTTAGGTTAGTCTTGTAGGTGTGGCAAAGTATCCATTTTAAGAGCTCTTGCTTTAGCTTTGGTGCATTGTGTTGAAGTTTACAATTGACTTTATAGAATGGGATTTTCACCTGGTATGTCTTGAATCAAGCAATCCATAAAGCTGTTGTTTGGTATAGGTTGGTAAAGTGTGCTGTGATGATGTTCATCTTGCTCTTCAGAAAAAGGGTATTCCCAAAATTTAGGAGTCCTTCCCCACCCAGGGAAAAGGAAAAGAAATTTAATGCACCAAGCTGGAGATGTTTGTATACACAAAGTACTAAGCCTTGTTATTTGGAGCAGCTTGTTTCACTCTTTATTAGTTTCTTACAGTAGAAAAAAAATGTCAAGTTTGTCAGGGGAACTGAAAGCTTTCCTTTTAAATGTGACCATAAAGTTTCCTCTTGAGCCCACAGTTCTTGGGGCACCTGCATTTTTTCAGAGCACATTTTTACTGGGCAGCTACTAGTCCTGTAAAAACAATGGGCTGTAAGGGAAATAGTGCTGATGTTTGACTGTACTGGTTCAAATGGTGTCTATGCTGGAGACAAGATGAAGTGTGAAAATTGCTGAAAAGGATCAATGGCTTAAAAGAAATGCAGAGAAAGGAGGGATAAAGAGGAATTGCTGCACTGTGTTGTTCCTCTGTCATGAAAGTCTGTCCCAGGGTGAGTTTATTTAAGCACTCACACCCAGCTGACTTCCCTGGGTAGCTCTGGGATTGAAAGTTTCCGGTGCCTTTCCGTGTCTCCCGGGAACCGTTGACAGAGGAGTTGCTGGCACTGCTGTCCCCATTGTGTGCTGCACAGATGACTTCGTGAGAAAGGACTGGGGTTTATTAAACTTGTATGGCCTTGGTGATTTTAGGGAGCTGAACAGGAATCGCATCCGCCTGATTGAAGGCCTGACGTTCCAGGGATTGGACAGCTTGGAAGTCCTGAAACTCCAGCGCAACAACATAAGCAAATTGACTGATGGAGCATTCTGGGGTCTAGCCAAGATGCAAGTTCTGTAAGTTTGAGAGAGGATCTCTTTTCCCTTAAACAGACAAGGCTTTACCTGCTTCCACATCCTTATCTGCATTTTAGCAAGGACTCCCACCAGTGACCAGTCCTCATGCTCCTTCCTGTGTCCTGCATGCCCAGAGCTCTCCCGTGCTGTGGCACTTTCTGGCTAGTTGACCCACAGGTTACTGGAGCTCATTGCTTTACCAGGTGCTCAGTCAAAAGAGTCCTGTTTTTTTGTGGCAGTATTCCTTTGAAAGTCTGATGATTTGAACATTCAGTATGATCTCAATTGGTCTTTGAATAAAAGCTTGTTTGGCTTCTCCAAATTTCTTTTGACTGATACGTGGAAACTGTGTTGCAGACACAATTATTCCACATCTTGGGGTACCTAGAAACCAAACTGCCCTATCTTAGTGATGTTTTCTTTCTATACTAGGGAAAAAATTCATTTAGTCACTGCAGAGAAATGCCTGAAGCCTCCAACATGCTTGGCTTTTCAGGTGTGTTTGCATGGTCACAAGGCAGCACGTTTCTAAATGCTGCTTACACAACTGAGACTCTGCAAATATGAACTTGAATGGGTTGCTTTAAGCCCAGTTTACTTGAGTGGAGCTTATCTCTGTAGTCACAGCTCCTTCTGGGCATTTCATTTGTGTTGTCATTGAATTTCTATCCTTCATTTGACAAGAAATGCCCACACATGCATGTATCAACATGGTTATGTAGAAGGGTGTGTAGGAATGTCTAAAATTCCATTTCTTGCTGGAAAATCTTCAGCATTTGACCAGTGCTGCTTATCTGTCAATTCCTTTTGATTTTTCTCCACAGCCACCTGGAGTATAACAGCCTGACAGAAGTAAACAGTGGCTCTCTGTATGGCCTTTCCTCTCTGCACCAGCTTCACCTTAGTAATAACTCCATATCCCGCATCAACCCCGATGGCTGGAGCTTCTGCCAGAAGCTGCATGAGCTGTAAGTTGGTTTCTGTTGTGTTGTGCAATGTTGGCATGAAAGGGAAGCAAGGAATTTTCTCCCAATCACAAGGTTTACAGCTCCCACTGTATCAACCTGTAGAAATGCAGGAACTGCAGCCTCCTAAGTGATGCCCTTGTTATTTATGATGTTATGACCTTCAGAGCACCTGATTAAAATACATTTGCACAAGAAACAAAGATTAGAACCCACTAAAAGTACACAGTGCCAGAAGACCTGGCTTGCCAATGCTTTTAGCTAGAGAGTTGCAAGACATGTAACTTGCTATATACTGACTGTACAGCCTGAAGGAACCTTTGCTTTATCCTCTGTATTTACAAGGAATAATCATGTTTTTAACCAGCAGAGATTTGGCCCTTTAAAGGCAATTTTCCTTGTTTCTCCTGTTTACACTTTACCCTTCCTGTAGGGTTCAGTTGTTGAAGAGTAAATACATTGGCTTTGTTCTCCTGAGGTTTCCAGCTGTGAATACAGCGTGCTTGATAAATGAAAGAAAGCCTTTCTGCTGAGGGCAGCCCTACAAGAGTGTCTTTTGGGTCTGTGGCATTGCTTAATGCCTTTTTGAAGAGACACACATGGGCACTTGCAGTGTTTACAGAAGTAGCTGTCATCCCCTCGGTGTGACTGGGGAAAGATTCACTTTTTTCCCCAGAGGACTTGACACATGTGGTTAGTGGAACTGTAATTCATTCTGCTCAGTGCTCGGCAGCATTAAACATTGTTAGGGATTCTCCTGTCCACCAAAAAGCACAGTAAAGCAGCTTCCTGCTGCCAGAGGCCTCACTCTGGACTCAAAGCAGAGGTTGGTATCTGCCCACACAGCTGTGATTCCCTGGATTTTCGGGCTGTGGATTCAGAGATAGGTGGACATGACACATGTAATTCCTTTAAGTTTAGTATTAACATATTAGTACTGCAATCAGCTACTGAACCCAGATTGTTTATTTAGATTGGGCTGGTTTGGAAGTGTGGTAGGAACGGGGCGGGGGGTGCAAGGAAATATTTTACTTTATTTTTGGGTTTAGTTATATACGTGTGTGATTGTTTAATTACCTATTTTTTCAAGTTGCTGCACAGCTGCCCATGCCTAAAGGGCTCCTTCGCTTGGCACAGGGCTAACATCAGAACTCATTTAAGGAGAGCTGTGCTTGGCTTTTCTACCTGACTGTCCTGCAAACCCTCAAGCTTTAGACTGGAGGTTGCTTGTCATGCTGAGTCCTTTGTCAGGTGTGGATTGAGATCTCATCCAAACAAGCAGTGCTGTGGTGAGCTCTGCTGGCTTAGGGGCCATCCTCTGCAGTAACTGCAGAATCTCCGCACAGGACTCACTTTTGTTGGTGCAGGATGGGGGAGATTTGGAAATGTGAGGTGGTGGGAGCCACTGGGGCGTGCTCGGCCTGACAAACAGGATTGTGCTGGAGAGTGAGGCCAGAGACAGCAGTGGCTGAGATGTGAAAGGCGATTATGTGGGTGTTAGCACACAGCCCTGCAAAATATTACAAGCTCTTGCAGGTGTTGCCTTTAGGGTAAGGCTGCTGCAGGGAGCCATCAGATCTCCTAACTGAAACTCCCACAGCCAACGAGTATTTGTAGAAGAGATGTGCTATGAAATTGAAGGGTGAGGAAAGGAAGCTGTGGATACATCTAGATTGACTTGTTGCACTGTGTTAAATGGAACGTTTCACTCCTGATTGAAAGATCCTTGCTCATCTCCGCTATTGCTAAAGCTACTGGGTTTCAGTTACCAGAAAACACTGTCTGTGGTTGTACAGGGAATGAATTTCAATTCTCAGGAAGGAGTTGATGGAGTAGAGATTGCCTCTTGTTCAGTTGCTGGGACAAAACGTTACCCCAAGGCTCTGGTCTGATGTAAAAGCTAACAAGGAAAGAAAGCTCTTGCCTTGTTATGAGCATGAGAAAGGGCTGATTGTACTCACCAGTCAGGTGCTAGAGCATCAGCATCATGGAAAAACCCACAGTGGGAGCATAGGATTTCACCAGAGGTAAATGATGACTTGGCTGCTGGGTTTTTCCCTTCACTTTTTACCTGTGGTTTGGTCAGTGGGAATGAAGTGTGTGACATGTACCTAGTCCAGAACTGGCTGGCAGCAGGAGCCCCAGCTGCACAACCGGACACTGCTGAGGAGGGAAACCTGCTCTTGTGCAAATTGGCCTGTCCCATGGCAGGAAGCAGAGCCCTGGCACGTTGAGGAAGCCACTGCCAGGTGCAACAGCTCCTGAACCCCTTTCAGGTGGTTACAGAATTGAGAGAGTCTCCAAGTGCTGCTGCCGTCTGTCCATCTTGAGGTGACATCGGAACAAACAGAAAGAATGTGCCTTCACCAGTTGTGGCAGGAGCTCTTCTGTATAGAATCAAAAGGAACTATTTATTTTCTCAGCCAGGTTTAGGATTGCTTTTGAACACCTTTTCTTTTTTTTTAAAGCCAAATTCTTTAATCGCAGATGAGGACATAATTTTGACCAGATGCCAGTTTTTCATAACTAACACTACAACTTCTTTAGGAATGAAAGTATGTTGTCCCATACCTTCAAACTCATTAATCTTTGCTGAATTTTTTCCAGAGCTTGCCCTCTGCCCACTCACACAGGTAAAAGATAGACAGCACTTTTGCCAAGTAAATGACATTCTCAGGGCTTTAGAGTATGTCTGTTTTGACTTAGGTTTTGGCTTTGCAGCGAGTTTCATGCAAGTCCTAGACACATTTTTAAGCAGACTCATTAACAGGCAGAACTAGGAGAGGAATTTGAAGGTTTGGAACTTAGATTTTTTTTTCTTGTTGTCTATACAATGAAGGATTTCAGTGCTTGTTTAAAGCTGTGTAACTCTGCTTTTTAAAAAGTAGAGCAGCCCAAAACTTCACATTCTTTGAAGTGACTTGTGCTCCCAGGTCACTAAGGTATTTCCAAAAATTCAATACCTGCTGCTATCCCAAAAGGTCCCTCATTATCAGTCCAAGCTGGCCTTCCCCAGCAGCAGCACTGCAACTTCACTGCTGGATGGAAGGTGGTGGCACAGTGTGAGGTGCCTGCAGTGGCTGTAGCTTCCCATGGCCTGCCCTCTGTGTCAGATCTCCAGAGCCTCATCTGCACCTTGCTGGGAGAGAAAAGCAGCTTTCTTCCCACCAGCTTCCAAATTGCAAGAGAAGTAGTGCTTAAAAAGATCTGACAAACCAGAGATAATACAGGCAAGGAGAAGAGAATAGATGGAGAACTAGCAAAAAAACCCAAACAAACAAAAAAACAACCCTCCAATATGAGTGTCTTGTAAGGGGGGAGGATTTCAAGCAGGCTGTGTGCTCCTTGACAAAGGGGAGTGGGAGGGAAGGTGGCTGGTTTGCAGCAGATCCCTCCTTCCTGTGCATGAAAGGAAGCTTTCAATTGCCTTGTGGTGAAATGCTCTTGGCTCTGGGCTGGGTGGAGCAGGCGGTGGAGGCACCCACGCCCAGGCGCCTGGGGCTTGCTGTGCGTAAGTGCAGAACGATAAGGCTCCTCCTGAGTACAGGAGCCTGGACCCTGCCAAGATCATGTGTGAACTTCAAAATCCACATGTTTGACGCTGATCTCCACCTCTGAGGGCTCAGGGAAGGAGGGACTGCTTTTTCCTGTAAGCCACAGAGAGAGTCCATATGGGAGTGGAGTTAAACACAACCCTCTGAGTGTTGCCTGTACCTGTGGGGACTTGAGGGGATGGTGCTCCTAGACCCTCACCCAGCCATACATGAGCAGGAGTAAGTCATCCCTGTTGTTGCTGGCTCTGTGCATGTGTGTTGGATCACTGTTCCCAGCCACTTCCAGGGAAGCCTCTCTCTGTAGTCTGCACTGAAGACTTTCCCGTAGCTGAGTACCAAGTGCCTCCCACTCCCTTACAGTCATCTCGGCTTCCCCACAGGTATCTAGTGGGATGTTTGCAGGCTGCAATCTTATTTCCTAATCCAGCTGTTATGTATCCACCCACTACCATCACCTCTTGTAAAGTGGTTGTGGGATGCAGGCACTGGTTGGCATAGAGAAGTTTGGAAAATACTGGGTGGATTTCCAACAGTTGTTGTGGTTTTTTTCCTCAGAATACTCTCCTACAACAACCTCACCAGGCTGGATGAGGGAAGCTTGGCAGACCTTGGGGGACTGCACGTGCTGCGGCTGAGCCACAATTCCATCAACCATATTGCAGAAGGTGCTTTCAAGGGACTCAAAAACCTACGTGTCCTGTAAGTTGCTCCCAGCTTTTGTCAGCTAACATCCATCTTCCCTCCACAGTTTTATGTTCTGCCAGACAGTTCTGGTTTGCAGGTACTTTGGGTGCCTGTGTCCCCAGTGTCAAACTCCCTTAAACACTGCTGTGTTTGTCTTCAGCAGCTGATAATGTTTGCACCATTATTCAACTTTGGTGAACTTGTATTTTTTTAATTAAGAATAGTTAGGAGAATTGCAGTTGGACTGCTCAGTGTTGTAGGGTGTTTTCACAGTAGAGAGCTCTGGAATAGAATTACAGGAACATAGGTCAGGATCCTGAATCTACCCCAGCTGACCAAAAATCTCTGGGGTCTCATTCCTGCACCTAGTAGAGGAATCTCTCTTACTGTCATGTTGACTTTAATTGAAATTTGTAGAAAACATTGCTTTCTGTTCGATCATTCTGCACTCAGGACAGCACTGAAAATTTGAATATCCTCTTAAATGTGCTATCAAGCACACTTGTTACTTCTTTTTTCTTTACAATTGAACATTAAATATAAAATAAAGGGCTTAGATGGCATTAAGAAAAAAAAAACAATGGCAAAACAAATTTAGAGATTGGGCTTGGGGTCTCATTATAGCAGAAGTGTATCAACACACAAAGCTTCACCCAGTCTTGGATCCAATCACAGGAATAAGAAGCTGCTGCAGGTACCATGAGAGTAATCAGATGTGTTTAATGCAGAATTGGATTCACTTGGGTCATGAAATGTTCTGTGCTCTGATTTTCATGGTAAACTCTGAGAAACAAAAAAGTTGCTGTGCTATCAAAGTAAGAGTTTCATGTGCTCTAATATTGAATTGCAACGTGATCCATCCAGTGGTGGCTGTGGCCATTTAACACAGACTTTTATTTTTAAAGTCACTGACACAACATAATACCTGGAAATATGACACTGGAAATGAGTTTGCTAATCCAAACCACAGCTTCTGAGATTATGGGACTAGCAGAGCACATTAGACAGATCAGTGTGAACCTCCTCTGGGATCCCAGCTCTGATGCTATACCACTGTGCACTGTTAACCCAAGAACTGTGCTAGATTGAAGTATATCTGGGCTTGTCTTATGAACAAGAGAAGATGGAGAATCCTGTTCTAAATGTCCATTCCTGCAGCTGTGTTGCCTCTGTCTCCTAGCTGGTTCCTGCAGGGCTGCTGGCTGTTCTACTCTCTGGGAGCTGCAGGCTCAGCACCTTCAAAGTTCCCACAGTCCATGTTACAGCACCAGCCATGCTCCCAGGCTAGTTGGGTTCAGCATGCTGATTTAATTCTTCCTTCAAAAGAAAACACCACACTTTGATACTTTTCAGAAGCCCATTTTGGCCTGAGTCATTAAAAGGAAATGGGAACAGAGAGATCTCCCCTCTTTACAGTACTTTTTTGCATCTTACTCTTTCCTTTATTGAAGTTCATAGCGAAGGAAGTGACTAGAAAGTGAGTTTGGGTTTTGTTTGCTTTTTTTAAACTTAAGCCAAAGCCTTTCAGCCACTGGGCATTCAGAAAGGGACCTCTCTGAGGCAGCTGTCAAGACCGGAACTAAAGGTTTCCAAAGAAAAATGGAAGGGAAGGGGAGCTGGTCGTTCTCTTTGCTCTGCACTGAATGTGGAGCCTCTTTTATGTCCAGGGCAGAGGGGGGAGGCGGAGAGGGAGTGTGTGAGTGAGCTCTAATTTAATAAAGAGAAAGGCCTATTGGGTCCTGCACCTGGTGAAAAAGAGCCGAGCATGCTTTAATTATGGGCTATTGTTGGGGAGCCTTTGGTGGGTGTGAAACTGCTGAAATGTGGAGCTATTCAAATAGAGGTCAGGCCCGAAGCCCTCGGAGCACAATGATTAACAAGGCTGCGAGCATTCGAGCTCAGCCAGCCAGAAAGAATAGGAAATTGGCAACAGGGGCGGGGAGAGGAGTGGGAATACAAAGAGAGCTGGGCCAAAATATCCCACTCTTTTTTATTCACTCTCTCTATTTTCACTCATTCGTTAAAAAGGTTTTTATTCCTCCTTTCTAACACTAAACCTTTGAGTTGCCTTTGGATGAACAAGCAATACCATTTTCTTCCCCTTTTTCAAGAAAACACAATGTGTGGCAGTCAATTAATAAAAGTGTGTGTCAGAGCTCCCACAGGCTGTTCCCACTTGTCTGTCTCTGCCATGGGAAAGGGTTTGCTGCTCCAAAGACCAGTAGCCCGTGGTGAAACTGAAGAGGAGAAATGTCTGAGAAGGGATTTTCCTTTCAAAAACAAACAGAACAACGGACATTGGCTTGGCAACCACAGAGAAAATGTAGAAACTGAGCTCCAGGAGGATGCATTTGCTCCTGTGCCACTTGGATAGTGCTGGGAATGCCAGCACATCAAAGAGCCTCCCCTGGACTCATGTCATGTGCCACCACAGCATTATGTGCACCCACACCCTGCAGGGATGTTGGGTTTTTATCCCTCCCTTTGGCACAGAGTGACCCACAGATCACCCTGACAGCCACAGTGCCGCTGGCTGAGGCCAGGGCTCCCCGGGGACATGAGATCCAGGGCTCAGGCTGAATCCAGCTGAGAAACAGGAATTGTGGCTTTTGGCCTTGACATCTTTAGTTCCTACACCAAAGCTGAGAAAGGAGCAAAGGCTGCAGCCAGCTGAGGTACTGAGAGCAAAAATGTCAGATCTGTCGCAGCTGAGGATAACCATGCCCTTACTAAAACTTTTTATTTTCGAAATTTCTCTCCACTTCTTGTGAGTTACTCTGTGTGTATTTGTGCTGCAGAGCCCAGAAGCTACACCATAATGCCTGTGTCTGAAGTGTTGCAAAATGCAGGGGGGGGTTGTTTTTTCTTTTTCAGTCTTAATATTTTTTATCTGGAATTGTTCTGATAATCATCTTCAAAAGGTGCAAAAGGAGTACCTGAGGGTTCTGGGGTTATCTGGATGGTGAAGTTTGCTTTGGTGTTAGGTTTTGCCTGGTTTTAGATCAGAGTGATGTAATAAAACCAACAAAGCCTATGTAGTTTTCCTTTCTTTTTACTTAACATTGGAAATGATGAATTTCTGTCTGTGTTGCTGGGTATTCTTTGCTAGCTGGAATTAAAGCTGGGAGGGAAGGATTTTTAAACAGAATGTTTAAACAGCTTTTGTGGGTCTCTGTGTTTGTTCTGTGTGCTTGTTTTTCTTTAGACCTCTTTGACTCTTGTAATTGATGGTCAATTTGAAAGCCAAAAGAAGCTAACACTGAAAAAGGAATTCTTACTTTGTAAAAAAATTTTTTTATGAAGTGGTAATGCAGAGTGTTGGGCTGGTGTAGGGATGCTGATGCTTTCCTTCGTAGAGTTTTCAAGTTTATTGCCAGAAAAAAATGCAGCTTTGTAGAAAATAAATCATCATGCTAAGATCCAGCATACACTGGAATAGCCAAAGTGTAGCATCTAAGGACAGGACAGCTGTTTATTTCACTTTAGTTTTGACACTTTATTTTCGTTTTCCTCTCTCTATTTGGATGCACAGAACTAGAAAAGGACTGAAACTACTTTTTAAAAAGTAGTTATCTGCTCCTGTTACTGTCTCCAAGGGTTTGAGTAGGAATAAGCCAGGAATATTTTTGGACTGCACCCTTCCAGAATGGGTTAGTGCAGAAGGGATTAGTGATGTTTTGCTGCAGGACTCTGCATTTTCTGACAGTCATCAGGAGAAAATGGGAAGCTCTCATGTGGAATTCTGAAACTTTATTCCATTCATCTGTGACAGTGAGCCTAGGACTAAGATGCTGATTCCAAGCTCTCTCTTGTTCTCTTTCCAGGGAATTGGACCACAATGAGATCTCGGGCACAATAGAAGATACCAATGGAGCCTTTACAGGCCTGGAAAACCTGAGCAAGCTGTGAGTATCCCTGGATTTGAATTCTGCAAACCAGTTTTGTTCTGTGCCTGTGTGGGGGTGGGTCTGATCCCTCTGATGCAGCCTTTTCCTCCCTTTGGAACAAGATAATCAACAGAAAATCTGAGATGTAATAGTTTTGCAGGCTCCTTGCAAGAGTGCAAATGACATTTCTAAGGAGGTACGAGGCAATCATTTCCTTTTAAAGTGATGAACAGACTGTGCCACATACTGTAGTTCAGTGACATAGGAGAGAGAAGTTTAAATTGTTTAATTTATAAAATTCAGCACAACTGTTCCTCACTTCTAAAAGCAAACAAGCAACAAAAAGGACCCCTTGCAATCTTCAGCGAAGCACTGATTGATGCAGCAAATAACAATAAACAGAAGAGAAAAATCACCCCACTTCCTGTTACAACAGAGGATTGAAACAAGATTCGTTTCTGTGGGATACTCTGAGAGTGATCTTTTGGGCTTGCTTCCATGTGCAGTGACAATAAAAGGCACCATGGGGCACAGGCTCTTGAAGAGATAAAAAGAAACCCAAGGCAAGCATGCGCCTTGCAAATGTTTATGGCTTGCTCGGCCTTCGCAGGGATTTTCACATTGCTCAGTGCAAGTTCCTATTCCATTTGAAATGGGTGATATAAATCAGCCCTGTCAGAGGAGCCTCTGATGGCTTGTGACAAATCAAGAGTCTCTAATCATTACCTCTTGCCTTTGTTGAAGTTCTAAGCACCCCCCATCCCGCCGTCTCTGATGCTGAGATGGCACAGCCAGAGGTGCAGTAAAGTACCTCGATGGATAGCAGATGGCTGGAATGAATCCTAGCAGGAGGGATATTGTCATGCTCTCATTAGAGACTCCTCAGGGAGTGGGACGAGCCACAGAAGGATTTGTGGAGATGCAATGCTTAGGGAAGAAAAATACGAAATCACAGACAGAGGTGGGATTTGATCATTGCTGAGGGGAGTCACTGGGTCCAGGGAGAGGGAAACCAGGTTGTAGCTGCAAGTAAAGTGAGGCAGAAGGCAGAGAAGGATTTAAGGACAGAGGGAAGTAGTGTGTAGGGGAGAGAGAGGCCAGTAGTAGTTGCTGTGCACATGGAGTTGGGAAATCTTCCCACAAGTTGCTACAAAAAGACAGAGGAGCAAATGTGGTGGGTAGAAGAGTCCTCGGCTGCTTGACTGAAGTTTTTGGTTTGTCTGAAGAAAGCAGTGAGCAGCTAGAAGGGTAATGGGAGTAGAGATTTTGTCCAGTGGGATTTGCAGGCTCTAGGGATTGTGAGTCTGTAGTGCAGTTACAAGGAGGCAGGAGGTGGAGGAAAGGACTGGAGAGAGAGACCTGTTCTGGTGGGATGTCCACTGAAGGGCATTCCCCCATCATGGACACTGACATGGGAGCAAAAGTAGTGAACTCAAGTGATTGGGGTACGTTAGAACTGCTGGGTGCAGCAGATAACAGGAGAGAGGTGAAAAAGCTGGAGGAGACAGCACTGCAGGAAAGAGTTCAGCAAAAGGATTAAACTCGGCAACCAGGAACAGTGAGCCCTGATGAGCTGTGGGGGTCAGGCAGAGGCCACGAGGTGGAGGAAGGAAGGGAGCTGGGGCAGCCTGTGTGGTTGTGTGTTAGGAGCTCTGGGTAGAGGAGCTGTCACTCCCCTGTGAAATAGCCGTGGCCTGATCTGATGTTTATCATCTGGCACAAGGAAAGCCTTCAGAAGATGGCTGACTTGGGCTGCCAGTAGCAAAGGATGCAGCACAGGCTTGTGCAAGACTAAGGAAGTTGGAGTTGCATCTTTCTTTGTGTTGCTGACCGAAATCCTCCATTGCACATGAGCCTGGGCCAGCTCTGAGTCTGGTTGAATGCAGGGAAGGTTTGTGGCAGGGGGGATTGCAGCACATGGTGTTGCAGCACATTCCATAACGTGGAAGAGCATGTGGATCAGGTTGGTTTTCAGCAGACAGGAGTGGTTTGATTACCTAACAGGGCAAACCTACTGTGGGACAGACAGCTTGCTGGGATTACTCTTTGTCAACAAGAGTGTAAGGCTAGAAAACCCCATCAGAATATAAGATTATTTGATTATTATTTCTTGAGATGTTCTGAAGATTTTTGGGAGTGGTCACTTTTAAAAGGATCTCCTCAGAACTGTTCAGCTCATCTTCACATAAATCCTGAACTGGTGATTTCTAAGGCTGAAGCGAGTATCAGGATTTTTTTCCTAAATAAAGATCAGCCTTTACAGCAAACATTTCACTGTGTGATTTAGGGCCTGTGTTCAAGCCATCAGCCGGCTTTGAACGCATTAGCATACAAAAAATAAATGGGCACTTCAGAGGAGACCTTCAATGAATTAATAATCACCTCGGCTCTGTGGAGATTGCCTTAAAAGCCGTTCCCCTTTGATCTGGCACAGATTAGCCTCTGAAAGGATTTAGCACAGAGAGGGTTGTTCGCTGACATGAAGGTGTTAAACAGAGATGGGGAGGCCAGTCACTTTAGCCTTCTCTGAATTATATATGAAGCTCTCCAGAATGGAGAGCACAGGCCTAAATTAAAATGTTGCTTCAAGAAAGGGAGTTGAGAAGCACTGAAGCATAAAAAGCATCATGGAATCACTGGGGAACAACGAGGTTCCTAATTATTCAAGCTGCTAAATGTAAGCGGTTGTTTGATGGCTCACTCAGCAAGTGAGATCTTCCTGCAGGTGCAAAACTGGTTGGAGGAGAAAATGCTGCTTTCTAATGAATTGCATGCCTGGTGTGTAATTACACTTGTGCAATCTCAGGCAGAGCTGTGCCCGGCTCTGCCTGAGGAGGAGCATTCAGGGGTGGCTAATTGTGAGCTGCATCCTGCTGCCTTCACATTCCAGCCTGCCACCTTCACATTCCAGCCTGCCACAGCCCTCTGAAGGGGACTGCTGGTTTCAAACCCTTTCAGAGTTGGAGAAGCCCTTAGCTGAAATTTGCAAGGCATAACAAGTGTCATGAGTTCACTGAGGCCTGTGTTCTGTGTTTGTTACATGTGTTATGTATTTCTCATGTACAGCCATAAAGTTGCATGTGCCTGCACAAGGGGTGTATACACTGTGTATTCCCATCCCCAGACCTACTGCTTATATCATCAGTATCTCACATTTTCAAAGTCCAAAATCTACTATAAACTATAAATTGAAATCTACGGTTACCAAACCCAAGCTCAGCATAATTTTTTCAACAACAGATGCCCATCTAACTTTCAAAGAATAATTAAGGTTGGAAAGGTCATCAAGTTCAGCCATCAACCCCAACCCAGCACCACCACCATGTTCACCATTAAACCATGTCCTGAAGTGCCATATCCACCATTTTTTGAACACTTCAGGAATGGTGACTGCCACTTCCCTGGGCAGTCTGTTACAATGCTCAACAACCCTTTCTGTAGAGATTTTTTCCCCAGTATCTAATCTAAACATTTCATGGCACAACTTGAGGCCAGTTCCTTTCATCCTTATTACCCTTATCTTGTCCATATAATGTTCTTATTTAGGAATAGGGCTTAAAAAAATCAGTGTGTATGGATGCAGCCATATGACCAGAGTTTGCACATAGTAAATTATTTACTGTATTAATCATTCTAATGGATTTTTCAAAGCCTTCATTAATGCAACATCCCTTTTACCAATGATGGTACACATGACTGCACACATCCTTTGGTGCTGAGGGTATTTCACTCAGAGCAAAAAGCCACATGGACTCAGAAGCAATAGACAGGACCTCTGATAAGCCTGGGTTTGGTGCTGTAATAGGGAGCTCAGTAAAGGTCACTAAATATTTAGAATGATACTGTTGGTGAAGCAGGTTGCAGATAGGCTGCACCCTGTATTGAAGGAAAACTCAAAATCTAAGGCAGCACTAGATATGCCAGTTTTTTACCTGAGGTGTGGATGGTGACTTGCATTGGCCACCATGTGAAGCAGGTGGTGATAAAAGATGCACCTGGAGGATAAACCTTACAGTGAGCCTGGGGAAGGAAAGCATTCCTAATTAATGACAGTGGTTGATGTTCTGTTAAAACAGGTGAGGAGCCTGCCCATTTGGCATGAGCCCTGGCCCTGGGCGAGCACCACTGGTCAATATTTATAGAGAACTGATACTTTGAAGGTGGCAGCTGGGCTGGGATCTCTCCAGCTGGCTGTTGCCCTCTGACAGTGCCTCTTGTGCTGCTGCTGCTGATTCAGTGGAATGCTCTCTGGTCACAGATGCAAGCAAGCACACTCCTCAGCTCTGGACATTATTACCTTTTCTACCTTTTGCCCCTTGAAATTACCAGTTGGCTGTGATTTGTTGTTATATTACTTTGCTGTGGTATTTGTAATGAGCCAAGAAAGGAATCAGCAGTCCCTGCAGTCAGTTGCTGTGTAAATGTGCAGTCAAGGGCCAGCCCTCAGCCCAGAGTGCAAATGGCCATTCAGGCCAAGCAGCAGTGAATAAATTACCACTCTTTTCTTGTCTGGGAAGAAGTCAGAAATGAAAAGTGTTTCAGGGAGAGACCACTATCTTGTTAAACTGTCATTGCACTTAATCCTGTCCTCAGCACGCCTGCAAAGAATAGAGGGGACCTTGAGTTACTCAGCAAGCTGGTTTCCAAGCATGGGAGCAAACCTGCCTTTTTACGTGATACGGCACATTCCCTTTTGCCCTGTCATCACTATTAAATTCAAATACAGATAACAAGATTTAATTTCAGCAGCAGGAAAGTGAGTGTGCTTCAGCCCTCTTAATCTCTGTGCAGTTCAGATTTCCCGGGACTGACACTGAGCACATATATCAGATAAAGCCACACTAATTGTGTTCCTTCTTTTTGTGCCTTCCCTCTCCCCATTTTCTTTCTGTTTATCTGGCACTGGATGTTTGGAAACTACAGAACTCTGTTTGGAAACAAGATCAAGTCGGTGGCCAAGAAAGCGTTCTCAGGGTTGGAGGCCCTGGAGCACCTGTGAGTAACCCACCATGCCTCAGAGTTTGGGAAGGGGGGGTCTGCCAAAAGGAGCTGCTTGAGAGATCTGCTAGCAATTTAATAGTGTCTTTGTAAACTGAGAAGCCAGTCCATTTGTGGGGGCCACCTGCTTCCTTCTCATTATAAGTCTGCCTCAACTTTGGCCTTTTTTTGTGCCAGGAAGAAAGTTATAGAACATATGGCAAATCTGCATGCTCTTTAATTTTTTGATTTGTTCTTGGATAAATTTCGCCTTGACTTGCACATTGCTGCTTTGCAGGCTGTTAGCAATGAAAATACGCTGGTTCAGATGTAGCCCTCTTCCTCCTCCCTTGCCCCAACTTCCTCCTAAATCCAGGCTCTGGCAGTGACACATGTTGCAGATGATTGCTTATGAAGCAGGCCCTGAACATCCCCATGCAGCACAACTGCCTTGGAGCCATTTGCAAGAAGCACATTTTGGCTGCCTCTGTGATTTTTTTTTTTTTTCTGTGTTCCAAGGCTGATGAATCCAGCAGAGATTCATGAATAACCTCCTTTCTGGATTAAGACAAGTATATGTGGCTGTGCTCTACATGTTTTATTGGCCGTTGAGTGTATGAAATGTTACGGCCATTGAGAGCACACTGAAGGGTTAGAGATGCCTGACTGGGTGTACATTCCCAAATAAAGGTGCCCTTAATCATATACTGAGATGTTCCTCTTCAAGTGCTTGTCTGCCCTACGTGTCACTTAGAAAACTTCAGCCCTAAATCTGACACTGTGCTTTTTCAGAGAGCAAATGAATCTTTTGATTACCAGTACTTGTGAGGGAAGCTTTTAACAGTCCTTTCTTTTGGAAACATTGTGGTATTTTTTCAAACACAACAGTATCCTTTCCAAGTCCTCAGATGTTGCTCAGTGCGAGTATTTTCTTCCCTTATGTTTGCTGAAGGTCCAGCCTGGGGTATGACATTCCTGACTATCTTTGGTTATCGAGGGGGCTGAGGAATTTCTGAGCTTTGGATGAGGGAGGTAGCTGGGACTGAGAAAGCATAGTGAAAAGTTGGGGTAGGGAAGACTTAGTGATGCACTCCTGTAATTTTGGGTTGGTTGACTGTTGTTCAGGAATACTTAATCAATATTAAGATGTTTTGAGGAACAGTTCTGTGAGCTGCAAGCAAATATGGCCTTAAGAAGGAGCTAACAAATTAAGTGCCACTGGAGCCATTGCCTACATGTAGAGGGGCTCTGTCTCAGCCACAGCACCCCTTTTGTTCATGTTGCCCATGGTTGTGTCTGCAGGAACCTCGGGGACAATGCCATCCGCTCCATCCAAGCCGACGCCTTCGCCAGGATGAAGAGCCTGCGGCAGCTGTAAGTGATTGCCCTGCACACACCACTCAGGAAACAGGGATCCTCCTTACCCTGGACATGAGCAGCAGCACGGGTGTTATCTGCATTTCCACTCATTTATTTCCCCCTCCCCTCTGTCCTCCTCTGAGGAGAGTTATTTTTACACAGGAGTAGCTGTCACAGGAACATCTTGCATTTAATAGTGAGTGAAATTAGATCATTGGAACAGGTTCTTCCAGCAGGTTTGCATCTGTGCAATTATTCATCTGCTCAGGAAGTCCAGCCCTGGTCCTGGTAGCCAGCTATCCTTCTCATGCTGCCATGGATTTAATTCCCAGTGGCCCATCTGCTCCCTCGCTGTGCCTGTGTTTAGGGTTCACACACAGGACTGATATTTCAGTGATAAGCACCATTTGAACTGCATCCACTTGTCATCCAGCCTTCTGGTGTAAAAATATGGATGTGTTATCAGAGCTGCTGCTTGTGCTCCAGGCTGGGACTCAGCACTGTTATCAGACACTGTTTCCAGTCTTGCCTGGTTTCCTTTTCTCCCCTTCTCCATAAATATTTAATCCACTGCCAGTGCATTACTACACTCTGGAGTAGTGCAGTGTCTGTGGAACACAAAATCATTTATTTGGTATTTGGTCAGGTACAGGTTCTTCTTCCTGACATTGGAAATGGGAATCAGATGGTCACTGTTATCAATGACATTTAATACCAGTGACTGGGAATGAGTAAGATAAACGTTTCATGTCTGTTGTGTGTTTAACCACCTTATCTTTTGCACTGGCACTTGGAACAAAATTGAGGTGAAAGATTGATCTTATTAGGGAAGAATTAGTGAGATCCCAGATACTGCAAAGGAATGTTTACACCATGGAGAAGTTCAGATAGAGGACATATGGAATGCATTGTGCGGAAAGGTCTCTGTGTCCTGTCCCAACTAGCCAGCAGGGTTTATCCCATCATGTGTCTTATGGACTACACATCTTTCTAGGACAACAGAGGTGCACAGGTTTGGAAAATCGAATCTCTATATTTCCTAAGTAAGTCACTCCATTTCCAGTCCATTTCTTTCTTTTTTGCTTTTCTAGCTAGTTTCAAACTTCTGGATTTTTTGAGCTTATTAGATAGAAAAATCAGAGTAGATTCACATATAACGATGCAGTGCTGGAGTTGAGATTCTGCTGTGCTCTTGATGTCTTGCTCTTCCTCAACTTGCAAAACTGCAGGACAGGACCTCTCTGCCTGAGGCATTTTTCTGGTCTCTGAGGCATCCTCACATTCAATGTAAGGAATCAGACTGGGTTTTCCTGGGATTATGGACCAAACCAGACTGAAGTCTGAATTTCCCATTGATGTAAAGGTGCAGTTCCTCACTGGCCTCAGAGCTATGCTGAGCCACAATTTGGACCAGAACATTAAAAAAACACATTAATCCTGAGACTCCTCTTTTGGTTGCTCCTTTTTCACAGCTGTTTTCCTAACAGTAGGCTCCTAATTACTGTTAGGATTGTAGAGTCATAGAATCCTGCAGTGGTTCGGGTTGGAAGAGACCTTAAAGCTCATCTTGTTCTAACCCTCTGTCATGAAGGGTGTTTCAACTCAGGATTTGTCAGCATCTCAGAATGGTGCAAAATGTTTTTATGTTTTGCTTTCCAAACTAGTCACTATTTCTGTTGGGTTTACACAAATATCTTAGGTAATTTCTCTTTGACTGCTACTGTTAATCAGTAAACACAACTCCAGCTATACCTCTTATCCCTGGTGATCCTGGTGTGTGAATATGCACCTTATGGAAGGCAAGGCCTCTCCCCTTACTCCCCTGGGGTTGACTGTGGAGGGACCTCAAGGCCTTACAGTGGGAGCTGGCTATCCTTTTATTCAACAGTTAAGTCCTGAATTTGGTCCCACCAAAGATGCTCAAACCACAGGAGGCAGAGGAGGAATGTGTGTGGAAGTAAGAGATGAGAGTGAGCAGGACAGACTGTACTGTTGCCTTGTGCCTCTGTTATAGATGATCTGCCTCAGCTTGTCTCCCTTAAGCCAGGGATGACATGGCTTGTCTGTTCCTGGGAATTGCTCTGGAAGCTGGTTAATAAATACAAGGTGCTAGAGAGTGTCACTGTGGTACAGGAGGGGGTTGCTCTGTGTGGAGATGAAATGCTGTTTAAATGTGTCATGTATTTAACATCTTTAGTGCCTTAAGGGCATCCCTGCAGTCCTTTTTTAAGTTCCACCCATGCTGGGGGGGCGGGAGGAATGTGTCTAACATGAAAGGGCTGTGAGCCTTCCAGGCTTCTCTCCGTGTAGGACTCACAGCAGGCTCGTGTTGGTTTTGTTTCCCTGCAGCCACATTAACAGCGACAGCTTCCTCTGCGACTGCCAGCTGAAGTGGTTGCCCCAGTGGTTAGTGGAGAAGGGGCTGCAGTCCTCTGTGGTGGCGACCTGTGCTCATCCTGAGTCACTGAAAAGCAAGAGCATTTTTGCCATCCTGCCAGAAAGTTTTGTGTGTGGTAAGTCTGGACTGCATGTTCTGAGGTTGTATGAAGGGTAGGACTCACTTGGGAAACATTTTCTTTTGACTACCAGTGTGTTATTACGAGAGGGTTGCTGGGTTTTTTTGTTATTCAGTGGGATCAAAGGAAGACCAAGCCTGCATTTTAAAAATTTGTCATTGGCTACAGTTTATTTCCCACCAAAACCACACAGCTCATTGCTGCATCGAGTGTATTCCTTACAGGGCTCTCTGAGTATTAAACCAAAAGGGACTAATGCTTGTTCCACTGCCAGATGGGGCTGCACAGAGACTTCCTCAGTCCTCTCACTTTGATGCTATCAAGACTGCAGCTGTAATTTTTTCCCCTTTGCAGTGTTCTGAGCCGCTTCTGTGGCTTTGTGTTCTTCACATCTCTTTTCTCCCTCTTGGAAATAACACAGTTAAAAAGCAGAGGAGAATCTTTCATCATAGCTGATTTTTTGGGTCAGTAAGGCCCACCCAAATACTGCAGTTGACTCTGCACCTGCACTGTGGTTGCAGAGCAGCTTTATTTCAAACTCGGCACACACAAATATCTACTACCTCTCTTGTAAAGAAAAAGAAATATAAATAATCAGAGGAGGCCAAATCGATGTTACTCATGCATTCAGCTTTTGGAGAAAAGAAAGGCCTGGTTTGGTAGCCAAACTCTGTGCTTTGGAGCCAACCAGTGTGGATCCAGGGTGGAGCCACAAATGGGTGTTTGAAGGAAAAACGAGCTTTTACAAACACTATTTAACTAAGCTGAATGCATGACTTGCATTGAACACTGAGCAGAAACTTTGTTCCAGCTATGGTCCTACATCCTTCCTGATCCCCCAATGGCAGGACTCTGCCTAGGTGGCCTCTGTCTGAGCAGGCTGGGAGGCTTGCTCTGCTCATCTGGAAGAAGAGATCCTGAAGGCTCCATCCCCACAGCAACATCACAAAGCAAAGACAGCTTTGCTTCCTGGTGCCTGCCAAGTCCTCCAGGCACTAGTACTCCTGGTTCCAGAGGCCTGGCTGTTTAATTAAACCTTAGTCAAATATTAAATTACACCATTTGTAGAAATCTAATAAATGAATCGGCTTGGACTCTTGCTAAAACCAGCAGTCTTCAGGGCACAGAGAGAGTGTGTGAAGCTTTCCACCCCAGATGGGTGACAGAGGCAAATGCAGCTGTTTCTGCTTTGACAGCACAGGCTGTGTAGAGTCATAGAATCCTTTAGCTTGGAAAAGACCTTCGAGGTCATTGAATCCAACCATTAACCTACCAGTGTTAAGCCCACCACTAAACCATGTCCCTAAGTGCCACATCTACACTTCTTTTAAATATCTCCAGGGATGGTGACTCCATTTCCCTAGGCAGCCTGTTGTGGTGCTTGACAACCCTTTCAGTGAACAAATTTTTCCCATTAGCCAATATAAACCTCCCCTGCCACAACTTCAGGCCATTTCCACGCATCCTGTCACTTGTTACTGGGAGGAGAGACCAAATCCTCACCTCATTACAACCTTTTGTAGGCAATTTTCCCTAGAGGGGGTATTTGCAGCCCTTTAAGTGCCCTCCTGCTCTCATCTTCTGCTTCATGCTAATGCAGACCTGGAGGTGAAGTTCTAAGTTCAGTTGTGTTCTTCATGCATGGGTTGTTCAAGGCAAGATTTTTCCTTTAGACCACAGTATTTTTGCAAGGTTAGCTATATTGCTGAAAAAACTGAACATCTTGTGTGTGTCTGACAGCCCACCACTGATGACAGAAGGAACCAGAGGAACAGGAGTCCCACCTAAACCAGTGGCGTTGTGCATGGCACACATGCAGTGCAGAGCCAGCCTTGATGCTGCAGTCCTTGGCAAGGGCAGGTCCCTTTCCTGCTGTACAAAAGCAGGTGTAAAAGCAGATGGGCAGTAGTAACTTTCCATTATGCACTGCTCATTTCTCATTGCGTCTCTTGGCTTGCTGCAGTTGTCCCTCATGGTCCAGAACTAACTATTCCTGCCTTTTTCCCTCAGATGATTTCCCCAAGCCACAGATCATCATCCAGCCTGAGACAACAGTGGCTGTCCTTGGGAAGGACATCCGGTTCACCTGCCTGGCTGCCAGCAGCAGCAGCTCCCCCATGATGTTTGCGTGGAAGAAGGACAATGAGATGCTGCACAACGCCGAGATTGAGAACTTCGCCCATGTGCGGGCAAAGGACGGGGAGGTGATGGAGTGCACCACCATCCTGCACATCCGGCACGTCACCTTCGCACACGAGGGGCGTTACCAGTGCATCATCACCAACCACTTTGGCTCCACCTACTCCAACAAGGCCCGACTCACTGTTAATGGTGAGTGGGAAGCTGTTTTCTCATGCCTTTCCTCAGCCTGAGCTGGTACATAGTACAAATCCTTGCGACCCACTTCTGGCATGTTGCTATTCCTGAGGGTCCATTCCTGATGGTGAGGAGCTCTTAACATCTTCACAGCAGCTGCTTCTATCCCAGTAGACGCTGAGAAATGCCCTGTGAGGACCACATGCCAGATGTGGGATGGCTGCCACCCAGCCAAGCACTTCAGCACATTCTTAACAGCTTTAGCTGCCTCTCTTTGGCAGTTCAGGCAGAGCCTTTGTCCAGTGCAATTCGCCAACGAAAATGAAAATACAAAAGGATGCAAAGAAGAGGGATGTAATGATTGAAAGTTCTCAGTAAGAAAGATAATAGGGTTTTTTCCCAGGGTAATCTCAAAAGAAAATTAGTTCTGATCCCAGCTGTAATCTGAACAGGGGGGTCTCAGACTCTGCAGACAGGTGTGTTCTGTAGAAACACAGAGCTAGTCCTCAGCAGTTCAGAGATACCCTGCAGAAGCAGGTGGCCAACCCCTTGCCTGTGGGGCATTGTCACATTAGTCCTCACTGGGAAGGAAAACAGAACTGCGCAGAAAGATGGTGTTTTCCCCATGGGATTGCTGATCCCTTTTCTTGTTCTCCTTCATATCAGTGTTGCCCTCTTTTATCAAAACCCCCCATGACATCACGAGCCGCACGGGGACGACGGCGCGGCTGGAGTGCGCAGCAGAGGGACACCCCACGCCGCAGATCGCCTGGCAGAAGGATGGCGGCACCGACTTCCCCGCAGCCCGGGAGCGCCGCATGCACGTCATGCCCGACGACGATGTCTTCTTCATCACAGACGTGAAGATCGAGGACATGGGTGTCTACAGCTGCACGGCGCAGAACTCCGCGGGCTCCGTGCTTGCCAACGCCACCCTGACCGTCCTAGGTAAGTCAGTGCCCCTGGAGGCCAGGGGGCCTGGAAGTGGGAACTGGGAGGGATGGTTGTTCCAGCTGTCTGCCAGTTGCAGGTACGGAAAAGAAACACAGAGTCCATGCTCTGTCTTGTTCTGTTCTTTTATGCTGTAGTTAACTAATGAAAAATACTCCATTAATTAAGAGAAGGAGCTGTAAGTTGCACTTCCTCTTGTGCCAAGGGAGCCCCTCCAACCAACCTTTTTGCTATTTCCCATACCCCAAATACTTCAAAAGGAAATACCCTCCATCTGTCTTGTCTTACAAAATAACGCACTTGTCAGCTGTTGGCCCTTGTCCTGGGGGGTTTCTTTTTGGGAAGACCAATAGCAACTGCTTACGGGAGGTGAGGCTTGGTTGTGGTTGTCAGGTCTGTTGTGGTTTGCAGCTGCCATGATCCTCGGCACGTGCCTGCCTCATGTATTGCTGTGTCTGTGGGAACATCAGGAATGTTCAGTGATGTCAAATCTGTTGTTGCACTGCCCCCAAGAACTAATTTCTATGTTTGTTCTCCTGCAGAGACACCATCTTTAGTTCATCCCTTGGAAGATCATGTAGTGTCTGTGGGCGAGACTGTAGCCCTCCAGTGCAAAGCCACCGGGAGCCCCCCGCCCCGCATCACCTGGCTGAAAGATGACCAGCCCCTGGTTGTGACTGAAAGGCACCACTTCACCTCTGGCAACCAGCTGCTGATCGTTAGGAACGTGGTCTTGGAGGATGCTGGGAAGTACACCTGTGAGATGTCCAACACCCTGGGCACGGAGCGCGCGCACAGCCACGTGAGCATCCTGCAGTCCCTGGGCTGCAGGAAGGACCGTACCACAGTGGGCATCATCACCATCGCCGTGGTGTGCAGCATCGTGCTCACCTCCCTGGTCTGGGTCTGCATCATCTACCAAACCAGGAAGAAGAGTGAAGAATACAGCGTCACCAACACAGGTAACTCCAGTCTCCTGCTGAGGCTTCCTCTGACCTTTTGTGCTGTCAAATGTCCCACTGAGGCCAAATTGGCCCATCAGGGAGCCACACGGTCACACTGGAGCAGCAGTTGTCTTGTGTCCGTGGTTCTCTTGGCTCAAGAGTCAGAACCACCCTTGATATGCTGCTGAAGCATGTTCAGGGCTGCATTTCTCTCCTTGGCTTCCTCTTTAGGAAGGTCTTTGTCTTCTTCACTTGGCAGTAGTTTCAGCCATTGCTTTACTACTTTGGTTTTCTGTGACCATGAATGATAACTCTTGAGATTATGTCCATGATGCTAAAAACCTGTCTTACTTCTTGAGAATTTGTATTTTTAAAGACTTCAAATTCAATATGTGAAAAATAAGACTTCGAAGCTGGAATCCCTTTTTCCATGTTTGCTGTGAGAGCTGTTGTATCCCTGCTGATGCAGGGGATCTGTTACTTTTTAGGGGAAGCAGGAGTGTTTATTGTTTGTCCTGATGTTCACAGGGGATAATTTGCTGTTGAAATAATGTTGCAGTGATAGTAACGTCTCCTGCCCTGTGTTATGCAGCCTCTGAACAGAAGTATGGAAGAACTAGCATAAGACTTTCCCACCCTCCTGGGATTTGCAGGTTTTAAAAGCATGGGCTAAGTAGGAGGTCTTGGATACCCTAAAAGCAGTGTGATGTATTAATGAGATTCTTTCTTCTTAACTACTTTTTTTCAGTTTGGAAAATTTAGGACTTCGTGCCTGGTGTAATTGAGTTTCACTTGGTTTTGTGTGACAAGAGAAACTGAAATTGTTTCATAGAAAATAGAGAAAGCCAAGGACAGCCAAGGCGCTTAAGACTTGTTTGCCTGTTTAAGTGAATCAAAGACCCTGTTCTCCAGAATTCTTTTACTCCTGACATCAGGAGACACAGGATTTGAGTCAAAGGAGGGACTCTGAATTTCAGGGGAAGGGGAAGGATTTACTTGTCCTGAAGAAACAGTTCCACTCCACTTACCTTGTACTGACCATGCCAAATACAAACACTGAAAGTGCCGTTGTCAGCACTATTTCCACAGCTTTAAGCTTTGAAAAATCAGCAGTGGACTTCTGAAGGGAAAAGAGTATTTAGGCAGCTCAGTTTCCATGGCATCTACAGAAAATACCAGTTCCAGATCTGGCCCCAAATTGCTCTTGAAAATGTGATTTTATGATCTTACTGGGAAACTGAGATTTCCTTGTCCCCACTGGTCTAGATGAGACTATTGTGCCTCCTGACGTGCCAAGCTACTTGTCCTCCCAAGGGACCCTCTCGGACCGGCAGGACGTGGCCATCAGAGTGGACACTCAGCAGCCCAATGGGCACATCGACAGCAATGGTGAGAAAGGGCTCAGTTGTTTCTTCTGCAGTGCTGTATCTGAACTTGAAATGGGGAGGTAGAAATCACAGCTCAGAATACTTCTCTGAGTTATCTGAGAGATCTTCATAATGCAATTCTCCAGCTCCTGCATTTATGCAGAGCAGGGATGTCTTTGACTTCACAGAATAAGTGTTCCTACAAGCAGACAGGCTCAGAAACTGCTCAGTCAGGCCCTAAGGACTACTTTTTTGCTAATTTTGGATTAGTTCTTTGGCACCAGATTTACCCATAGTTAAGCTCTACTAGAAAATATATTAGCATTGCCTGTCCCTGCCTTCAGGCTTAGAAATTAAATGTTGGGGTTTTACAGTATTTAAACACAGCACGTTAGGGAGGAGAAGTTAAGCATTCTGAACTGAGATTCCCCTGAGATTGTACAGCATTTGTTCTGTTAAACATTATCTGAAAATTATTAATTATCTCCATTGCTGTTTTTTCTTCCTTTTACAGTAGAAATAAGACTAACTGGGCACTTAACTGGGAGCAGCAGATGGCTGTAATCTTTAACCAGCTGCTTTGTTTGTTACAGGTATGTGTCAGACTGACGCTGGAAGGTGTCCAGATGTTGAAGCTCCTGCTGTAGGTTTTAGACAGCCCAAGCTGTGCATCAGCTATAATAAAGACACTTGGAAAACTGAAGACATGGCTGATGGAATGCTTGTTCCAGATAAGACAGGTACAAAACCCATTAATCTGGGAAGGCATTTCGTGTTTGTACAGATCAGAAAGCCCTCCAAGTCAGACAGAATTAACACAAGAAATTGTTACCTCCAGAGGAAAAAAAGCCCAGAATGATTCTCAGGTGCAAGCACAGTAAATGTACTTTCTCCTGCTTGCTTTGATCCTCTCCCAGGCTTAGTTAGTTGGAATTTGAAGAACCATTAGAAAGAGGGAGACTAAATGATCACCTTTCCTTACAGTTGGCTAGTGGGAATTTTGAGATATTCCTAAAATGTGAGAGCACTTTCAAACTGAAGGTGTTAAATTTTTTTATGCTCTTTTAAAAGGGCTGTCAATGTCAAAGCTCAGCGCTTTTTTATTTATTTAATTATTTTGAAAATTTAAAGGTTGATTTGGGCACTACACCTGCCTCTGCTCATTGCCAGTTTCTTGGGTGTTACACTCATACTTTTCTATTTTTGGATGTGTTTTGTGTTTTCATGCTGCATTGTAACAGCAACAGAAAAAGAGCCAGTGAAACAAATTTTCTCTCTGGGAGAAACTGTAAAGTTTAATAATGGAAAGTTGTTGAGTGCAGTAAGGAAATGACTTTCAACATTTAGCAACTCCTTCCTGCTTGCTGCTTTGATTTCAGCTCCTCTGTTGTTCCCAATGACAGTAATAACTTACAGTGTGAGTCAATGGTGATCCCTGTAAAGCAGCAGCATTAAAAAGAGAAAGGTAACTTAGTATTTTAAAGGAGGTACAGGAAAGTTCTGCTTTCCATTTCTACTGTAACTAGAAAGTCTGAAAAAGGAAATAAATGCACAGGGCTTTGTTTAAAAATGAAAGTCACAAATTCTTGGAAGTAAAAAACCCCAGCCTACGAAACCTCTTAATTGGAACTACCTTTAGTGATGGTGGCTACAGAGTACTGAGAAACAGGTGTGTAGCAACCCTGTGTGAAACCAAAAAGTCTCTGTTACTTAGTGAGAGATTCCCACACTGAACTGTTCTGTCTGTGTTGTGTGCTCCAGTGCCGACCGCTTTGCTGACCACTTCCAGCTGCTCACTTTGTTTGTTGCTGTTTCCCTTCCTCCCCCAAAGGCTATGGGCTGCCCGTGGTGTGCACAGACTGCAGCAGCAGCACAGACAGCATGAAGGTCCACATTTACCCCAAGGACTCCGAGTACTACTCCGAGAGCCTTAAGACTGTGGATAACCCCCACCCCAATGCCCTGAGCAGCAAAGAACGGAATAGGAAGAGGGGTGCAGGCACCATCCTTCTTCATCCTCAGCCCTGCAACGGGATTGCCAGTGGCAAGAGGGTGGAAACAGACGGGACCCTCTACCCCAGCAACCACGACAGGATAAGGCCCATAAGCGCAGCCAGCCCGCTGCTCACGGACACACATGGTACGTGCGGCCTCGGGCATCACTGCTGCTCCTCAAATGCACTGCCAGGGTTACAGCAGGGCCCTGTGTGTTCCCATCAGCCTCTTTAACTGGGTCAGGGGGTGTGAATGATAGCACAGGGGTTGGTTTTATCATAGAATAGAATTATAGAGTCATTAAGGTTGGCAAAGACCGCCAGGGTCATGGAGGATGCGGAGTGCTGGTAGGCTGAGCCTCAGCTGACCCCCCTGTCCTTTGTTTTTGCAGGCTCTGCACAAGCAGCTGCAAAGGCTTCAGAGCTCAACAACCTTAATTTGGTGAGAGCTTCACCAGCAGGAGGGTCAATAAAGCAACTGAATGTGCTTCCTGAGGTGCCACCAGCACTACTGGATTTGCAGAGTGAGGCAGAAGTGGAGCAGGTGCTGCCTCTCCACTCACGAGCCGAAGCCACGGAACAGGTCCCGGGACTGAGGGCACAGACTGCCAGTGCAAATTAACAAACACACTATTATTTTTTTTAATTTTTTTTTTTGCACAGAGTATATAGGCTACTTACTTCTACCTCGAATCTTGAACTGATGACCTGTCAAGGACAACCAACTGAGGTATGAGAAACAAGCTTGTATGGGGAACAAACTCCTGTTCGAGCGTCATCTGATTGTAAATAGTTTAAAACTTCCCTGAGAAGTATGAAGTGTTCAAAAGTCAACTTGCATATGAAGCACATAAATGCAAGGGATTATTGTGTAAAGAGAAAAGTATTTGATACATTGTACATAAGAGTTTTCATATATAAATATATATATATAAAAATATATATATATATCTTTTACAGAGGCTATTTTAATCTTTAGTGCATGGAAAACTGAGTGAAATTTTACAATTTTGGCAATATTGTTTTCAGTATCAGGTTGCTGTTAAAGTTTGTGAGAGAAATAACTATGGTGCCTTAAATGCATAAATAGAACTTTAAAAAGCCAGACTGTCCCAAAGGGATTGTCCTCTTTTCAATGGAAGATCCTTTACATCAAGTGCACCTGGGTCAGGGCAATCCCAGGCACAGATTGGGTGGAGAAGTGACCAAGAACAGCCCTGTGGAGAAGGGACTCAGTGATGAGAGGCTGGACATGAGCCAGCCACGTGCATGTGCATGATTCTAAATATCAGTTGGGTTACTTAGCACAAATTTCCTTCCCCTTTGAAATTTATTGCACTTAACACATTTAAACAGAGATCATCAGCTGTTTCAAATGAAGTTTATAAGGAAAAAAAGCAGTGAGAAATTACATAGCAACCTGATATTTTCCTGTTGGTGGAAGAACTTAAATTCCTTTATTTTTCAAAACTGCATAAAAATTAGCATTTGAACTGTGACTGTGTGAGATGTTAAGAGTAGACCACACAAGAGGCACTAAATAACTCAGCAACAGTGTGGAGCCCCAAAACAACCAGAGGAAAAGGCTGTCATGACTAGGAAGCAGTCGTTACCAAAATAAATAACTTGTGCAGTAAACCAGGGGTGGTCTCACACAGTGCACCTTTCAAAAACATCATCACAGGAGGTGTTACCTGCCACATGTGTTGATCACCACAGCACTCACTCCCAGAGGATCCAGCTTTACCTGCCTGAGGTGCCTGTAAAGATCCAGCTTTGCCCTGCTTAGAAGGAATAACCTGTGCCAGCATAATGCATTTTCACACCCAAAAAATACGTCTGTTCTGGAGGGGGTTGGAAACCATAGAGCTGTTTTGACAACAAAGCTGAATCACACTCCTAAGGAGACAGCTGTACCATGAATTCATCTGATACTTTTTTTTCCCTACGACACAATATTACACTTTGTAGTGGAACACCATTGGCCCCATCTGCAGCCAAACTCTATATGAAAATATCACCTTCAAGTGAGTTATGCTGCTTCCTGTAGGAATTCTAGGCTAGTCAGAAATACACTCATTTAGAAGGAGAACCATGTCTTTATGGCTGAATAGACTGTTAAATGGAAACATCCCAAATATTTTTGTGCAGTCTTTTAAGTTCATCCATTAATGGAGGGGGTAAAGAAATACCCGCCTCAGTCAAATAGGTCTTTGTCACTTCTGACTTCACTATGATGCTTTTTATTTATAGAAGGGCTGCTTTCTGTTGGTGTCAGTACCTGTGGATGGAGGACTCCCAGTTCGTTGTGATTTGAGTTCTGCTAACATGAGGTTGCTAACTCTGGTGATGACTACTTTGGGGAAGGGGTTATTAGGGGGGGTTGTTAGTTTTTTCCTTAGGAGCAACTGAGGCCCAGGCTGGTGGGAAATCCACCTTTGCTAGGACTGGGGCTCAAAACAAGCATCAGAGATAAGGGCAGAAACATTTAATTTTCAGTTCAGATCTATCACTTTGGGACCTGCCAAGTGCTGCCACACCTGTGGAGTTCCGGGGAGTGGATGCAAGATGCCCCTTGGTTTTATTAGAAGCTGGTCCTGCCCAGCCTTACCTTAGGGAAGGACCTCACCTCTGTGCCCAGCAGCTGCTGAGTGTCAGTGCAGAGCAGCAGCTGCCCTGCAGGAATCGAGGCATAATTCAGCCAGTACCTGTCTGTACCAGTTCCTGACTATTGACACGTTTGCACTTTGAGACAGGTGGCGAGTTATGTTGAGTGCCAAGTTTATTCAAAGCAAAGGAAATGGATGTTAAAAATTTATAAATGGAGCGTGGCTTTCTCTTTGCTGAAGGGAAAAGTGCTCCAGACTCAACTCATGGAACCAGGGACACAGGGAAGATGGGAATTATTCAAAGGACATGTTTTGCTGGCGGAAATGTCACCACCATTGCGGATACAAAGCATAGTTGCCACGTTAAGATTGGAAAATAATGTTTCTGACTAAAGTTAACTGCCTAATGTCATGACTTCCACTAAATATGTGAATTTGCTGCTTCTAAGAGGCAATGTGAAAGAGGAAGTATTACTTTTGTGTACAAAGTTATTTATTTATTAGAAAATTTGGTACAATGTTGTACATTGAAAAACATGTAAGATATTGAAGTGTCTAACAAATGGCATTGAAGTGTCTTTAATAAAGGTTCATTTATAATATTACAGCTGTTTTGTTGAGAGTGAGCTTTTGGGAGTTTCAGTTGAAAATTAAATAAAATTCTAATCCATTGCTATACTCTTTTCTGTCTATCTGGTGAAAATGCTCTTGAAATTGGACCATGAAATAATGTGGAACAGCATGAGGCTCTGGCAGCCTGGCATGTGGATGGGGTGGAATTTGGGGGGTGGATTGAGAGATACAATAAAGAACTCATAAGAAATAGATTTCCAGTATATCAGCTTGCTTTAGTATCTGACAAATCCCCCTTATCTTGGCACTGAGAACAGAACAGATGAGGGGGTGTGAGCTTGTGTATAAGTAAAAACCGGGCCAGGACAGAACCAAACCCAGCTGCAGTTGTGAACACCTCTGGTGTTCCCAAACCCCAACCCCACCCTCGATGGAAATTCCAGAGGCAGCTTTGGAGATAAGCCTGAATTCCTGCTTTAACTAAAAATCTCAATTCAGTTTCTGTATATTTTAAAAAATAATAAAAGTATTTCCTCCTTCAAATCATAATTTCAGGTATAAAGCATGTTGTCTGAGACTACTCAGTCCCTGCATACATGTAAGAGTTCAATTTTTTCAAAGCAGAAAAGAAAGAGCCTTTAAGAGGCTGGTGCCTGGTCTGAGATTCAAGTCTTATTGCACTTTATTCCCATAGTGGGCTGGGATTATTTTTTTAAATTTTGCTAAAATTGAAAAACTTTGCTAAAACTCAAGGCAAAGGGAAACCCCCACATTTTTAGATCTATTTTTTCCCCCATAGTCCCAAAACTAAAAATGTCCTTTCCATCACGATTAGACAAATGGGTACATGCAGAACAGTCCTGGCCCCCTGCTGGGACTCTCACCTGCTTGGTGACATTCCTGGGTCTCTTTGGCCTTCCCATGGCAGTCTGGGATTGTAGAGCTTGTCCATCAGCACAGGAGAATAGGAAACACTTCGGTGCATTGCCTCCCACCCTTAGGCTGGCTAAAACAATTTGGTTAGTTGTTTGAATTATGTTGTTGTTGTTTTTTTTAATTAAAAAAACTAATCCAAAATGGTGATGACAAAAACTTATTATGCAATGTTAAATAAAAACGACAAAAAAATGCACCATTTGGACCCAACAACATACTAATGATGATTATTTACAGCTCACATAATTAAATGCATCAGCTGCAGTGCTAACCCCTCCCCCTACCATATTTAAAGAGCTTTGATAGCAAATATAAGCTAGATTTTGAGACAGAGTAATAAATCTCCTCCCTCCTCTAGCCCCTAAAATTGGCTCTGTTATATATATATAGAATATCATGAAAGAGACAACCTCCAAGTGGCAGGAACAGCTATGCTGAGCCTTGGTAACAGGCAGTGTTAACAACCAGCCAATACGGGACTTGGCTGAATGTCCTCCTTTTAATTGAAGATTATTTTTAAGAATTATGTCCTTTGTTGTGTATGTTTTATTTGTCTGCCAATTATTTTCTAAGTTTTGGCCTCTAAAAAGTCTTATTGCCATGTCATGGGATAACAGGGTGGTAAAACATCCAGACTTAACTCGGGTCACACGTGCTCCCCGGTCATGCACTAACCTGGTTTGGCATTTGTTCTCCCACATCCCAGAATTGTCCTCGTGAGGGGAACAGCCTCAAAGTTAAATTACATCACCCAAGGGGAATGTCATCCCTGGTACATCCGTGTTGGGATGGCGAGGACGGAGCGTGCACGGAGCAGCCAGAGTGGGCATGGAGTGCCACCAGGACGAGCCCGATGGCTGCCCAGCTCACCCAGCACAGCTCAGCCCACATGGGCCAGTTCCCACCTCCTCACCCTGTGTGAGGAGCTTCCCAGCACTGTGCCCAAGCCCAGGGTAAGGTGTGAGACACTGCCAGTCCCGGACCTATCACCCACCCACCCCAAGGAGGGGCCTTTCAGTGCTGCCACAGCCTCTCGGCTTTGCCTACCCAGAGAACCCCCACACCAACACCCTCCACAGCCAAACACCTGCAAGCACCACTCAGCCAAGCTGTGCACTTGGAGCTCTCAGCCCTAATGCTGGTGATAATTTTGAGTAATTCCAGTGAGGTCTTTTCACCATGCTCATCCCTGCACCATTTTAGCTGCTACAGCTGCTGTTTTCCTACGTGGGAACTGCAGCAGTTTTGCTCTGCCTGCCAGCAGCCCCCTGAGAGCCCTCAGGATCCATCCATACACTGGCAGCAGAACTCCCATGTTGCCCTTGCCTTGCCTTCCCAGGCTCCCTCTTGGGCTTCAGCACTTCCAACCTCCTGCTCCTTCAGCTGCTGAGGGATGAAGACCAAAAGAAGGCAAAACTCCATGTCTTTGCACAAGCACAGCTGTAAAATAATATAAGCCCATGCTTTTACTGGAGAAATGTGAGTCTGATTAATAAAGCTGCACTGGCTCCCACACAGGAATGCTTGCTGAGCACCTGTAGGTATAAAGAGGAATATAAACTTCCACAAATACAGCTCAAATCACAAACAAATGGATTATTGTCTTTTACAAAGAGCTCTCCCAATCCGGAATACTTTCAGTGCTGTTGGAGGGCAGCAAGGCTGTAACTCTATCAGCCCCTTCCCCTCCCCACGTTATGAGGCAGGTGCCACTGAATGATGAAAACTTGCTTTATTTCAGCCTCCCAGCTCCGAGCTGGAGGTTTCCAAAACACTTTCCCTGCAGGAGTTCTAATAACGCCTTTTGCAGCCACCATAATTAGCTGTTTACCCCCCAAACACCACTTTTTTGGCACAACTCTCACAATGACCTCACTCACTTTCCATGCAGGAAAATTTCATGTTTGGGAAATTGGATTATTGGAGGATTTACTTTTCTCTAACAGTGAGAGTGGCTCTCAGGCTGCGGGACAGCTGCTGTGGTGGGAGGAAGGCTGTGTTCATGGCCCGACTCCTCCTCCGGCTTCTCCAGCCCCTTGGTGGCCACCGGCAGTATAGGCCGGGCTGGCTCAGAGCAGCAGCTGCCGAGTCTTCTCGTATGTCCCCAGGAAGATGAAACCCCCCAGGCTGATGGCTGCCATCCTTGGGACAACACCTGCGAACAAGCTGGAGGCAAAGGAAAGGCAGTTTCAGAGGGTGAGCAGGGAGTGGATGGTTCTTGGTTGGCTGCAGGGGCTTCAGAAAACAAAGCCAAGTAAAACTCCTTGCTGATTTCTTAAATCCCACCCCACTGCTCACTGAAGGAAATCTGTCTGGACTTCCCTAACACAGGGCTCCCAAGCCTGTGATTTTTAACCCCTCTCCATACTCCTCAGGTGCAGAAGGAAAGGGCAGAAGGTCTTTATGGCAGGAGCTCAGACACATCCCTATGAAGGGCTGCAGATACATGAGAAGCATCTCATCCTCTGCTGCCACCATCCAGTCTGGACAGAGGGACGCCCTCTCTCTGCCAGGGGCTCCCCCACTGCAGAGACAGCCCTGACTCACTCCCAGTAACACACAAAGGCCAGCCAGGGTGGAGCAAAAATACCCAATTTGCAGTGCCTTCAGCCACCACAATTTTCAGGTGCCTGATCCTAATAGTTCCTGGAAATTAACAGGAAACTCATGCAAAGCCAATTGCTTGACATATCTACACTCATAGTTGGTTTAACAGCTTCAGGATTGGCCAGTGTATGCCCCCAGAGGATTACAGGCTTCCTTTGTGGCAAGCAAGGATTAAACATTAGGCTTGGATCCGTTTGGCATCCCCACCCCCCGGATGTATTCCCTTCAGTCTGGCTGAGCTCTGCCCTGGCTTTTCCAAACACTGCAGGGTCCCTGCCAGGAGCATGTCCACAGCAGGACAAGGTGTGATTCCTGGTGAGACCTGACTGTTCAGGAGCTCCCTGCTCCCTGCCTGTGCCTGGCTACTCCTGCTGCACAGGGAAACCTCTGGCTGGCTGTAATGAGCTTTGCTAAGGAGTCTGGAGCACACAGGCAGATGGAAACATTTTATGGCTTTACTAGACAGCAATTGGGTCTATTACCATAATGACAGCTTTAAAACAGAGTAATTTGTACAAGGCATGTATGGACAGAGCTCTGATAGGGTAAATCCTATGGAGCAGCATCGCTCCTGAAGCACACACCATCCCTCTCCTCCCAAATTAGGCAGCCTCATTACAGGAGCAGTGGCAGACATTCATTTCCAGAACAGCCCACTCGAGACACCTCTATTACACAAATAGGAGCTGATAACTGAGTTATCCAGAAGCTGCATCCCTGGCAACCCCTATTACTAACCATCACTTCCAAGAATCCTGGCCCTGCTTCCTCCAGTTTCCCATACCCACCTGCCATCCGTGGCCTCTCCAATCCACGCTTCCCCCATGGGGTCCCTTCTGGGCAAGGGCAGAGCTGAACAGCTGCAGGAAGGTCCCAAATCTGGAGAGCTGAGCTCTGCTGCAGGTCTGATCCAAACTGGTCCCCACTGGGCCATGTCTGCCCCCATCAACAGATGAGATAAATTGGATTTATCTCTGCTGGCCCCATCAGAAACAGCTCTGATGGGCACAGGTCTGCTGTCTAGCTGCATTTGCTCTCTGCCTGCACAGATTTCACCTGGCACTCTGCCACTCATCAACCCCTAATAGGAGACTAACAAGACCCCTGCAGTTACTCTTTGGATCACAGAATCATTTAGTTTGGAAAAGACCTCTAAGATCACCAAGGCCAACCACTAACCCACTGCTATGCCCACCACTAAACCATGTCCCCAGGCACTACACCTACACATTGTCTGAACATGTCCAGGGATGACAAGTCTACCACTGCCCTGCAAAAGTGGGTAAGGCACTGCAGGGCCTGGACACAGCATAAAGGGGCCAGTGCTGAAAAAGGCACTGTGTGCTCAGCCACAAAACTCGTGTCTTACCTACAAGGTGGCCACGTTGTGACAAACTACTGCTTTTCTCTGGCTACAGCTTTGCACCGAGCTCATCTGTGGGCAGTGTGTGTGTTGAACAGCAGCCAGCAGGGTCTGGCTGTGGTCAGCAGTGGGGTTCACACCTGCCATGCCTAGTCCACTCCACCCAGGAACCTTACTGGAGAACAGGACACCTGGGACAAGCTGCCAGCTCCATTCCCAGCTACACACAGGCTGGGACAAGCCATTCTCGCCAGATTCATCACTCCAACAAACCTCATCTTTCTCACCAATGAGTTGTGAAGCCTCATCTACAGCTTTCAAACACCTCCAACTCCTTGTGTGAAAAGCAGTCAGACAAGATGTAAATCCCCTTTTACGTGAATGGTTCATCTACTCCGTTGGTAAGAGCGAAGAGGCACACGGATCCTCTCACCCCATCCCTATCCTACCTCCCACCACAGGCCTGGCTTTTCCTGGACAGAAAGGGATGCGAAATTTCTTGGCATGAAGCAGAGGGATTTACTAGGTGCAGACCAGGAAGCTGAGCCCTGTGCTCTGGTTTTAATAAGGTGGCAATAAGCAATGCGTCTTTCTGCCCTCAGAATTCCTCCCCTTCAAGCACGAGATTTATTAGAGGAGTCATAAATCATGTCATGTTGCAACTGGCCAAAAAAGCCTGACATTTTTATTGTTTTTGATTAATAGATTTATAATTGGCAGCAGGCATGGCAGCCTCTGAGTTTATTTTTCCCAAGACTTTCTTCCTTTTCCTCGCAGCTGATGCAGCTTGGCCTCCTTTACACGTTACTTTTTCTCCAGATCACTTATTGTTTTGATTTCAGCTGAATTGTGTTCCCTTTGGTCCTAGTCCACGGGTACTATCTTTAGGCAGAGTTTAATTCTGGGCTGTTTAGAAAAGGGCACTGCTGAAACACTCTGAAAAGAACACAAACATTTTTACTTTCTGCTGTTGGCTGGGGAAAGGGGGAGGTTTCCTTAGCCAAATCCATGCCTGTTCATGCCCTTCAGAGCACAACTGCCACCAGCAGATGATGTGGCCTCACTTCTCCCATTCTCTTTCAAAACATGCCTTAGAGTCCAGCAAGCCATGCAGGACCCAAAACTCATCTACTGCCCCATCACCTCAGAGAGGCAAACCTGGGACAATCCCTCTCAGTGCTGCTGGGGGGCACAGCTGGACACCTTCCTGGAATTGGTGTTCAGGAACTTCCTGCAATTTGTTTTGAATTACTTCCCACATGTGTAGAAAGGGGACTGAACTTCTATTAGCTGGGCAAGCAGAGCTCAGATGTTCAGAGAAAGCTGTCCCCTGCAAAGCTGTGATGTGCTCGGTGCTTTGGGAATGGTTTACAGAGGTTAGAACAGTGCCCTGAGAGTACTGGCCACAGCAAGTGGGTTAAAAAGCTGTGAGAAATTACAGGGAAAACATCCAGGTAAGGCTTCCAAAAATCTCTCCCTTTCTCTTTGAGGCCATGGGCGGGTGGGACACAAGCCCTACTAAAGGAAGCAGAGGCTGAACTTCATGGGCCGGAGAAGTTGTTTAAGATGTATATTCACTATGAGTGGCCAACAACTGGTATGAGTCATGCACTCAAAGGGAGCAAGGTGGCATAAATGAAGCAGGCAAAACTCAACTTATAAGCCTGTGACACCTCCAAATGTTCTATAAATGCTGGCAGAGGAATCTGTGTTCCCACACCACTCCAAGGTCAAGGGAGCAATTTACTATCTCAGGACTGAGCAAAGTGAAGCAGTTAAGAGTCTGGATTGACATCATCCCAGACTGTCACAGTGTCATAAATTGCTAGAAGGAGGAAAAGACTGTCAATAGGGAACATGTGACTCCTATGCTGGTCTTCCCTGGCATCTCAGGTAGGGGATTCACACACCTCAAGAGGAAGCTCTAGTCTCACTGCCACAACATGTGCATGCCTCAATTTAAATGGATACAAAACACATTCACAGAGAAAAGTCCATCACAGGTTTTAACACAAAGCCACCCTTACCTCTAACACCTGGACCTGTGCTAAGAGATTTGTGCCATGGATATACTTCCAATAATGCCCTGTTTCTGTGCTGTTCCATGGACACTGTCCCCAGGCAGTGCTATTGCAATGACACCACACCTCTCTGAAGGACCTTTCTTAGCTACCTGCTCCCTGTTCAGGTGTACAGCAATCAAAAGTCTTTTTGACAGTATTTAAACACAAGCAGACCATCCCATCCTCTCCCATCCCTCAATACACAGAGATACAACACCTGAGATGCAGCATGTTCTTACCCTGACAGGCCTTGTGTCCTCCAGATGTCACCAAGAGCAGTCAAAACATTCCCACTGGCAGTTCTGGAACCAGCCTACACCACAGAAAGAGAGATTGGACACTGTTGGCAGAGGTTTAGAGCTTAATAAAAACACTCTCAGAGCACCAACAAGTGACTTGCTGCTCACTGCAAGAGGACAGCATCACTGAGATTTAAAAATAACAATCCCCAAAGCCTGAGCAGTGTATTGCATGTGAAAATTGCCTTCAGTGCAAACCAGAGGACAAACAGCAGGACTACAGACAATTAAATTGAATGTGTGATCTACTTTGTGACGATAACTAATATAAAGAAGCTGTTTCAGTGGTCTCAGAACCTCTTAAAGGACCCTCACTCCCTTACCAATTTTTACCTGGCTGCTCAGGACAGGGGTAGAGACAAACTAAAACCAGTTCTTACAGTTCTATCACCCACACTATTGAAAGACAAAGAAGCAGCAGCAGATACAACCCAGCAATGACAGACTCACACAGCACATGGTGAGCTGTGTGTGGCCTGGCTGGGGAGGTGCATGTTATCAACAAGCTACACCCCCATACTGAGAGACAGGAGCAACAGGGTAAAAACCACCCATACACCCTCCAGGATGCCTGTCCCTTGCCAACACAACAGCTCTTTTCAGGACAGGGAAAGGCTCTAGGAATATCAGCTTGCTGAGGCCTTTTAGCTTATGTGGCTGTCAGCTCTGCTCTGGGTCAGCAAGAGGATGGTGGAAACATTAGACCCACTATCGATTTATAAACTTAGTAAACTTACTGATCTTATAGGCAATCTTCCTTCTGCCCTGGTTGGCAGATGTAGGCCATCACAATCTCTGTGGCTTAAAATTTTAGGATACAAAATACAGTGCCAAGCCTTCCTCAAAAAAGATGTACACACACACACACACACTCTGAAGCCCAAAAGTTATCAAAACAACAGAGGAATAAATCCCTGACGGGCAGTTTAACCTTGGGTGTCTGACTCCGCAAGGATTTTCTCTTAAAGATACTGCATAAGACTCTGGAAGTCAAGCACAAGCCAAAGCCTGTTTCAGACAAGTCCTTTGGGAAAGGACCAGAGGAGCAATTCAAGGAAAGGAACACAACAATTTCATTAGCTCTGCATACAGTGCCTGTTCACATCTAATCCTGCCTTTGAGGACAAGAGCAGAAATTCTTATTAATAGGTGCTGGATTTAGTTCTGTAATGACCCTATAGAAAGCCTGGAACTGCCCAGGCCATTCACCTGTGTGTCTGCTGGACTCCTTTGCTCTTACCTTTGCCAACATAATTCTTGTCTTTGCTACATCGAGAGGTGTGGTGACTGCAGCTGCAAATCCACCTGAGAAAATTAAAATACCAAACACAAGTGAGACATTGTTGGGTGAATATGAGTGCCACACTGCCTATAATTCCCAGGGCTGTGGTCAACAGTGCTCTGTTATTAATGCCTACAGCATGTTCCCTCACGTCAGAGCCCAGGTACATTTGTTGAGGGTCTGTACACAGAGTGTTTTGTTACTGTGTGTTGACTTAAGAAAACAGCTCTATACTAGTTAACAGTAAATCCAAATATCCCCAGGGAGACCACTGTCCTCTTGTTTTGGACTCTACACATATGAACATGGGAAGGTTGTAAGGGTAATGGATTCCACTTATAACACCTACAGCAAGTCTGAAAGGAAGAATCTGCTTACTTATTTGAAGAGATGGGACAATACACTACTCATAATTTGTTCATCCTTGAGAATTAAGTCTGACCATTCAAATGGTAGAAAGATAGAATGATGCTTTGCACCTGAAACACTCAAGCTCCAGGGGCAAAGCTAGTCAGCAGATACAGACAGACTGGACCTGGAGCTGGGACTCTGTTTCAAGGGAAAAAGACAAACCAGTGTTTGGGATGGAGCTGATCTCCAGTAAATGAAATCAGCTCCACTTTAGATAATGACAATATGAAGCTGCCCAAGGGTCTAAGAAAATTGTTAGAAGTCTGCTGCCACAAGTGCCATCTTCCCCTTAGGGCCATTTTTATTCTCTCTAATCACTCCCAAACTTCACCCTTGGAGCTCATTACTTTCACTTGCTGCAGCCAGCTCAGCTGTGACTTTCCTCCTGAAAGCCAGAAATCCAGCTTATCCATCTGCATGTCTCACCCACAAACGTGTGTGTATGTCTGGCTCCATATTTTAACCCTGCAGCTATAGCCTGGCCTCTTGTGCTATCTAGGGACCAGCTTTGCTGCTTTTTCTCCCAGGATTTTATTCCCTTTGCCTTACTTCTCCATCCTAAAATTAACTCTCTTCTCTCCTCCTCTGTTCACAATGTTTCAAGGAAGTAACTCACGCTGAGGAAGAGCCAAAGAGAAGGAAACTTCTAAAATGCAGAGCTGCAGTAAGGGAAGAATGAAAGGAGAAGAAAAGGGGGGGAGAAAAGAAAGAGACATGTTTTGAAATCTTTCTTCTTCCTCCTATTTTTTTTTCTCTGGAACTTGTATAAATCCTGTATCTGCTACAGCAGGGAACAAACTGACTCCAAAGACTGAAGCTTACACAGTACCCAGGGAATAAGCTAAAAATAATATATTTTCTGTTCCAAGTTTTGTGGAATGTCAAAAAATTGATCTCTCTTTTCTTGGGATGGGAGATGGGAAAAAGCATTTCTTCTAAAATGTGTGAAGTAAGGAAAAAATCCATTCTCCCTGCTGGCTCGTGTTTTTACCTGCATCTCTCTCTCAATCACCTTAGGCTTGGACGTATTAAACCCCTGTTTTATGGCAGAGGAGGCTGGGCCAGCTGGCACCCTGCTTGACTTCTTACAGTTAATTAAGGAATGTCCCATGACAGTTCAGGAGATGCAGTAAGGCACATGTGCAGGCCCTGGATCTCAAACAAGAATAGCAGGAAAGCAGAGTGAGTGAAGAGCCCAAAATTCCTGGTTTAGGAGCAGCTTCCGCTCCCGTAAGGTCAGCCCATGTGGTTCACTCTGCTGGAACCTTTCCAGCAATGGTACCTCACTAAAAAGCAGGAAAATGGGTTGTATTTGAGAAGTCAAAGCAGAAACTATGAGCAAGTGAAACTAAATTCCAGTCCAGAATTCTTTTTATTTTGAGCCAATTTTTGAGTAAGTGACCCAAAGGCTTTGAGAGAATGGTCTGGAGAAACTTTGGTACTCATGTCTGCAGTGTATTTTTAGAAGGGTAAAAATAATCTACATGGAAAATAGAGGCTTTACAAGACTGGATGTAGAAGCCCTTCCTTTGCCCACAGACCAAGATAAAACAAAACAGTGAACCACATGGCTGTCAGGCCTGCAACAAGAACAAAATCTCAAAGCATCACCCAGCTATAGTGTTGATGGCAACACTTTAGTCAGACTAACTTATGTCCCTTATCAGATCCCTGTAACTTTTCAATGCATTTTTTCCTAAGAGTTTCTTACTGGCAGCAGTTTCAATCTTGGCTGATACACTGATTAGAACAAACATAATTCATCCTGACACAATGTGCCCAAATTCTTATCTGAAAAGTTTCATCAAGGCTGATTGGTTTTCATTTTTTTCCCAGCTGACATCTGGATCTTTCCTACTCTTTTATTATTAACATTTTAATGTTTCTTTTTCCATCACTGGGAAGTATTTGGGACAGATTTACCAATCAATTCAGAATGACAACAGTAACAATAAAATGCTTCATAAGCACAACAAGGAGCAGGACAGCGGCTAAATTAAAAGCAAGTTTGTATATGCTTGACAAAAACACAAGATTAAAGCTAGCATTTGTAGGGAACTGCTTTTTATTGAAGGCAGTGAGTCTGACAAAATGAAGTTGCTCCAGCCTTAACCCTAAATGTCCAAGGTAATTTTAGAATGACCTGTTCAACATTAGTGCACAGGTATCCAGGAAGAGGCCACAGCACAGGTACTGCTCAGTCCCACCTACTCTAGCTGGGTAAAGGAAATTAACATGTGAGTGTTTCCAATCATCAGATTAATACAACAGATACAAACTAGCACAGTCAGAATCTACTCATTCAAAATAGCAGGGCTGTGCACTGCACTAAAACACAATAGGGCCCAACAGATCTTTAAATCACTTCTTATTTATTTAGTCATTCTACTCCTCCTGTCACTGAATTCTCCAAGAGCTGCCATATAAGGCTCGAGTCTGCTCAACTAGTCAGTAACCAAGAAAACCATCATAGTATCAGGTGGGCAAGAAAGGCCCAGACACATCCAGCCTCACACTTCTAATCATTCCAACCTCTCTGCAGAACTGACAGAGAAAAAGGCACCTTTGCAGGCAGTCTCTGTCCAGACTCACTCACCAACTCACTCCTGGACAAGGCTCCTTTTTCCCTTGCCCTAGAAAGATCTGGTGAAGAGTTGGGCTCAGCAAGTAGGCATAAACATGGATTTTCACATGGGAGAAGGCTCTTGGCTCATTAATACTTCTAGCAGAGTGACAAATTCCTCCACTGGGAAAATAAACCTTCACTCAGTAGTGGGAAATTCATCACCCGTCTCCCAAGAAGTTACAATGGTCACTGTATATTCACACACCAGCTGAGCTCAGGGTGTTAAACAGAAAATCCCTCTGCTACTCACACTTTCCCAGCGACCAGTTCTTGATGGAAGTGCTAGTGACATCTGCAGAGAATGGTTTACATTTATTTGGCAATAAGAATAAAAAGTCTTGAAGATTAAAGGCATTCCCCTAGGTTCCTGCTGGCATTTCCTACCCTTTTTAGGTGTCATACCCAAATAAAAGCATCAGAACAGTGAAATATTTCACCTGAGAACAATGGACAACCCTAGGTCCTCTCAGTAAGGCGGCTGCCTGTAGAATTTGCTGCTACAGGAAAATGCTTCACAGGTACTTTGACACAATCCTCAAATAAGATCCTATAAAGGGAGAAAGACAAGTTCTCCTTCAGTTCCTGTATCTTTATTGTCCGTGCCATTTTAACGTCTCCTCACATGTTCTAAAGGGTCCAGGGAACCCTTCTGGCCCCCACAGGGGTTCCTCCTGATTCTGTGTTCCTGTTACCTGGCCAGACCCCTGCTCTCTCTTCTGCAACACCAGCCCAGTTCCAAAGGTCAGGCTTATTTCAAAAGACAACAACTTGCACTTGACTAATGTCCTTGTTGGAGTTAGATTGTCTTAGGAAGAGAAAAAAATCCAGGTCCAAGCTGTACTATGGCTTTCTTCAGTATTATTTTCTGTACAGTCATCTGAAGGTTACCCAGGACTGATTCAGGATCGAATCCCAAATCCTGTTTGAAAACCTCAGTGGCTCAGGTCCAATGCTACACCTCACAGCATCCTCTTACACTGTCTGATTTTCAGCAGTCTTTTTCAGAACTCTTCAATCAATAAACTCTTACTTGAACTTTTATTTTATTGATATTATGTTATTTTTTTTAAGAGGATGTCTATTCTGGTCCTTCATCAGTGTGGGAACAACACCTGCCAATGGTAAAGCAAAGTGACTCCAGAACCTCTTTAGATCTCAGCAGAAATACCAAGACAAAGCACTGCCCCCTTAGAGATTTAACCAATTCAGGGTTAGGAGCATGGTCCAAGCAGACTCTGCAGGGAGATCTTGAGAACTACTCAAAAATTTATTCAGAGCTATAGAGTTAAAGAGGCTTTTAGACACAGTGTGTAATCTTGTCAGAGCTGATTAGATCAAAACAAAAGTGATGGGAAATCCTCCCTGTTAATGTGCAAAAAGCTCTTGTTAGTGCGTTATGACTCACTAGACTTGCACTTCCATCCTCAGTGACTTTGTCACCACAAAGCATTAATTATTAATGTTAAGCCACACCTTTCTCAGACAGGGAGAAATAAGGCATCTTAACATAGGCAATTTTCAATCTTATCAAATGGACATTTAGGTTCTTTGACAAGCTGGAGACCTCCAGGGCAGCTCTTTGCTTTCCTGACAGCTAAAATACGATGGATTTCCTTTCCACTGTCCCATATCCTTGGAGGGCACACAGGACTCACCCAGAAGTTGCCCTGGGACAGCCTGTCCTGGTGCACTGCAGGGCTGGGGGGCAGAAGTCTGGCCAGGCAGCCCAAGCCCAGAGGAGACTCGAGAGGGAAGCACAACCACAGTCATGCCTGGCCAGCCCACAGCACAGGGACATCCTTCCCTCCTCCGCCTCCATCCCGTGCCCAAACCTGGGCTGGAGTCCCAATAGCTCAGACATGAGGCAAGGTTTGGTTCAAACACAACCTCAGGCTTAAAACATCCTGCAGATCTATCCTTGGGTTCTTCCCCACTGGCTGCTCAGGTATCACCTTCTCCCACTCCCTGACTGCTCCAAACATCTCTAGTTAAGACACCAAAGATGATGACAAAGCTGGACAAGGCCTCAAGGGATTAAATTATTAACAGATGAGCCAGAGCAGATTCCAAATCTCTGGTATCTATGCTCGTGCCTATTATGTTTCTATAAAAAGCCTGTGGATCACATACATACATCTTACACATCTGGGCTCAACACAGCAGTGTGGGGCCTCTCACAGCACTTTGGCTGGAACTGCAGCCATTTCACAGGCACTGGCGATGGAATTCAATGGATTGTTGCTCTTCTGTCTTCACCAAATAGTTACAATTTAGTTAAGAACTAACCAATGCACACCGAAACGTGTGTGTGCCATAAAGAAAAGCTAAACAGGACTTTTCTTTCAGTTTGTTTCAGCTTATTACCCTGCCCCTCAGGACATCTAACATATTTTTAGAAAGTATTGAATTCAAGAAAGAACACAGAAGAAAAGTGTATCTGTGTGATTTCACCATCCCACTACTTACATGATGGCATTTGACAGCTTCTCTTTCTGTGAAAGTTGTTTTTTGGACTATATCCTTGTTTTAAGGTCTGTAACATGAAGATTTTAAATCACTTGGATGCACACATCCATCTTGTTTTATTCACAGGTTACTGGTGAGGTTTTGATTTCTTTTGTTTTCGGGTGGAAAGAAAGGGATGAAGAGTTTTGTCTGGTTTTGGTTCCCTTGTTTGAAGGTATATGTAGGTAGTTAATAATTTTTAACTGTGGAATCCATTCTTTAGAAAGCAGGAAATTGTTTTTCCACTGCCTCCCCTCGGCAAGAAGGCTAAATATTTTCAATGAAGTAGAATGGATGCAGTACCAGAATGGATCAATAAGCAGGGCCTGACTGTTACATGTTTGCAGAGGGAGGCAATGGAGACAGAGGCGAAGGTTCTGATCCTAAAAGAGCTGCACCTTGTGAATTTTGAAGCAGGTCTTCAAAGGACATATAGGAAAGGAAGTTTACAACATTGATGGTGAAAAGGAAAGTATAGGGAAACAAAACAGAGAAGGAAAACCAGGCTGGAGGAAGTGAAGCTGGAAAGATAACCCAGAGAATATTAATCATCACCAATTACAACGTGATCTACAAAACAGGACTCCAGCTCTGCAAAGATTTGGCCTTGGGGAATAGAGCCTGTGAAGGCAGGTAGGTTGAACTGTCTCATCTCCCACCACCATGGCCCTGGAAGTCTCTGTGCTGCTCCAGGACCTGGAGTCTCCTCCAACACCAGGTGCTGGGTCTCCCCAGCATGTGCCAGAGAGCAGTGAGCACAAACCCATGCGCAGCCGTGCCTCTGGAAGCTCCTTCTGCAATATTTCTGCTAGAAAAGGAGCAGACACTGCTGAACATCCACTAAATAGGAGCAAGTCCAAGCACAGCTGGTCAGAATCAAGACACAGAAGGAATTGGAGGCACTGGGCTAGATTTCCAACTGAGGCACCAAATTGGACTTCAGGAAATTACTCTGAAAGGCCTTGGGTAAATCAGATAACCTTTCCAGTTCTCTGAACATGCCTGAACAGTTTTTGTATCAATCTGACTGTAAAGAAATCAACTGAGGTAAATTAATGATCCCCATCACACCTGCAGACATACAGATTGCATTTTAAAGCATTTTTTAGTCTGATAGCTTGATTTGTTTCACAACAAAATGAACAATCTGGTTTAATTGCTCTGATTTTGTGTGCACTGATTGATGAAGTCAGTGTAGAATCCTGTAGAGGGATTTTAAGCAGAATAAAACTCCCTTCCCATTCAATAAACACAGAAATTACAGCTGGACAAGATCACAAGAGGTCATCTAAAATATTTCCTCTGTCCCAAATGGAATCAGTTCTACCTAAACAACTCCCTCACTGCTCACACACCCAATCTACTCAACAGTAGAGCAGCTACAGCCACAGTCCCTTCCCTCAGTTGTGCAGTTTCAGTGCCCTCCAAAATAAAGCCTCAGTCTCTGCAGGAATTCTGCTGCTATTAATACTTCATTTCCCATAACACAACTTATTTTTAAAAAATTACATACAATGTAATGGCTCTGACTCTAAGTTATCAAAGAACAAGCTTTGCTTTTGATAATCTCTATTTCAAGAAATGCTATAATTTCTCTTTAAGCAGGATTTATTTTTTCCACATATTCTGTTACTGGTTTGGAATCTCAAAATGTATTTTAGCTCCTTGGGGAAAAGCTCTGGCTATCCATCTCTTAACTACTAATCTGTTTTTTCTATTAAGACAGTCGAGCCCCTCCTCCCTCAAACTTGTCAGCTATACTGATGAGTCATTAATTGATTTTTTTCCTCCTTTTTTTTTTTAAACAACTACAGTAGGCTAAAATCAAGCAAGAAGCCTACTGAAGAATTCAATTAACTTCTGGCTCATTTGGTAATAAATATTGCAGTATTGTACTCTGCCACTCTTTATTCTTGTTCTAGTGTCTGGAGATTGCCCAGATGTTTCATCCTCTGGGTTTTTTGGTGAGGAAGGCTTTTGCCTCTGGGCTGAGCAGTGCTCTCCTCTGCTCTCCTGCCTCCAGTTAATCTACATGGCTGTCAGAGCTGTCACATGAATGGTGAATCACGGCCTCTCACTGCAATCACTTCGGCCCCTGGGGAAGCACTGGGAGCAAACAGCTGCACAAACCCCCACCCAAGCAAAGCTTCTCCTGGATGAGGAGTTTCCAAATCAACTTTGAAATAATCACAAAGCCTGACTGACAGGCTCCCCGTTTTTAAATAACAGAAATTTGTCAAAAACAAATTGGTTGTCTTTCAAACAGACACCCTGGTCGAGTCTTTTTTTTAGTTCTTCTCTTTCCTTTGCTGACTTTCCTATTTCCAAATAACAACTGGACCCATTTTCTTCTAAACAAACTTGAATTACAAAGGAATGTTGTTCTGCTATACTTAATAGATTTGCACATTTTTCCCTTTCTTCTTTAGTCTTTCCCAGTATAACATATAATCCTTTGCACCTGCAAAAGCTCCACAGACTGCTGACTGCCAAGAATCCACCACGTGACCCTGCTTCCATGACCAGAGATCCTGTGTTTAAAGAGAAAGGAAAATAAAAAGTTATTAAATGTTTGAATCTATCTGATCCCCATGTGAGTTAACTCGAAGGATGGGAACTTAAGTGAAAAGCTATTTTTGTGGCATTTTTCAGTGATGTAATAAGTGATTTTTCCCAAGGAACTTGTGTACTTCAATGAGCAGATGGAGTGAGAGAGATGTCTGGAACTGAGGGCTTGAAGCAAATTGCTTTCAGGGAATTCATATGTATGTATTTAAGCCTGTGGCCATGCAACTTTGCAAATATTTTGTGAATTTATTTTCTTTTTGGCAGATAAAACAATGCAAAGCAAAACACTGAGAGGGGGGCGGCAATGCACGAACCAGTATCAGCTCAGCCCAGATGTACCAAGGCTCCCATTGAAAATGAACAGTCCCCAGTACCACTAGACAGAAGTCCTGTTTGCTCCCCTACATTTCTTAAGCCAAACCTTCCCATCACACTGCCAAAAAACCTCCATCGTTACAAAATTACCCTTATCACTCCCATTATATCCCCAAGCAGGTGTGTCTGTTTTTCACTTGGCGTCCTTAGGGACCACACACCCTCCTCTGCACAGCCCCCACACACCCTGCTCCCAGCCCTCAGTTCACAGCAGCATCCAAACATGCACCTCTGGAAGCACCAGCAGAACTGTGCCTCCTAAAAGCACCTTTCAGGAGTCACCTCACCCAGCCTGATGAGCCCATTCAATATTGGCAACAAGGGCCAGCCCTACTGGGAGGGTTTTACTGCAGCATTTAAGGGCACTGAGTTGTCTCCTCTTCCACTCTGCTCCATCCCCCATTCCCATCTCCTCAAACACTTAATGCTGGAAGCTCTCTGGAGGAGAGGTTTCTGGTTTATGGTGTGAGGATCAGCGCTGAGCAAAATGGGATGGGATCCATGGCCCTTTTGAGGACTACCACAGAGAAATCAGGAATTTTATTTTATAGCTGTGGCCTTATCCTTCTTTTTAAAGTCATATTACTTCTATACTATAAAATTTTCTTAAAAGCAATTGGATAGCTGTGCTAGGCTGAGACATTGCTCTGGGGCTGCTGGTCTTTGGTACAGCCACTTTCCACTGGAGCAGGAGAACTCTTCCCTCGTTTGCTGACTCTCCATTTAACACATTGTCCTCGTGACTCACTTATTCCAACTTGGCTGGTGGTTATATTTCAGTTGAATGTTTTAAAAATCAAACTGTTCAAGCAACAATGGCCAGCCACAATGTTGTTTGGTACCCTGCCACAACTAAATAGCTGCAGCTCTGCTGTACGAAAGCACTAAAGGGATTCCAGCCCCTTTAATGCTAGCCATTCTTTTCCTGGTGTTTTCAGTATGGGATGCTGTTCTGCGTCACCCACAACAGAAACTCATTTTCATCTCATAAATAAATAAATAGGGATTCATAATTCTTCAAAACCATAATATGCTTTTCTGGAATAACTTACAGTCTTTTGGACACACAGCTCTCTCGCAGCTCAGTCCTGCTGGAGGAGGACACACACTCCCTAAGACAAACAGCACTACCTTCCAGAGTGCCTGGATGTTGTAACAGCATAAATCCCACCTCCAACACCCATTTGCAAAACACTTCAGGTGCTTGAAAAACCTCAGATTGAAAGTCACGGTTTAGAAACTTAACTGCTGGAGCCACATGATAAAGACAGAATTACTGTATTTTTTCATTAAATGTTCTCTAAAGCTAAATCCAAGAACCTAGAGCAATGATTTCTGCCATACAAAAAAAAAAAAAAGCCCTGTGGAAGAGCTGCTGGAGGACTAAGAGGAAAATCAGACCATTAATACAGACACTCATGGCTTTGCCAGAAGCCCAGCCTATTCTCAGTCATGATGGGGTTTTATGTTAATGTCATTGTTCAAAGAAGAAGGAAAAGGTCATTCTTATTTCTTGGCATGTAGCTCTGAAATCCAGTTTCTGATAAGGCCTGGCTTCCCAGTGCAGCTCTGCACAAAGACCCTTTGCCAAGCAAGGCAAACGGTGATGAATTCCCACCCATTATGCCTGCAAACTGACAACAGGTATTTGCAACAATCATGCAATATGGAAAATTGTTTTAAAGGGTGGAGCCAGGAACAGTTCAATTAAATTAGGGAAAAGGAGAATTGGGGCTGGAGAACAGGAAGAAAATTCCCCAAGAGTGAGGTCTACTGAACCGCAGAGCCAGCCTCCCCAGGGAGGAGAGGAAAGCCCTCTCCTTTGAGTCATTTAAAAATAGATTGGAGAAGGCACTCAGGATTGTACTGTGGGGAATAATCCTGCGTTGGCAAGGGCAGGATGAGATGACTTCATGCATTTCTTTCCATCTCCAGTTTCGGTGATTCACCCAGAGCTCCAAACCTGAACATGCAGAAGAGCAAGAGAGAAGCAGGGCACGAGGACATCATCCTGGAGGGAGCCAAGAGGAACAAGTGTCACAGGGCCAAGAGGACCAGCAGGAGTCTGGTCCAGATTCTTTCTAACCACACCATGCTATGGGCCAAGATGACGTGCTGAAGGTCACACATGCTTTCTCTCACAGCCCATGGGCCAACTAATTGACAGGGCTTTGTGGTAAGTCAGGCTTGTAAGTTCTTCGAAAACACTCTCCTTTGTGCTGCACTGAGAAGGCTTTACTACCATTAAGACAGGGCAAAGCACAGACACTATTAGAAGCTTGCGGATTACTGCAAACCCAGGGCCTTGTTTCTGGAAAGAAATGCAGGAGCCATATACATATCTCCCCAAAACAGTGACTTTGAAGAGAAAGGCTGGTGATTTGCAGTGATACAGTGCCTAGATCACACTCTGCCTTCTTAGATGCTGCACAAATTAAGAAGAGCATTTCATTTGGGAGGATAACTCGGGTGAGGCAGAAGATGGGTCAGAGGCAGGCTCAGAGCCTGTGGGTCACAGCTCAGTGGCTCCAAAAAGGGCAGAAGTGCCCCTGTAATGCCTGCAGAAGCCCTGCAATGACACCACTCTCTTTACAAGTCCTCTTTGCAATATGAAACACATCCTGGGAATTATGAGCAACACAACTGCAGCAGTTGGCTCAGCCTGGGTTCCCCACCACCATCACCAAAAGGCTCCTACCTGCTCACACCGTGCTCCTCCTGCAGAGGGCTGCAGGGCATAACCTGACTTTTCCAGGGCAATACCCATTCCCACTAGTTTCACAGCCTAGGAAAGCAAAATGACAAGGAGCACACTACATGAAAGCAGCCGCCATGCCAAGCCTGTGTCATGTGTATTCTATTAAGCTGAAGGCTGAATAGAAGACTTTGTTTTCCACTTCAAAGGACCCCATCCCAATCTCTCGCTCTTCCCTTATGAATAACAAATTGGAAATAAATCTTCTGGCTGAAGCACATGGAAACTCGTACAGTTGGGGCCCTCTGCAGCTTCCCAGCTCAATCACATGCTAATTTTTTTTGTAAACACTTTTATGTGATATATATGTAAATCTCACTGTGCATTGCTGCACCATGTAAAGCAATACAGTGGGTGTGGCCTCAGGGGATGGGACACAGCAGGAAGTCTGAATGCAGATTTCCAATTATTCACAGGGATAATGTTCACAGAGAAGGGTCAAGTTTTATATGTGGGCAGAGCCTCACTTTTCTTCCTAGAGATCCCATTTCATACTGTTCTATAGGCCAGTGTCTTATAATTCTCACCACAAGTGTTACTTAGCTCTTTTGATACTGAGAACACACTTTGCTGGGCAGAGGGGGCATTAGAAATGTCACTCTTAGGATACACCAAAGGCCTTCCAACCTGAAAATAAACAAAATGGAAAATACTACTCCTGCCTTTAAATGCAGGGGGAAAGTATACGGTGCCCACAAATGTGAACTCCTCACATGGTGTGGACACATGGCCTCCAGATGGCCAATAACCTTTGCCTAATGCACACAACCCCTTACCTGTGTGTGTCTGTCACCTTTGTTGTGCATTTATGGTAGGAGTTAAGAGAAGAAATCAGCTGTCAGTTTTGTCCTCCCAATGCAGTCAGGTCTTGCTCTCTATTCAGGACATCTAAGCAGTGGTAATCCAGGGCAAAATGCAATATTCACACCTCTCAAATCTGATGACCAGCCCAACACCCCAAATGCTGCAGTAAGCAGCACAGAGAACGAGACATCTCTGCCTTGGCCTTGCTATTCTTTAGGCACTAAGAGGCAAGCAGACCTCATACACCAAACTTGAGGCCTGCAGCTGACTAAATATTACAATTCACTCCAATGATAAGCATCTCTAGGATTTCTACATATCACTCTGTTCAAGACAGTGTTCAACTTCATGATAACAGGAGGGAGAAAAATTTGCACAAACTAATCCCGTGGATCTGTGTGCATGTGCAGCCCTGCAGAGTGAGGGAAGAAAAGCAATTTTCATGTTTGCCTACGCTACAAGGGATTTTACCTGCAATGTGGCATTCTGCATGGCTGACCCTTACAGATGCATGGCACATTAACTACAGGGCAAGCAAAGAATTCATAAGCTCATTGCAGTTTCTATACATAAAGTCAAACACGGAGCATAGAGCCAAAAGTCCTCCCCAGTGAATTTTTATGTGCATATGTGCAGCATATGTGGAAGTACATGTGTATATTATCTTGCAGGAAACATGCAAGCCCAAACATGGGGAAAATTCAATGATCTAAGTTCACTGTTGACATAAATGTTGAGACTCCATTTGCACTAATGGAGTTGTGCTCACTTATGCCAGTACTGAATTTGGTCCTAGAATTAAACCCACCCAAATCCTAGATAAATTGAAAGAGAACAACAGTTGGCCTACATGCAAGAGCATATTTTTCATGTTAAAAGCATTTCATTCCCTTTTTCTGCCCATATAATGCTGCATTGATGTCTGTGACCCATTTGGATGTAAATCAAAATGGATGTGCTAAAAGCCTGGTTAAAGAAAATGTCTTCAAAACAGTGTTCCCATGGCAAGGCAGAACAGCTACACTCAGTTTCCATGGCACAAAGGGCCATACATGTGTCTGGAGAGGAAAATGCACTTCTGACAAATCACTTCAAAGTTTGAACAGTTTTCTGTGAGCATCTGCACTGCTGCTACCTGCTAATAAATCTGTGCTTCATGGGCTTGTGTGAATAAATTACATGCAAGAATTACATAAGTCTTTTAAGGTTCTTCAGCAAGAAGCAAATGTCCAAATCAAATTGTGAGCCCTTCACACTGATTACTTCATTACTTCATTCTACCAAACATCTCCAGATGTCATTGGAAAGCTCAGCAACTTCTAGAGAACCACTCATGGCCTAGGCACGACCAAGAGCATCACAATTTGGCTCTGTATCTATTGACAGGACTCCTGTGGCTGTTTTAAATGCTGCATTGATGACCCAAGGCCATCTGACTTTCCCCAACGTGCCTGCAGTGCTGTGAGTGAGGGTTGCATTTGTTTCCTTCTCTTTGGTGCAGATGGTGCGCAGCATTCCTTCGACTGTGCCTCAAGACTGAGTGAATAACACTTATTGTGCCACTAATAAAGCGAGGGCTGTTTGCTGAACAGCTGTTGGGTACATTGTTCCTTTGTGAGAAAAATGCAGCCGTTATGTTAATGGCATGCACACGCTGCACTTACATCACACCCCAAACCCCCGTGGAAATCTCTTTTCCTGATACAGCACCCAAGCAAGTGGCAGACACATCAGCGTTATTTAACCATTAGGACTTAATCCCTAAATCAGCCCCACCTTTACCCAAAGAGGGAGCAAGGTATGGTAGAACACTTACTGCACTGCCTGCAAGGAAATGGGTTTAAAGCTGAGCCTGGGTTTCATTTACTCTTGACTTATATGAAGCTGAGCACAGAGAAAAGAAATACTAGACTGCTTCTCCAAGAAAAATGGGAAATGGTCACCTACCCATAGAGCAGGGAAAGAGCCCTTTAAGGCCTAGTTTCGCTACATTCCTCTATTTTCTACTTGCCCTGTTAAACTGCAAAAGATTTGACTGTAAATTTTAGGAGGGAAATAGCATGTGGTTTATTGTTTCAATGGTGGAGTTATAAAAATGTATTACTGCTGAGAACCCCAGCTGCCTGGGCAGAAGTATTCTGTAAACTTTTCATTCTTACTAACTTTAAAAATCAGGTGCAATGAGCTCCAACCAAGATAAGAGTCTTCACTCTCCACAGCCAGCCACAGAGCAGCCTTTGCCCAGCAAGCTTCATGATATGTCTCAAAATAGAACTGCACTGACCACCAAGAGTGAGGCTGAGCCCACCCTCAAACCAGTTTGTTCACACCCTGTACTGCCTATCTCAGGCCCCAGCTGGAGCTCTCTGGAGGGGGAACCAAGAGAACCAAGCAAATCTATACACGTATCATTGCCAACATGTAGCTCTGTAGTTCAGCCCACCAGTAAATTTTCTGTCAATACAAGTGCCTTGTGCCTGGGGGTGACAAATTAACCTGAGCAGAAAACAGGGGACCTAAAATCCAATCCCAAACCTGCTCTCCACTGGTCTCCTGGGCAGAAACCAGTTTAAACCCAGGTAACTTCTGTTCTGACCCAACCAATTTTCACATCCTGCTCAGTTTCACAGGGCAATGTCTGGACTCTCCCCATTCTCTTTACTACAATACCCCACTTGTTTCACAGGGTGGAAATGTGTCCATGTGCACTCATCCTCTTCTGAAGACACCAAAGCATTCCTTCCTCTGCTTTTTCAGCATTTTACAGCACTATCACTGCAATCCATACAGAGACTTGCACATATTTCTCAGCTCCCTGTCTCCAACTATTGCCTCCAGCCATACCTCTTTTTTGTAAAACACCTGTTAATATGTGAAACCTACAGTTTTGAGAAAATTATCTTGTTGCTAAAGCTAGTGACAAAAAACTTGTGGACTCACTAGAGGTGCAGAAAGTCTAAGAGCTTTAAGTTTCTCTTAGGACTGAGACAGAGGGAAATACCCTGGCCCCACTGCGTGCCAGAAGAGCCAGACCACCTTGAGTATGGTCAGTTCAAGATTTTTATCTTTCTTTGCAGCTCCTGGGCTAGTGCAGCAGCACAGTCTGTGCCAGCCCTCCCAGGGAGGCTGAGTGTGCAGGGGCAGGACCGGCTGACAGTCTTAGCAATGTCCAAGTGTCTCATCTTATATAATAAGACACGTCTAATGAAAAAGACAGAGGGCTCCCAGGACAGTAGGTTTGTTTTCCTTAAAAAAATTCACCAACTAAACAAACAAAACCCCCCTTGTTTTCCAAGCCTACTCATTTGAGACCTGTGTCCTCCAGTCTCGCCTGCTCCTTCCCTCCTCACTGGCTACCAAAGCCTTTTCTCCAGACATACAATACATTTGGTCTATAAAGAGACCATTCTCCATGTACAGCTGCATTTGAGTACCTCTCAGAGGCTCTGAAGCACAGCCAACATGCAGAAATATAAAACCCAGGAGGTCTGAGTCTTATTTCACCTGAGATGGGTTTATCTTACACACAGCACTGTTCTTTGAGTGAGCTGACCATTTCCAGTGAGCCAGAAGAAACAGGCATTTTTGACAAGATGTTTCTAAACTCAAACCTAATCAGAGGCTCTTGGTTTTCTGTAGTGTTTTAAAACTATTTTACTGAGAAAAACTGATGCCCTCTATTTCTGTAATATGCTCACATCAGAAATTACAGTTACTTTTTTATCTCAACTAGGTCTAGAATAGAAGAATTATGGATTAAAACATGAAGAAAATGATAAATTACTTATGTGTTGCTGGTAGGAACTGAGATAAGATGATTACAAGTGCTGAATAAAATGCCTGAACAGAACAGAACAGAAAGAAGGGCTGGGCTCCACAGTGCTGGAGCCATCTGAGCAGAGACTGCACAGCCCTGGCAGCAGGTTGAAAAAGCAAGAGCTGCACCAGACTCTGTGTAACCCACAACAATTTCATGCCAAATACACAGCCCACAATGTGAAATTCCCACAATGAAGAACATACATATAGGATTTCCAAAGCAAGTTACAGAGGCACCCTGGAAATTCCAGGGCAGCATACAAGGGGACTGTATCTTACAACATTATTCCAAAACCTGAACTAATATGGGAGGCACTGTGCTTGGCTGGAGTTTGGGAAGCACACTACATCTATGCTCTGCTGCCTTTCTTCATGGCCAGCTGGTACTGAGATGGGATCAGAAGTATTAGCCCCACATAAAAGAACCTAAATCTGATCAGACTGTCACAGTGGTATTCAACCATGGTCCTCCTCTGAGGGTTTGTGCAGCAGAAAGTGAATGAGATCTGAAACATCCCTTCTTTCCCTGAACTTTGAGAAAAATTCAAAATTGTTCTAGCTGCAAGGTTTGGACTAAAAGGACAGAGAGGTGCTACTGTAACTCACCCTGTAGAGAATGACAATGTATGTCCTGAAATCTGATACACCATAGCAGTTTCCTTCTCCCTTTTGGTTTATATCACTAATCTATACATCAAATAATATATGGAAAAATGGAAAATTGGGAAAAGACACTAAGCATACATTATAGCAGTGCATCTTTCTACATTAAAAAGAAAGAGGTTTTTGGGTTTTGTTTGTGGTTTGTTTTTTTTTTTTAATTAAAAGCACCATAATTTCTTTACTGTTGTTTCTTCAGTCATGGTGAACTAAGAAAGGAGTCTATTAACTGCTCCAAATTGTAGGTTCACCCGAATCACTGGCAGTAAAACTTGTATTTGAAGCAGTATCTGTTTCTTCCTAATTACTGCAATACCCCCTTTGCCAGCACCCACAGCAAATGTAACCTTATAGTTCAGTAATCCATACAATGCACTCTCTTCTTCCAACTTAGTGCACTGCATGATATGCAAGTTTACCCTCACATAGGACAGGTGGGCCCCATTCACAGACAGGAGAAAACTGTGCATGTAAAATATGTGGCTAAAGCATGCTGGAAGCATAAGGAATTTGGAGCAAAGCAGACAGAAAATGTGATATAGAAACACCCAATTTGCTACCTATGACAAGCCTTTATTAGGCTTCTTTAAGCTTAACACCCTGCTGCTGGCTGCAGCCAGCCCATATCTGAAGGAAAAGGAAACTCTTCTCTTTCATATGTCTCACTAACTGTCCTTGCAGAGTGAAAAGATATTTTTCCTCATTTTTATGGTGATTAGCTTGTTCAGGGAATTATAAGACTGAGTCTACTTTCCATCAGCTTATGCAACTTTGTATTAATAGTTTAAAAACCGACACAGCCACAGCACTTGTTCTGTTCCCCTCTGTGAGATGGCCCACACGCATCATACACAACTGCTCCTGCAGTTACTTTCCCAAGTAATTCCATTAATACAGTGCAGAATGGTCCCTCAGGCATCATCTCAATAACTCTTTTCTGTACAGGCTTCATGCCATTTTTCTCTCATCCTTTGCATTCCTAGTTCTTCATAATTACTGTCTTTTCACGCTCCCTTTGAGCACCCGTGAGAAGCCCTACCCAGAGCCACACTCTCATTGATGCCACTGGCCACATACAGCCTCTTGATGGGACCATAATGGTTCTTGTCATTTGTTGTACTGACAATTTTCTAAGAGCTTCATTCAAATAAACAAAACATATTCTGCTTTCACTGCCTGGCTTTGACTATGACAAACTCTGAGCTCTCTCCCTGTGCTGAGCCAAAGTGACTGGAGTGTGCCAGACTGATTTTTGCAGTTTTCTACTCTTGGTTCCCCAGTAGGAGAATATATTGCAACAGGTTTGTGGAACAAACTGACACGGTTTTGTTTCTCTTCAGATCTGCACTGACCCCTTTAGATTAAACACGATGCCTCATCCTAAGTGACTCACTCCTGTAGCTTGCTAAATTCAAACTGTCTTCTTTAAAGCTTGTCATGTGAACAATACATTTCATTGTCACAGCTATGTGGATATTAATTAAAACAACTTTACACTCTGAAACCAGTTACATGATGTTGCTGGTTTATGTGGTTTTGGCAAGAGCACAGCACTTTTTCTCTTTAAGCACTGGCACCTCTTGCTCCCCAGCACAGCTGCTGCGCTAACTACGAGCAGGTCGGGCCAGTATCGCTGCTGAAGAGTTTACAGAAAGCCATTCCTAGACACTGGCAGGGAAACAGACTCCTAATAAGGCAGCTCAAGCTGCCCTGTGCAGTGGGATGAGACCCAGACACCACAGCAAGCTGAGTTCACAAAGTACCTGCAGAATCCTCTGCAAAACACAGCTCAGTTCTATGAAGGCTCTTATATTTCATGCTCCTCCTGCCTGTGGACCTTTCTATTGGACTCCCTGAAGCCTCTACATGCAAACATTTACACTGTGGGTTTGTTCCCCCCAGCCCAAGCTACAGACACACAATGAGAGGACAATCTATTGTCCCAGCCCAACAAATGAGCACCAAGTGCTGAGCTTGCTCCAAAGTCCAGCACCCTTAACAAGAAGAAAGTTTCTCTCTCCAGCTCCTCTCTTATAAATATTATATTTTGATACAATGCTTTTAATGATCTGCAATAATTCTCTGTTTCCAACCCAGGATCTCAAAGCACCTGAAAAAACCTTTCCTCCATCTTCTGTGTTGAGTTCAAGATAAAATAGAGGGAGGGAGAAATTCCATGTCTTCAAATCCAACCTTCTGCTCAAAAATCTAGACCCTGACTCTGACCATGATAAACAAAGCAACCAGCTGGTAGAAGAACAGCACATCAGTCCAAACAACTGCACTATTAAAACATCATCCCCGACACCTTCTTTAAACACCCTTTAAATAAAGTATATGCAGCCAATCAAAATAGCTTTTCAGCAATGCACTGAAAGTCTTTCCATGTGTACAAAATTCAGGCACAAAAAGCCTTCTCTGTATCATTCACAATTTCCTCTTACCTTGAAGAGCAAAACACTAAAAAAAGAAAGTAAAAAAAAAAATCACACAACATAAGATGGTTCCCACTTTTTTTAAGCAGCAAAAAAAGTTAAAGCAAAGGTAAGATTTCTGGCATGGTAGTAGTAAAACTTAACCTGCATGCCACAGGTCAGTGGTTAGATATTCCCTGCTATTCTTCAGATATTCAGGCAAGTGATCTTCACGTGCACAGGTATGGCACACTTACTGATTCTTGGACCCGCCCATGATTGTGATAATCAAGTTAGGTAAGTTACCATGGAAAGCCTTTGCAAAATGTTTAACTTACGTTTCCATCACTAAAGAGGACTTACCTTTAAGGACTCCCAGAGGGGAAACTGTACCAGAGAGAAAGGAATCTGGAGAGGCGGGAAAAGAAAAAAATGAAAACACAACATAATGTTAGGAAAGCAAATTGGGTTGGCATGTTCCTCAACTGGCTAAATTAGGAACAGTTATTGTTCCCCCAGTGAACTGCAGCTTATTACACTTACAAATCTTTACGGACACTTTATGTACGCTGCCATTAAATGACTGGTTGCACTAAAGCAGTTTTACTTTGTTTATCACATTCCCTGCTGAGAGGTTAATGTATTGTTACCAGGGTGGCCTAGAAGAGCAATAAGCAGTGTGATCTAGTGCAGGGACATTCTTGGTTTGACACTCAGCCAAGAAAGCCATAAGGATGGTTCAAGAAACACGTTCCCAAGGCCAGGAACACAACTTGGCAAAAAAACATCGTCAGCAACTCACACTCTCAAAAGATGTCGAGCTGAACACAGTTGTGCTCCAACCAGGGCTTTGCAGTTGGACATCAGCTGCAGAAACTGTCCTGAATGTTCCCTGATGATCTCACATGAACAAGCTCCCTTGAGAACTAAAAGCAGGTTGTGAAGAGCTACCACAACCCAGCTAAAACCCAATGAAGAAACTTGGTGCTTCCCTTCTCATTGCCCATAACATGAAGTTCTTCTGTCCAGCAACAGCCTGTATCTCTGTCTAGACTCATTCCTGCTGTCATGTGTCCCCAGCAGGGCCTGTGCATTTCCAGGTCCTTTACAGATCTTGCCCTGATACACTTCTCCTGACCAAGTCTCTTAACACACAGAGAAAAGGAAACACATCTCCATCAGCTCTGGGGGCTGTGCAGGGCTGAGGTGTAATGAGTCAAGTGATTCTTTGCAACAAGAGACATCACTTTACAAGGTTATGCCTTCTCTTACAGTTTCTGCCTCCTCAAAATTCTCCAGTAAATTCTTTCTTGTCCTTCACCACTCTGAGACATCCTGTCCAATATCCATCTCTGGTACCAATCCTGCCCTTGCTATCTCCAGGCTAAATATCTATCTCCAGACATCTCGGAGAAAGGGGTCCCTAGGGAAACACTACCTTGTGCTAGAATTGCCCTTCAGCTGTATCTGCAGGTCTGTTTTGTCCCTTCCTAAAGCTTGGCAGCCAGTCAACCCCAGCTTCAAATCTTCCTCCAAGTATCTTTTTTTCTTCTTTCTTTTACTCAAACACAAGGCATGTTGGGTTAGTTTTCTCCTTTGTTTAGCCTGATTTTGCAGTTCATGCCTCAAAAATCATTTGTCTTAGACAGTACTAATGCACTTTTTTATCATGAAAAGGAGTAGATGCTCAAAATGGATCATCCTTAACTCACACAGATGTCTTTGCTCTGAGTAACAATCACGTTAAAAAACATTCACTAGAGATATGAATAGCTTATTAAACCCAAATTCAAGCTACACAAAGAATGTAAAATGGTATATCTACTGAACATCACAAGAGTTAAAGAGTATTGTCTGCTTCACTGTGTTGCAACTAATGATTAATAAATGAGTCAATTAAGTTAATCTGCCAGGCAAAACTAAACTTGACAGACACCTGCCACAGAAAATTTGTTATCTATTCAGGCAGGAAATGGCAGTGAGAAGAAATCAATGTCACTGCTGTACATTGAGCTGACAAACTGAAATCTCAGAGGAAGTTTGTCATCTTGGACAATGAGCAATATCCCTGGTGGCATCTCAGAGCCCCACAATAAAGGTCAGACATGGCTCTTATTTATCAGAGTCCTGAAAGTCAAGTGTGGCAATTAAATTTCATTTTTAATACTGCGTGAAAAAGTCCAGCTATTTGACAGTAATGTGTGTTAATATATTAATGAGAAGATATACCCACATGCTACTGCATCACTGAATTGGAGTTATATGGCATGAGTTCTTTGCAGTGTAAAATGAAAAGCAACATAATCTTCTAATATCTAGGCCAAAAAATAGGGGAAAAAAAGAAACAATAGCCAATACATTTGCTTCAAATCTGTTAAAAGAGAGAAAAGGAAATGCTCTGTATCCAGCTGTACAGCAAACAAAACAAGCTTTCAAATACAGTCTCCAAGTTTTGCTTTTAAATGCTCATAAATAAGTGGCAAAATTACGCAGCTGTTAATAAGGCAACAAGGGAAGCTTTTGGCATAACTCCCTTTTTATCTCCTAGCTAGGAGCATTTCAATCAAAGAGGAAATTTGTTCACTATTGCTGTTTGATTTTCGGTGTCAGGGGTGTTTGCTTTCCATGTCCTGCTAAGCAGGGTCAGAGATGGATGGGCATTATGGGTTTCACTTTTCCCTGCACGCCCCATGAGACGTGCAGCACCCAAAACACCTGGAAAGACTCTGGATGTGTGTTAGTGGGACCTGCACAGCTGCTGGGCTCCCTCTTCTCCAGGATGGCTGCAGGACAAGGGCCTAAACATTCTTAAGTCACACTTTAAGTTTTAAAACTTGCAAACCTCAAACAAATTAGGAAGCAGCATGAACAACAAGCAGAGCGGCAGCACCTTTGCTGCACTAAGATGGTCCTACATTTCTTACAGTTGCCCATTGGAGTCTTTTTGACAACACTCTGACTTAAAAACTAAACCCACACAAGGAATTTCACAGATACTGGAATGAAAGGGAGCCTGGCTTCCTGCAGATTTGATTTTTGCCATGAGATTCTCTGAAGCCAAATAATTTCCTAGCTGTATTCGGCAACCTTCCCATGACAGGGACCTCCATCACATCTCTTCTCCAGATACATTCCACAGCCACTGTTGAAAGTTCCTATTACAAGCCTTCCCTCAAACCTCTTAATCACCTCTATTCTTCCCTCAAACACATATTTTCAGTAAACTTGTAGGAACTTATATTTATCTTTGCAGCCTCTGCTCTTCCGCCACACCTCCGTGGTCAAGATGTGGAAGGGCTGCTGTGTGTTCATGTCTGCAAACACCCTGCTTGCATCAGCCTTGCTTCCCTAAGAGACCAGACTAAACAGCCCACACCCAAAAGCAGGATTAATAGATGCAAAAAGCTCTGCAAGGGCAGCCTTCAGATGGCTTATTGCCCTTTTCTCCTCTACCACGACAGGCGTGACAAGATCTTACAGTCTGGGGGACGCTTCTTAATGTGAACACTTACAGCATTTTGCTCCTTTTCATATTTTGCTTCTTAAAAGAAAAGCTCTTCAGCAATGAACAGAATCACACCCTGCCAGGCAGAGATATTTATGCCTGAAATAGGCTAAGGCAACAATAAAAATGTGGTCCACACATGTGGGTAACTTGCTGCCAGCAAATATGAAACCCTGGCAAGCTCCACCACCCCCTCATTCGACATTAATATAAAATAGACAGAGAGTACCAGTTCTCATGTCTGGCCCAATGTTATATAACTGTGCTGTTTGCTCAACAAAGTCAACCCTTACACACACACATACAAAAAAATGGGCAAATTTAAAGCCCCCAGACAGCTGCAAATCATTACTCTAAAATGTTTTATAGGTTAGTGAAATTATCATTTACTCTGGTCCCTGTAGCCCCTACCACCTGATGCCTAACTTAGAGGTAATGAACTTTGCAGATTCTTCTTTCTCCAGATCGACCTAATTCCCCTTATACAAAAGGATTTCAAAATATTATTTTTAATAAGTTACTTTTAGAAATAGTTGCATTTCACAGCCAGAACAACAGATACACACATCTTGCTTCTAAAGAAAAATGACAACCTGTAAGTACTGAAGATTGATGACAGAGCAAATACTCCTCCTATCAAACACTGTTTGATTAAATAAAAGAAAATTAAGGAGGAACTTAATAACTACAACATAACATTTTAAAGAAACTCAAAATTCACACATTTGATATCTGATGCTAAATTGCAAGCTGGCATTGTACCAAGGAGCAAGGGCAGAATGCTGAAGGAGTGGCAAAGAAGGGGGGAAGAACCAAAAGGAAAAAACCAAAACCTCATCAGCCCCTTCACAACTGGGATTCCCTTCCAAATATGAGAATTCTTTTGCACAAAGAGGAAACAGATGTCCATGGCTGGAATTTGCATGTGGCTTTATTCTCTTCTAGGATACAATAAAACTACTCTTCTTCTCATCCTCCAAGCTAGAAATTAAACAGTGGCATGTCATGCAGAGTCCAGCTGTGCTTTCTACCTCCAACCTTTATTAGCAATATATTTAAAAAGAAGAAGAAAAGAGAGAGACAGAAACAAAGGGAGAAACTAAAAAAGCATAAGAAATGAAAAACTGTGGTATGTGTTCTCAAAACAATATAAAACCTACAGATGTTCTTACTAATCTGTGGCACATGTTTGTTTATTCAGGTTTTCCCTGTCTCCAGTTCAGCAGGCTTTGCTCTCCAGAAGACTTGTCTGTTTTTACAAATGTTAGAGCAAATGCTGAAGGAGAGATTGGCACAAACAGGCAGAGGAGGAACAGGCTCACCTTGTAAGAGCTTTCTTCATGTCCCTGAAAGTGCACCCCCATCCCAGAACTGCTGACACTCATCTCTCCACTGTTCCCTACATTAACAGCAAAGGGAGAAGAGCAAATAGTAATGAAGAGAATTTTGACAGTATGAATATCACAAGGGCCAACAGCAAGAACATCTGTTCACTTCAGGGAGATCATACTGCAGTCATCATGGGGTCAAACTTGCTCCTAACCTGTCACCTGCACTTGCTGTGATAAGGACAGAGGTGCCATCACTGCCCAAGTGTGTATTTATGCAGAGTGTCTGAGCTGGGGTGCCAAACAATGCCTTCTCTGCCATAATTACAGAGAAAAGTCTAATAAATCACTTTTCAATATCATAAAAAATACAGTTTTCCAAGGATACATAAACAGCTAATTTCAGGAGAAAAATCTTCCCTTTACCTAAGTCTCTTTTATAGTCACGTTTTCCCAAACCATCTTCTTTATAAAAGATAGGAGTTTTTTTAATAAGTTCAAGTTACAACAGAATAAAACAATCCTGTCAGCCCACTGGAGTTAAACATTTCTGTTAATAATCACAGCAAATTTGGTTCAGCATCTTGTCCTCCTAAAACTCTTCACACACTTGCCCAATACATCTGGATGATGATAAACTGATGTTCCAGCTATAAATATAGTTTCCTCAGGATGGGATTTGAGAAGACAGCATGAAACAGGGTAAGCCTCTCCCCATGTCATGTCAGCAATAGCCACCATCATGAAGACCTGTAGCTTTCCACAGCACTGACTGAAGGTGAAGAGGACTCATCATCGATGGGATACCCCAAAGCTCACACAGTAGACATATTTTCTTGCAAAGCTTCATTAATACTGTCTCCTAGATCCTCCTTGATAAATTGCAGACTCCACAAGGAACCTAATGAAGGTAATTTGTAATCTTAACATGAATGAAAGACTGTCAAAGCCATCAGCCGTGCTCCTGCAGCTCTGAGATGGAAGGTGGGATTGTGGTGAAAGAACAGACAGCTTCTTATGTTAAATGAGTATTGGAGAGCTTTGTTAATAAACACTGATGCCATTAGAAACGAAATTTTCTGGGCAGGTATGACAACACTGGCATAGCAATGACCGGGGAAGATCTCTTGGCTTCATTTCTTAAGGAAAACAGTGAAAGACCAAGTACACACACAGCACCTTCCTGTAGGACTGCAGGAAGCCAAAGAGAGGTGAAACCTCTGGCTGGGCCACCACAGGGAAAATTATCAAGTTGCATCTGCAACAAACAACTTTTCACAGCTCTTTGGTGTTGAACACACGGCTCTGCAGCACTGCCAGAGGCAAAGGGTGGTAGAAACACTGATCTCAACAATGCCAAGAGTATAATTAAAACAAAGGTTTCAGATCATGCACCAGCAGCCCCCTGAGGTAATCAGCAATTCCGTCACTTTCATGTAAATAACATTAACCCTGTGTGAACTGGGAGACAACTGCAAGATATAAATGGGAAGAAAAACAAAATTCCTGAATTAAACTCACTATTCTGGTTCAGGCATCCACTAAGCCTCAAATAAATATTTGCACCTTGCTTCCTCTGCTTCCCTAGCTCTGACCCCAAAATATTTCCATTTGTCACCTGTCATATGTGAATGTTTGGAACTAAATTTCAGTCTGAGACAAAACATTATGTGCCCCACAGGGTTGCTTAATTTGGTTATAAGCCATTCTCACAGATGTGCTTTGGACTAGTGTGGCAGAACTTCATATCCAACAGGACTTCGTTTTAAAGAGCACCACATACTCATTATAAAACAAACATGAAAATTCTATCAAGTTTTCCCTCTATTAGAAAACGGTTTGGGGCTAAAAAAAAAACAAACAAAAGAAAAGAAATAAAAGGGAAAAAATGTTTTTCTGGAGGGGCAATGTTGACCAGCGAAGAGGAAAGACACAGTCAGAGATCCAGCATGACTGAGTGTTCCCAAAACATGGGGAAAAGAGGCACTGAGGCAGATGCACAAACTCAATGCAGGCTGGATTGATTTAAGAGAGCCTGATGATCACAGAGCCCTCACTCTGCACACACGTGAGACAGACCATCACTGAGCTATTGACGACTTTCCTCAAAGGAACAACATGAACAGCCTCAAACTCCACAGCCACCTCCTTTATGAACCAGTCCCTTTTCTGGGAGTAGAGAATAACTATTAGAAATTGTATAATGCCAGGCACAAAAGTCAACTTCATTGGATTTTAAACATGAGCTGGACTGACTGGCCTGTATTTACACAAATAATATCCATTTTCTCCCATTTTCCAACAAATAAGGAGATGCCTGTTTTGCTATTCATTCTCAAAAACATATTAAAAAAAATCCTCAGCAAGTAAAAGAATATGCTGACACTGATTTGTACACGCTGTTTTCAAGGCGCAGATAAAAATCTTGTAGGATAAAAGATGAGTTTAGCAGCTCTAGAAGAATGAAGGTATTGTTTAACAGGAAGCAGATGTATGTCAGATGGCAAACTCATTAAAGTGTCCCATCGTTAAAGGAAACGGGATAACAACGAGCCATCTGAAAAAACCTGAACTGACCAGGAAATACACAAGCCGGAGCTAATCTCCTATTTATTGGTAGGTAATGCCTTTAAGTCATGCACATGCATTGAGTTTAGGACCATGAAGGACTAATCTTTGTTCTCATGAAAAAAACATAAGACCAGAACCCAAGAGCATAGAGAGCAGCATTTCTGGAAGAAGTCTTCTGAGGAAAAGCTCTAACATTTGGCGAAGTTATTACATCAACCATGGGTGCACATACACACAGAGTTATGTGCTGCTGCCCAGGCACCACCTCACTTCTCTGAGAGCATTTTAATGGACATTTTATATACATGCAACACTTTAAATAGAAGGATAATTGCAAAAATGGCTTATGAAAGGCACCCATCAAGGAAGAGTCTCTAAATACAAACTTGTAAACTCAAATCAGAGAGAATATATTCACAAGTGTACACTGGATAACAGATTTGTACCATCACAGAGTTGGACAGTTCTTCAAATGAGAATTTTGCAGGAGATACAAGGACCTAAGCATAAGGAATTAAACAGGCAGCACAGAGTCACAAAATCATAGAATCATTTAGGTTGGAAAAGACCTCTAAGATCATCAAGTTCAGCCATTAACCCAAAACTGCCAAGTTCACCACTAAACCATGTTTAAGTGCCACATCCACACAGCATTTAAATAAACCCACGGGTAGCAACTCCACCACTGCCCTGAGCAGCCTGTTCAATGCTTCACAATACTTTTGGTGATGAAATTGTCCCTAATGTCCAATCTAAAGCTCCCCTGGTACAACTTGAGGCCATTTCTTCTCATCCTGTCGCTTGTGACCTGGGAGAAGGGACTGACTCCAACCTGACTACACCCTCCTGCCAGGGAGTTGCAAAGAACAACATCACCCTTGAGTCTCCTTTTCTCCAGGCTGAGCCTTTCCAGCTCCCTCAATGCTTCTCATCAGACTTGAGCTCCAGACTCTTCTCCAGCTCCATTCCCTACTCTGGACACTCTCCAGCCCCTCAATGTCTTTCTTGTAGTGAGGGGCTGCGAACTGAACACGGGATTTGAATCAAGGACAGCATGTTTGATTCACAAGGCAGGTGGATCTGTGGAGAGGAGTGAGAGTATTGTTTCATCTGGCAAATATTCAATCTAAGAAACTTGACAACAGTGCAGCTGTAATTGCACTGACATCAGCAAAGGAACTTTTGTCCTCAGAGTAACAGCCACGCTAAAAAAAATTAATGGCTGGGAAGAAACATGTGTTTCCCCCTTTCTGGATGTATCTCAGCCTATAGTAATTTTGTCACAAATGTGTTGTTGTTACATTATGATTACAAGTATACCCCTGGTAATTTGGTAAAGATATTCCTGCTTATTTGCCTTTGTGGAGGGAAAAAAAACCAATAAAAGCAAAGCAAACCAAAAAAGAACATGTAAGCAAACATCGCTTTAAACAAAACACCCCACAGATACTAATGAGAAAATTCCTCCACCAGTGCTAGTGCAAAACCAACATTAATGGAACAACTACCACAAACCAAGTTGAACTTTCTTTCCCTGAAGTGAGAGCCCCGTGCAGCACTTTTCGTATATCTTACATCACTAACTCCATCATGTGGCAGAGAGAAGGAATGCAGACTAATATTAAATTTAGGCAATACTGTTCGTGTGAAGGTGTTATCTTACACCTGTATACACATTTAGAATTTTGTGAGTATCTCACAAAATGAGGCTTTGTTAAGCTTCTTTCTGTGGCTGCTGTTTTCAGTTGTCTAGAAAGAACCACACCTGCAATGCACACCACAGGTAAAAGGAGAAATGGCATTAACTGAATAGAAGATGGATCTGCAAAGCACTAAAACACACATCTAAATTCCCATCTCTTTACAGGGAAGCAGTTAAATGTATCCTTAAATCCTGTACTGAACAGTCTGACTGTCCTGTGTGTCTGAAGTGAGACCAGACTATTTTCTCTCCCTCATCCACCTTTTTAATTTTTTAATAAACAGTTGCATTATTTTTTGCCCAAACACAAGGCATGGTCTTGCAGAAGTGAAATTACCTAGCAGCTCACAACAATAATCTCTCCTAGCTTTGATGTATTAAAGCTTTCCTGAACTGCAGTTACAGTTTCACAAACTTTAATCTGATTCTACATTACAAAAGACCTAATCCAAAAGTCATTAGAGTGAACTGAAAAATTGCAGCAAACATTTGGTTGAATCCAAATGAGCAGTAAGACAATGCACGTACAGATACAGGAAGGATGGTTCCCTTATTATTTTTTTCACCCTCTATAATTCTTTTCTGACAGTTTAACCAATTCTGCAGACCCTGTAACTATTTAAACAGGAAGCTCCCTGGACCCAGCAGACCTCCCTGGCTATGCAGCTGGAGAGTTACTCTGCTCCTAATGGAGCATTTCTTCCACCCCCACCCCAAGGTAGCAGCTGGATGATGTCGGGTCGGACACTGCAGGGCCACCTGGGACTTGCTGCCCCCCCAGGTGTGGACTTGCAGACTTGTCCATGGCAATCAAGCCCCTGGGAAAGCAGTCTCACTGCCTGCATCCCCCAACTTCCTGCCTGTCAGCAAGTTGGGAAAAAACTTTAGTGAGCCTGGCTGTGTGTGCAAATCCAGCGTGCAGAGAGCAGGGAGGGTTTGCTTTCAAGAACCTCTTGTAGCTTCCTCAAAGGAGCCTAACCCTGCTTGCACAATAGCAGCACCGCTATGAGAACTGTGGAAATAAAAGCCATGACTCTCAATGATTTCTTTTAATTCATTTATGGAGATGCTGTTTTCATCATAAGCCTTTGAATTCCTTCCTATGGTCACCTCAATTCTGTTTGCCTTGAGGATTTCTCATAACCACAATGTTAAACCATAAAGCTAAACCAAAACGATTTCTCACACTCAGTCACCCAGTTTGGACATGAGGAAAGTGTGCCAGACTACAAGAGCATGGGAATATGATCAAGAGGAACAAGGGTGCTTTGGTGGGCAAAACCCTAAACAACTGGAACACCCCAGAAACACACACACAAACCCTTATTTTCTTTATTTGCTGGTCCTGCCTGACTGTTCACACAGCCCAGCTATAGCTTTGAGATATGTGCAGGGCCTGAGGGAACTGAACTGCAGAGCATGACAGCAGCTCATGCTTGTTCTGTGAAATCCTGCTTATAGCTGTGATCAGCAAAGTAGACACGACTAATTTTCCACTTTACCAGTATAAATCATCCCCTCCATGCTTGGCAAAGCACTTAAGCACATGCTTAGCTGTGCTAGAGCTAATTTTCTTCACAGCAGTCAGCACAGGGCTGTGTTTTGGATTTGTGCTGGAAACTGTGTTGAAAACTCAGGGATGTTTTAGTTATTGCTGGGCAGTGCTCACACAGAGCCAAGGCCTTTCCTGCTCCTCACCCCACCCCACCAACGAGTGGGCTGGGAGTGCACAAGGAGCTGAGGGACACACAGAAGGGACAGCTGACCCCACCTGACCCAAGAGACATTCCAGACCATAGGGCCTCATGCTCAGAACATAAAGCTGGGGAAGAACAAGGAAGGGGGATGTTTGGAGTGATGGCATTTGTCTTCCCAAGTCCCTGTTACACGTGATGAAGCCCTACTGTCCTGCAGATGACAATAGAAAAGGGTGAAGGAATTCCTTGTTTTGCTTTGCTTGTGTGTTCAGCTTTGGTTTACCTGTTAAATTGTCTGTATCTCAACTCACAAGTTTTGTCACTTTTACTCTTCCAACTCTCTCCCCCATCCCACCAGGTCAGGGAGTGAGTGGCTGTGCAGGGCTGAGTTGCCAGCTGGGGTTAAACCATGACAACAGCTTTCATTATTGCAGAGTAGGAACAAGATAATGCTTTAAAAAAATTACAGACCAAACACAAACAAGTTCTTAAACTCCATACTCTTCTTTACACTCCCAACTTCCCATTAATCTAAAAGCTCTTCCAGAGCTGGAGCTGGGCCAAAGTGTTTTGCTGAACAGCAGCCTAAACAAAGTGTTCTCCTAAACTGGGGCTGCAACCAACATGGTGAATGAAGAGAAAAGCCAACTAACACAGTCTAATCTTTGCTGGGGGCTATTTTAGATACACAATGGAGAACTCAAAGTGATGTCAAACACTCAACAAAAGACCAGCCAAGGTAATAACACAACTGCAGCTCCACCAAGAGGCTTTAGAATCACCATCAGCAACAGAAAAATCCAAGCAATGAGTGTAATTGCCAGAGCTCCACCATGAGATCGCACCATTTCCTCCAGCACACTCCTCTGTCATGCAGCAGGTCTGAGCACAGCATCTGTTGCACTGATGGTCTCTTTAAGAAATCTACTTCTGTGGAAAACATCGACACCAAAAGGAGAAAGCCAAATTCCACGCCCACTGAGCATGGGCTCCAGAGGGAACAGCATGGGAAATGCTGCTCTCACAGCTTTAATTCATTTAAAGGCCATTTTGCATCCAGAAGGTTCCACTGAGATGATTTCTTTTCCTCACTGGTTTTGCAGCCATGTCAAAAGCCCATCACAGCCAAGTGGCAGGATTGCCAGTTCTCTGCTGTCACAGGTACCTTCATTAGACTCACAGTGCAATGGCTCCAGTTGTGTTACTGGGTACAGGATTTTGTCTGAGACACACAGCAGTCAATGGATTTTACATCTATATGATTTGAATCATAGTTTTCCCAATTGTTTTCCAGCTGGGAAACAGTCAGCAATGAAATAATTTTCATGCTAACAGGCATTACTTGAGAGGAAAGAAAATCAAACACAAAAATGCTGGTTGGGGAAATAGCCAGACATTCCCTAACCATGAGGAATCTCCAGAAATTTTACCTTCTCACTGGACAGTAGAACTGCTGGAGAAACCTGCCCTTAGGTAGGTCTCCAGAACTGTTTCTGTTCCTGCAGCATTTGGATGCCTTATCCTGGGTGCTACTCACAGCCCCCATAGAGCAGGGATAACCCTCCTTTCACCCTGCAATGTATCTGCCCAAATTAGTGCCACAAAACTAGGAAGCAGCATCTGAAGAAAAAAGTATGGATCCTGACCAAAGATACGGTGTCCCAGAGGTTGCACTGGACTCAAGGAACTGGGCAACAGACTGCAGTAAAAATAAAATTTAGCAAGTTAAGGTCCAAAGAGAAAAGGAAGGAAAGCAGTGCTACTGCCTAAAACAAAGAATGAGCTCATCTCAAAGCAAGTGCTTTTTACAGTATAATGTTCATAACCTTTTGGGCTGAAAAGGAACAGACTTGTGTTAGCAGCATATAATATAACCAGGTGCCTTCAACCAGGATTTTTTCTAATGAGATTAGCAAGCTATACATTACAATTCCCACAATGTTTCAACCTCAAGGCATTTTAATTACATTTTTCATTTTGTCTTCCCTGGGATTTTCTGATTCTACCAGAATGCTTTCTTCACTTAAAATGCAATTTTTATCTCAGTGCAAGTGCTAATAGACCACTTCAGACAAAACCCCCAAAATCTGCAGAACTCATACAAGAGAAAAATCAAGTGGCTTTCAATCAAAGGAGATAATTCCATTAACACCTTTCTTTAAATAGTATCACCAAATGCTGGTAGAGGGATTTGGCATCATGAGAAGAGTTAAGAAACCTGCAGAACAGGGTGTTGATTCTGTGTTCTCACATATAATTTTAAAAGCTCAGCTGACCTGATGCCAACCTGAGTTTGTTTGGAAGTCACAGAATCACAGAATGGTTTGGGTTGGAATTGACCTTAAAGATCATCTCATTTCAAACCCCCTGCCATGGGCAGGAACTTCCATCAGTGTAATGGGCCTAGAATTAATCTGGAGTGGAAAGGAGGTTCCCAAATTCGTTCAGAAATGCTGATGGACATGGTGAAAACAGCCTGTTATGGTGGAAATTTCCAGTGGACTTAGAAAATCTGAGACAGAATAAGCTCTACCTCTGCTGTCTGGTTATACTTCCCTTCCAGTTGCTGCTGTGGGGATACAGGGGTTGGTTTGCACTTCCATCCTGCTCCCAAGTGCTTATCACAGCCCCACCACACATCACTGCCTCTGTCCCTCCCAAGCCCTGGCCTGGCTCCTCACAGAACTGCTCTAGCCTCAGGAACAGACAAGACTGGCTGACTCCACTCAGGCTTAAATCAAGGAAGAGCTACTTCCACCACCACCACCACCACCGTGTGCCTAGCAGTGGTCACCCCAGAAAAGACCCTGACATGATGGGCTGTGCCCACAAAAGTACCCATTTGGAAAACGTGGCTGAACACTGGGAAGATCCTACCCTGGGCAAAAGCCTTTACAAGATGTGCTGATTGGAAAAAAAACCCAACAAAAAAAGTGAAGAACTCATGCCTTTGCTTTGCAACGTGCAGCAACTCAGTAAGATAAATGCCAAGAGCCTTTACTGTGGTGGAATAGTTAACTACAACCACAATAAAATTCCACCTGTCAGCTCCAAAAGCACCCCACATGTAGAATTTACACAAGCTGAACTGGAGCTGGTTCAGGGCATGTCATAACAGCCATTTCTGCACTGTGCACTGTTATAATTGGCCTCAAGATGAATTGAGTGCCTGGAAAGGGCAACCATATTTCAAGCAAACCAGGACATGCTCAGGGTAGTTGGACTGCCCCTTCAGCTGCATTCCTGAGTGTTTAATTTTTGCCACTTGGTTTGCATGAAAAATATTTCCATTACACTTCCACAAAAAATCTGAAATACAGTAAAAATACTTCTTGGTAAAACTTTCAAAAAGAAAAGTGTTATTTTATATTGAAAGGATTTTCCAGCACATTATTCCACCCTATACTCTTAAATGAAGAGTTAGCATCACAAGTATTTTTATTCTCACAGGAGTTTTTTGCAATCTGTCAGTTCTCACAATTAAAACATGGCATTGCAAATCTAATCACATCACATGGAGGTTTCCTTTGAATGGCACACTGTTTTGTTTGTGTCTCTGATGCTTTGCAGCAAAAGTCACTTCTGATGTAAGAGATAACATTACTAAAATGTAAATAAAAAGGCCACTGTAAATGATTTCACTCTTAGTGTTTTTTCTCAAGGGGCTTTAACTTGAGAAATCTCACTGTGTGCAGAACTTTTTGAATCAAGCCAGTGGTGCTGAGCACCCTTATCCCTTTTTCAAGTCAGCTTAACCTCAGGCAGACAAGTATGGGGGAAATAATCAGGCCCGGCCCTTCCCAGGAGCTGTGCATTAGAGAGGTCAGTCTGACACAAATGAATAGAAATCCTCTTGGGCTTTCTAGGGAATAAATGCACCAATAATGCAAGATTAAATTTTAATAATGAGATAATTTTCTTCCATGTCCATAGACTACACATACTATATCAGCAATTCATATGCACTTTGAAACCAGCAAACTACTGTCAGCAATAAATACATTGCAGCTCTAGCAACTAGAATAGTTGTTAGTGGCAATTTTGCAGGGAAGTCTGCAATGAACCCCATGTTCCCTTTGCTCATGCACCTAAAATAAATCTTCAGATGCTCTGGTAACACATTGTTAAAAGGGTATTTTGGAAGGTAAATATTTTTGTAAATTATTTGCTTTTAAAATGTTACTATTCTCACATTTCTCTGGATAAAAAAAAAATTGCCCTCTCACAACCTTCAAAAATAGACCTCTTGGGCATCTTTAAACTCGTATCATTAAAAAAATGGAGAGAGAGAGGGGGATATTCAAATACCCTGGATATCCTCTTATTCCAGGTAACTTATTCCATATGTAGTCCAGCCAACTAGTTAAAACTTCCTCCCCTTTCTATTTCCTGATGCTACCAATATCCAGTTCACAAAATCCACCATTTGGAAAGATAATGAGAAATCCAAATGGGCAGCTGGGCTGCACAAGGTCTGAGGTGTCCTCTGGGGAGGCCAGAGGCACTTGGGGGAATAAGGTAACAAGAAGGAAATGATGGGGCAGCAAGAAGAGATCGCATGTTAAAGCAAGAGAACTTTGGAAAGGCAGCTATAATATTGTTGTGGGTCACTCTGTACCAAACACTCCACAAACAACAGAAGATTTGCCCCAGAACCTACAAATACAGGAACATTTGTCATTGCTTAATTCACCTTAAAGAAATGTAGCACAGATGCTGCAAGCCAAGTGTGCCACTTTGGTGACAGTTTATTCTTGACAAATAAATCATTTACACACCTGACACAGCTCATGTCTTTCTTTCGTGATAATTATAGTTTTAGAAGCCTCATTTAAAGGGTGCAAATTAATTTCCAAATTCCACCTACTGTCAAAGAGTGTATTTTATTAGGTGATTAATTACCTGCAGGAGGACTTCAGGAGACACCCTGGAGGCAGACAAGGATGGCTGTGACAGCTCCTTTAAGATACGGCTCCGTTCCTAAGGCCCGATGAGCCCAGAGATAAAATAACTGCACACAGGTGTTATCATCTACAGCACCTTAGGATGTTTGTGCCTCAGAAGTGCATTTCCCCTCTAGAACATGCAAATATTTGCCACCATGCTACAGCCCTTGCTTTGTAAGGAGTCCCATAAACTGCCTCGGGGTTGGGTCCATTTCCACAGCGAGGCAGAAGGCAAGAACAGCTGTGGGGAACTGCTCTTCCCTCAGCCTCAGTGTCCTCCTGAAACCTTCTGGAGCCCAAAACACACATCACTTGGCCTTCCCTGGCTTATATGCGTAGATGACACACAGCTGGTTTTGAAATTTTGGGCCAAAAATACCTTACACAAGTTTTATGTAAGTCATTGCATAAAGGTGGCAGGATTTATAGCAAATTTTACTGCAGTTTTCTTGCTGTCATTTCAGATCTCTACACTGACCAGAGCTTACAGCAGATCTGTGCTCACATAACTCCTCTCTGCAAGCAGGTTTGGTGACCAAAGATGAAATGAGAAGAAATCAAAGCAGCCCAACACAGCTGACACACCCCTGTGCACCAAGTTCACGGTGACCTTGACACATCATTTAGATACTGGAAAAATCTCCATAGAAAAATGACTCTTCCAACAGCACAAGTGGAGAAACACAGAGTTTAACAAATTTTATAGTCTTTACTCATCTGTTTTACTTAAGTCTCACTCTATGCAACACATAAAGTGCTGCTGTCACAGGAATTGCTCTGCTCCCTTCCATTTGTTGTTCACCTTATCTTACAACTACACTTGCCTTTCACAGGAATTAAAATCTTATGGAGAAAAAAAGATGCAAAGCCCATTGACCAAGGGTAGGGCCTGCTCCCAAAATGTCTGCTTAACTTATTTTAGCAGGCTCTCCTGATGGATGGACTGCACAGATGATCAGCTCAGGTGCTGCTGTTTTGGATAGTTCCCTAGAGCAACTTAAGTCATCACTTCTTCACCTCCTCATCAGAGGCATGGGAACAGATTTTTCTTTTCTCTTTCACAGAAAATTTTCAAGTACTTGTCTTTATTTATCATTTTACCTTCCTGTGGCTTTTTCAGTGCTCTTCCTCCCTTTCCTGCACAAGGACATCAAAGACTGCCAAAGGCAATTCTCACTGTGTATTTCTCAGCAAGCTTAAGCCAGATTGTTAGAAAAAGCTGGTTAAGTCTAAACCAACATTAACCCTTCAAATTTGGGAGCAAAAGAAAGCACAGAGAACAGTCTGAAAGATTCTCTTATCTGACAGCAATAAACTTCTGCTCATCTCAGGGTAGTGGGATATCACAATCTTCAGTAAGCACGGAAAAGAGGGAACATCAGAGATGAACATGTCTGAGGTGGGAAAGAGAACACAAAAGTAGTTTTGATAATCTAAGAACTAACAAAATCATAATGAAAGACACAAAGTCTTTTTGGAAGCTTTTTGAGAAGCTGAGGATATGTGGCAAAGAGAAGGACTGCTCTGGACTCTGAAAAGATCACCTGTAGCCAGAATGGATCAACAGTAGTTCTAGTTTTCAAGATGTGGAAGTATAAAGCCCTTGACATAACTCTCAGCTAAACACAATCAGAAAGTTACTTGCTGCTCTTTCTTTCTGTCTCTCTGAAAAAGCCAAAAACCCCCCAACAACCATCAACAACAGCAGCAAAACAAAAAAAGGCAAAAAATCAACAACATCACATAAACTTCCCAGAAAAACAATCAAAACCTAGTGAAGACCAAGCTGGAGCTTATTGCTCCAAATCTGCCCTTGATTAAGTATAGTCTTCCACTACTCAACAGTTGTTACAAGGTTAGAGAGAAAAGTATCATCTAAAATGTCATCAAACCCAATATTAATTAACCAACTCTGACAATCACTGCACTAAACCCTACTTAGATTTTAACCCATAATGTGTGCTGGAAATATCCAGTTGAACATTCTGTATTTTCTCATTTGCCCACATTTGCTTGTTATTAAAACCACATGTGGGCACTGAATCATTTCATGGTTCGTTTAGAGACAAACACGCAGAAAATTGTGGGAAACAAGTATAGCTCTAAGAGTTTGTGCAAGCCTGTGTAGTTTGAGGCATGCTGTACTGCAGGAGCTTGAGCAACAGGACCACGTTATTCTGGGGCTCAAAAGTGAACAGTACATGTACACTGAATTTCAGAATAGGTCATTAGCAGAGTCAGACAGTGTGGCAGTTTCAGCCCTCGGTGCCTTGCAAAATGCCATGTGTGTGCTCAACTGCTGGTTCCCAACAAAAACCCTTAAGTGAGGCAGCAGGGTAGTCTTTCACTTCTGAAACTGCTGTGGCAATGAGGAGAATGCCCCAACTGCACAGGAAGTTCAGAGCATAACCTCAGGCAAAGCACTCAATCTTTCTGGAACTGACATCTGGAAAAAATGGTAGCCCTTCATCTTGTCCATTGGACTTGAAGGTCACCAGCTCAAAGATGACCTTTTGCTGAGAGGACAGTCAGTAAAACAGTAAGGCTTTGCTTTTGATCAGGTTTCTCTGGATTATTCACATTACAGCAGTGGCTGAAGGACTCAAACACAATGTGCCAGCTCAGATGTGCAAAGATAACACACATGAAGCCCACCTGAGAACACAACCTCTTCCTGTTAACAATTACTATTGCATTCAGAAGCATTCCCTGAAGGGGTAAAAACTTGTGTATAAGCATTTTCTCACCTGTGGATCTTATTCCCCAGCAACACAGGGAACACTCATTTATGTCTACAGATCCCCAAATTGGCTTTGAAGCCTAAAGCAGCATGTACATGATCCAGGTTTCCTGTTGGGCCCTCCATCAGGATGGTGAAAGGTCAGATCCTGACATTGTCATAGAAACAACTTCAGTAGCTCCAAGATTTCAACCTTGCTCTCATAGGGGTGTGTGTACACACATACCAGAGATTGTCCACGGAGCCCAAAAGCTTCTATATAAAATTAAACCATTAAATTATGAGGTCTTCCAGGAAGTTCTAGAGAATCCTTTTAAAGTCAGCTCTGACAGAAAAGCTGTCTACTAGAGAGCTCCACAAAGAGGGCATTGTGGTGAAAGACAAGGAAGATGATAACTGATAAATCCAAAGCTCTACAAACCTGGCCAGATAAGGGGGACAGCTCTCCCAAGAACAATTGCTTACCTGTAGCTTTACAAGGACAGTAATGACACTCAAAAGCACTAATGAAAACCTCAGACCTCAGCCTTTTACTACTGTTTCCACCTTGCTCCTGTGGATGGAATGCTATAAAGCAGGACTTGTGGCTGGTATCACTGAGGCAGTAAACATTCCCTTTCAGAAAAGGGTACTGTAATTTCAGACAGCTGTGTACGTAAAACTCTACCTCATACTAAATAGCAGATTCCTGGAGAGGGAAAACAAAGAAAGCCCAGCCAGGTTCCTGTAACTGTGACTTCTGATACTTCTGATGGATGGTTGGAAAGGTAGAGGAGATGGGGGAGGGAAGGTCGTAAGATTAACAAGCATGTAACAAACACAGAACAATATCCATCAATAAGATGATTATTGCAATAATTTCAGAACTAGGGAAAGAGATGTCTTTAGTACCAAAAGTTTTAAGTATATACTAAATTTGTTTTTTGACCCAGCTTTTGGAGTAATAGGAACCCATATTTGCTGCTCTCCGCAGCTCTAGGAATCACTATTCATTCCCACCTGACTTGCAACACTGGTGAGCTGTGGACATAAGACAAACCTTTTGTCCTTGTGTTTCTGAACAGAACAAAAGCTTTTTCCATGAGGAAAATCCATATCTTTGAAGGAAAGAACTTTATAGTGCAATCTAAATATCCATCAAAGCTCTACTTGTAACAGCAGGAACTTAGCACATGGAGGCAGGTGGGGTGAATAAGAATTTATGGGATGTCTGTAGACATATTAAATATCTGAAGTTCTTCAAAGCACAGGTAACACTGAAATGGAGTTTACAGACACAGTTCATTTAAAATATGCACGGTCTCAATCTATACTCAATACCTTCTCCTATAAAACATGTGCAAAAGATACCATCTGCTCTTTATAGGCACTGCTAATCAAAGGTTTTCTGTTAGTCTAAGCACAGGCATTAAAGGATATATTGGGGTAAAGCTCATGCTAAAAAGGGAGCAACGCTCAACGCTGCATTCTTTCATCCAAAGGTACACCTGTATCCTTGATCAGAAAGTTTACACAAGCTGGGGCATCTGCACCATGTCATATTCATGATACTTCAGTTTCTAAAACTTGAAAAATATTTTGGTTAATAGGATTGTCTAATATAGTAATTTCTTCACTGTCAAAGGACTATTTGATCAGTTCTTTGTTACACAATAAACTTCTTTTATCTTCTGATTATTCTCATGGAAAAATAAAAGAAGGAGAGCGACAAGGTAGTAGTAACTTCCTGTTCATTCAACACACTGCATCAAGTAAGAAACCAGGATATCTTCCCCTGAGATGCCTGGAAGCAGCCTGACACTGCAAACATCTCATTCTAGCAGTTCACACTTAGGTTAACAGGAACATGGAGAGCAGAACAGCTCTTAATACACAGAAATGCCAACAGTCCTGTTTCATTGTGATTATTCTTAATGTATTAAAGTACTTCAAAACACCCCTGTACAAAAATCTTTTTTCATCCCAATAAAATGGAATGTTAAGGAGTTATTGAGCAGAAAAGCTGTAGGGCCACAAAACACTATCCAATTTTACTGTCTCTGATCCAAACTGTAGCCTGGGTATCCATTTTCAAATAGAACTGAAACACATTGGGAGCTTTATGCTCTCTGAACTGTTATTAAGCTGCACTGTAAATTTAATTACGGAAACACTTTTGACAGTATTAAACAGTAGTGCTTCCAGTCAGAAACAAGATCACCAATGGTGGAAATAACACTGACAGATTTACATAAAACCTGGCTGACGGTGATAAAGCCTAAAAGCAGCCAAGTACCAGATACCTTTAAGATTTCTAAGCCCATTCAGGTACCTGTTACAGTTGTCAGGCATGGACACTATTAATTGTAAATAAACCAACAATAGAAAAACTCTCTCTCTGCAAGCATTTGAAAGTCTGATTCCCAGTGGGTAAAAGCCATTACAACCCAGTGCCCACACAACACTATGCAATTCTAATATCTTGGCTTTAAACTCCCTGATCCTCCTTTATAAGCTGATTTTTTTTGGCTATTTCAGGCATTTCACTATAATAAACTATGGAATTCTGCTCATACAAAGAAAATTCCATAACTAAATCTTCAATTAAACAGACTCATATCTACCAGGAAAAGGAAAGTGGTGCCTCAGACCTGCATTATGGTTTGGTTACTTGCAGACTACCCATAACTCCTGAAAGGACATTTGTGCTGATGAAGGCTGAGGACATTTTGTACCAAAAAGTATTTTTCATTTTTAATACCTGAGCGTTCAGAAGTGCCCTGAACTAAAATGCAACTTGTTAATCAACTTGTTGTTGGGTTTTGCCTTTCATCTGCTCCCACTACACAATGTCTGGAGGGTAAAATTTTAGTTAATCACTTGGATAATAATACTTAAGCAGTACTAAGGTTTCTGTCTCCACCATGTGCTTATAATCTGGCTCCAAAAGTTACTTTTTCACTGCTAAACCAGTAAGTCATGGAACATGAGCCATTCAGTAGGATATTTACTAACATCTTGTCTCTGACTGTATAGAGCTGCATTTCTAGACTGCTTTGCTATTCAAGTGGTGCATGAAATCACCTGCTTTTCCCCCTCTTAGCCCTTGAACTCATCATCTCATTTTAGGCAAATAAGACAGAGAAAGGGACAAAGCTCCGAAAACTTCTGTGAACATCACACAAACATCTCAAAGACATCTGTAAGCACCTTGGTTGAGCTGAGAGACTCAGTGTGGAAACTCTCCTTTGCAGGAAAGGCTGCAGGAGGAGCTCAACAGCTCTTGGAGTCGTTGCTGGCCAGGCAAGCAGCACATGGATACCTCGGGAAGTGTCCCAGCATCTGTTACCATCTGCTCAACCAACAGCTCAGGGCTGGAGGAGGGAGTTTTGGGGCCAGGAAAGCAGAGCTCGAGTCACCACAAAAGAGAAGCAGAGGTGCTGTGGGTTTCAGGTCTGCAGGAAAATGTGTTTGTGCTGTTTATAGAACTACTTCAGCAAAGGTACTATGGCCTTGAGAGCAAGATGCTGGCCATGCACTGCACCATGAGGAGGTGGATGCAGAGGAAGGCAGTGGGCAGGCAGCTAAACAGCATTTCAGAATTTCCTACAGAACACAGAACCATCCAAAACACAGCAGGGGGAAAACCACAGATGAAACAACAAAAACAAACAAACAAACAAACCCAAAATCAAAACAAAAAACCCAAAAGACTGCTGCAGACCTGTGTAAATAAATGGTGAAGCTGCTTAAACTCCAAGGATTTCTGGTTTGTGGTGATGGATTAAAGAGCAAAGTAAGAGCCTAAGAGATTCTGCCTGTTCTCTGCTCTCAAAGGAAACATAATGCACAAAAGAAAGATTGGCAGCAGAAAGAAGATCCAGTGTTTGGGAATCAGTGGACAACTATTAAAGCCAAAGTGCTCTTTAACAGGGTTCTCCAGCACACAGACTCTGTGGGGAAGCTCTGGAGACCATTTACAGAGTGCCTTCCTGAGCTCAGGGGAAAGTCTTAGTCTTTCCTGGCCACAAAACATTATCTCTGGCTGTTTAGGATGTTAAGAGTCCTTAGCCCTCCTGAGAAGATGGGGAAATCTGTGAGGCCAACAGGCCAGCAGACATCTGAGGAACAGCTGCTGAGACCGTAAGAAGTTCAGAGACCTTGAAGTTGATTAAAAATAGAAATAATTAGATCAAGGTCACATTTATCCTCAAAAGGAATAAATTGTCTTTAAACACACAATATTTTTTTTACTGTAAAAGTACTCCCTGTGTTGGCAATTCATAGGCCTTGGGAAAATAAATACTTGAAGTAATTCTAGGCCATCTTATTTCAAGATTATAATTTCCAAGAGGACAGAGATCAAACATTAACATCAGCAAGCAGTCCCACGTTTCAGTGTCCATATTCCCGTAACCCATGCAGGATCTTTCAGCTACAGGACAAAATTCACACTGGATCCTTCAACTGGCTTCTTCCTACCATCAATATTCAAGTCTGTTCCTTCTTTAAATTAAAAATCGGGGGGAAATCCAGAGAAAGAAAATTCAACAATAAGAGTTCCCTTACACACACAAGATCCATTTCCAACTCATACTTGAGCCTTATTTGTTTCTGAAAGAACTAAGCTCCTTCCCCACCATTAGTGGGGGCTCTGTGTGCCTGGTGTTTTTGGGAGACCATGAAAGTCAAACAAAATCACAGGTGAGAGGACACATTCTTTTCAGGTCCCTTAGTAATGTACAGGATTCCTGTGGCCTGAAGTTGTTAATTCCTAAAGTGCTGGGACTGTCAGGAAAACCATGCTTTTGCATTCCCTTCTTTATGTTCCCTTCTGCTGAGCTGTATTAACAAAAAAGGTTCGTCTGTCAAACCACAGATATTCATACACTTAAGCCAAGATTCACCACACTTGGTGGTCTGGAAATTTCTTAAAGGACATAAAACTAAACATGAGCTGGACAAAACAAGGAAAGGCACCTTGATTCACTCTGAGCACAAATGGACAGATTGAATTTTCCTAGCATGAGCCACAATAAATACATTCCAGGGCATGAGGGGTGATGGAGCCGTGGAACAAGGAGGTATTCTTGACTGATTTTGAAGGTTTTGTTTGTGCCCAATGGCTTAGGAAATCTGTTCATCCTTCCTTGAAGATGACATTTGTAATGCTGTACCATTGGTGAAGTGAGTCAGAGGTTAAGTTATGGCCGGATAAATTCCAACAGCACAGTTTATGTTCACCTGACCTGTGGATCTGTGCAACATATTGACTCACACATTGCAGCAAAAAAAAGAACTAAAGATCTTCTGCATCTTGCCTGTTACCCCTCTGAACATGGCACAGCCCAGCAGGATCTTGGGCAGAATTGTCTGCTCATGCCCATGGTGTGCTGATCCAAAGGATTTATTTTTAACTATGTGTTCCTCACTCAGATTGTTGTTGTTTTCCCTCATTTATTTTCTCTCACAGGCATCTGGACTATCTAGGCAAGGCAAGTTTACCTTCAGTCATCATGCACAGAGGCCATGGATGTCCAGCAGCATCTTAAACCACAAAACCACACCGCCTTCTTCAAATGCTCTCCTAAAATTCTGCATCAAGCACCAACAATCATGAAATAGGCTCTCAAAAGTACAGGAATGAAAACAAACACATCAGGGCTCTTTTGCTGGCTGATGTTTGAAACTTCACCATAGCATCCAGTCACTTCTCAGACATTCTTTCCATGTTTCTTAGATGTTTACACACTTCTGCTTTTTCAAAGCAGCTCATATTTTACATATTCACATCAATTTGAGAGATGTGGATCATAAAAGGCACGGTGAGAAGAAACAGTAACATCCAAGTTTACCCAGAGAACATTTACCACCAAGCACATTCATATTGTCTCTCAACAGAGCATATGACCTGTATCATAACATCAGGGAAGGGAATGCTTCAGTCATTTGCAGAGGCACCGTGAGCTTTATTCTTCTTCCAGTCAATGACAGGTGAGGCCAGAAGTGCCTGACCTGCCTCAGAAATTCCTGGACTTAGTATCTTAATTGCATTCTTTCAGAAACGACATGTTCTGAAAACAACAGTGAGCATCACTAAATATTCAGAATAAGCATTTCTCAATTAGCTGAAATTCAAAATTAACAAATTAAACACATATCTAAACCGACCACCAGTGTAAGAAAACTCTGAGCCAGCTGCATCCATTTAAAAGGCTTAATGTGAAAGTTTAGGATTTGTAGTACCTATTTCTACAATCATTTTTGTCAGGGGTGCTGGTAAGAACAAGGACTCGCAGAGGGGAGGTTGAATGCTTGTCTTGTAACAGCTGCCAGCTGTGAGCCTGAAACACAGCAGGGCACCTTTCCTACCTCCTGACTTCCCTGAGGATTCCACATCTGGTCCCAAGGAGAGACAAGATACTGAACAGAACATGGGTCTGATCCCACCAGGCAAAGTCTAACATCCCTGCTCAGGTCTTACCATCTGTCACTCACAAAAATAAAAGCTCCAAGTGTGAGATACCAAGGGATTATAAGCAGAAAAGGGACAGGGATGCTTAGACAAGAAGCTTGTCTTCCAGCTAAGTGTGAAGCTTATGATTTTTTTGAGGGGCTTGAAGGTAGCAGTGAGTTTTCACTGAGTGAAAATTGTATATTAAGGATTGTATAGGACAAAGAATTTCTACCTCAGTAGACCCAAAAGCCCAATGAAAACAACTCTAAGTGTTTGTGTAGAATTCAGGTAATTACACTAACTATAGAGTATAAAAATCCCACTGTAGTTGCGCCACTGCTGGATGCTGAACATTTCTATGCCAAAAACTTCAGTTAAAGTTAAATTAGAAGCAATGGAATTACCCAGCTGGAAAGCTGATGGTAAAACACCAAGAAGCCATAATTCCCCACGTTTCTTTGCTACTAAGAAATCATATAGCTCTTTTATAACTAACTGGTAAGCCCAGAGGTGGAGCAGTTAGCCAACTATTGACTTACTGAACTAGATCAGCACCTGTGTGTACCTTTAGGGAATAACAAATAGAGCCTGACTGGTCACCTCCAGCAACTCTCTGCTGGCTGGCACAGCAGAGCTCAAAACAACAAAAAGTTCAGAACTGGAAAAAAAGGTTGGTCTGTGCAAGCTACAGCAGGGAAAGGAGATGGCCACCGAGTTCAGTGAAAATAAACCCTTGGTTCACTTGTTTTATACTGCTGAAAGAAGGGAAGACACCCATTGCTAACAGGTTGTAGAGGATCTGCACTACAGGAGATGGTCACTTTTGACTTTATAAAGCATCTGCTGGTGTAGTCTGGGGTGCACATCACACTAGAGAAGTGTTTGCTGCTTCTCTTAAAACATGAAGAATGAAAAGAGCCTGTCTTTGGTAGCTTCCTCTATGAAATCTCAAAACATGAGTAGCTTTATTAGTCTGATTCAAAACTAACTAGAAGTCAAGTCTACATATAAAAGCAAAAGTCATGAATGTGTTTGATGTATTTTAAGTAAGGCACTGAACTGCAGTTGTTATTTACAGATCAAAGAAGCTCCAGCAGTGTCCTGAAACAATCTAAGTGAGAAATGCCAAAATCTGATTTCATCCATGTCCATGTGTTGCTTTGAACTTGTAATTCACAGAATTGGACACTATATTGAACTAATTATCAAGCTTAATGCTTGCCAATTTTGATGGCTCTACTCCCATATAAAAAATCAGGTTTGAAGGGAAGCAGAATGATACATTGGAAGAAGTGCAGCCTTTACTGAAATCTGGGAAGGAAAAGTAAGGAATATACAAAAAAATACCCCCTCTTGCCAAAAGCTAAACATAATTTAGTTCTCTAATTGGTTGCTGTGACACAGATTAGCAAAATAAATAGTTTGCATTAACCAATACATATAAAAATAAAGTGGTTCATTCTTTCTCCCTCACAGGAAAAGTTTCTTGTAACAATTGAGTGGAAAAATACCTATGCTATCCAAACATCTAATGAAGCCATATATTGTTCATGGAAGTAAAAAACAACAACCAACCATTTCACAGCACAGCCTAAAACATTTAAATTAAAAAACTAGTAACAGTGAAAAGAAACACTGATAAAGTACTTCTGGAGGCAGGATATAGAAGTAAAGTGTGTTCAGATATCAGTAAAGACTTAAAAACTACTTTTTTTGCCAATTACATACTGTGGTTGGAAATTATCACAAACACTGGTTTGCCAAAGAAGTGATTTCAGGAATCACACAGCTTAGGCTATAATTAAAAAGCAATCTTTGGGAAATAGGTTATTACCAGTATTTAGTAGCTAATTTGTTAGTTAATGCCTTAACAAAGCTCTCCTCTGATTGCAGTGGAGGGGGAATGACTTCAGGAGGATTATTTGCTATTAAGACTTGTACTCAATTATTGAGAATGCTGCTGTGCTCCTGCAATTACAATGGCAGAGCAGTCACCAGGAAAGCTGGATGGATTTAGCCTGTGCTCCAGCCAGCAATTCCCACATGCAGGGCACAAGTCGGGCCTCTGAATTTTAAGGAGAGCTTACAGAGTACCCTCACAAATTTGAGTGTTTGGTAATTAATAGAGAGGTGCAAGCTCAGTGTTCCTTGATACCAATTACACATTTTACTATCGCTTATATCAATGTGGAGATTTTCCCCCCTATGTTCTTGAATTCCATTTTGAAGGACACTTGCATGACTACTGGAGTCTCTAGATAACATTTTTCATCAAGATAATAGGATACTAATTTGTTTTTCCTTTTGACATAAAGGACAACAGGAAAGTATCTTCTGTCAAAATCTGTGGATACCATATTTAAGTCACATTACTGGAGATCAACATAACAGTAACTTAAAAATATATCCCATGTACTGACAAGTTATAATTAACTCAAAGCTGCCATCACTTGCTACTATGTCCTATAATAGTTCATATCCTGCTGATCATGGCAAGGAATTCCAATACCCCACTAACCCCAGATTTAACTTCAGTCTCAGGAAACATAATCAACAAACTTCTACGTAACAGAATTCATATTTATGAACTGCTTTTCCTTCCAATATTACCTCTTCAGACTCTTATGACCATACTTCAATTGCAAAGACTTTCCTATAGCAATATCTGGGAATAAAAATATCTTTAACAACATAATTGAACCTGAAATATAATTTCTATGTAAAGGTTGGTTTGGGGAGCTGTATCCCAGCTGACAGAGAACCTCAGGAAGCCTTCAGCTGCAGAGTAAAGCAGAGGATCATTAATCATATTTATCAAGATTGTCTACCCTGGCTTTCATGCAGTTAGGGGAAATGTGCTATTCTACTTCAGCAACAAGGCGCAAGGCTAAAACAAACTGACCTAACTGCACGGGTCATTTCCAGAAATAGAAAGGATACCAGCAGCACAGCTGTACAGGCCAGAAGGCAAAATGCTGGGAAGGCTGGAGGAAAAGGGGTAAAAAACATCCACTCAAAACTTGTGAGGTATGTAGCCAGTGGCAAGACTAATACTAGGACAAATTTTGCTTTAATTAGCATTCAGTACATTAAAGTCAGCAAGACAAGATTCAGTTAAGTGCCTTACAATTTTGAATTTCACAAGACTCCTAAAGTGTTTTATTGCACTTCAGGATTTCATATCTGCAAAAGCAAGAAGGGAGCAGATAACCTCCCACTGAGGTACAAGCATATTATTTATTCTGATACTCATCGATGCTTCTTTATTTGCTCTTCACTTTTACATTAAGGGACTCTGCAATGCCAAATGCAAGCACAGAATATAATGTACTGGCTGTTCTCCCATGGGAAAGTAGGGATAATATCCTGGTTTGTGTTTCTCTCTCTGTTTTGAGGGTTTGCTCTGTCTGAAAGAGCACTGAGGTGCCTCAGTCTACTAAGGACAAAAATTCACCCATGTCACATACTGTGCATCACCAGCAGGCTGAAACTGGGAAAGATTCCAGCCTGGGATAGCCAGATCAGGCAGAGGGACCCAACCATGTGCAGTGTGATGCCAAAATGTTCAGGCCAATCGCTAGATCTGCTGGCTTTGAAAAGCAAGAACACAATTTTCACATCTTCAACCAACATAAAAAAATTTGCAGAGCTTTTGCTTTATTAGCTTCTATAACATTAACAGAAGAATAGAAGTGAGATAAGAGCCTGGTTTAATAACACCATTTCCATCTGCAGTATACACACCAGGCCTGCTTTGCCTACATTTCTATAAAAATAATAAAAATCATGTTACCACCCATGTCTCTTGCTCCACCTCCCAACATGTATTTCCACCTATATTGTTACTAAAAAGTGACGTGGGACTTTCAAATGAAGGTGCATGCCACATTGGGATTATCTCAAAACTATAAAGCTTACTGGATTTTTCTTAAAAACAGACAAAGTAAAGAAATGCAGAATATTGGCAAGAGCTGATGCTAAACTAAAATTTAAACCAGCTTTTTACACAGCCCAGACACTGCAACGTGCCAGGATCCTGCATCCTCCTGTCTCTCCTTTGTGTCACACAGGCATTATTCCACCGGGCAAGAATACATGGGGAATGCAACACACTTTATACAGCCTATTCCTATCACATGGAATCTGGTCAAAATTAAAAAATAGCCACCTATAAAATCATTCCCAGGGTAAATCTCACTCCATTTCCTCACATGAGTGAGTCCCAGGAAATTCAACAGGACTAGTCGCAAGAATCAAATCAAGTTAATGACACTTCAGATTTTACGTTTCCTTTGTAGCCGGGCAGAGAGGCGGGATTAGAGCAAAGTCAGTTCCAGTATCAGGAGGTGATCCCATAACTTCCATCCCCGCATCCCTGGTCCGGCGCTGCCGCAGCGCGGGCGGTGCTGCCCTCCGGTGTCGGAGCGGGGGCAGCGCCAGAGCCCAAGGGCCACAGCAAGGAAGGGACGGCTCCATTTTAACTCTGTTTTTAATTAGGAGAGAGATTTCCCGTGCCCAAAATTAATTGGTATTCCTTCAACTGGCCAAAGGAATCGATTGGTTGCTGGTGCACTCCCAAGTTTCCCCTTTAAGCAAGCTAAGAAAGTTGTTTCATCTATTCTAAAAACCAGACAAGTTTGGCCCTTATAATATCCCAAAGCTAAGTGTGGCTTCCAGTATTTTCTTTTACCAGGGTCACTTTTCCTATGCTCAAAACACTGGGATCAATTCCTATTTCTGCAAGATAATAAGAAGATAATCTTTCAAAAAAATTGAAGCATCATGTGTATTAATCACTTGGAAGAACTGCTGTTGTGACTCTCACAAGTGTCTCTCTAGCCATGATTCCAAACATTATCTGAAGTGGTAAGTTACTTAAGCTCTCTGACACAGATGTGGTTTCTTTTTCACACCCTTGCCATAACTTCTGGGTTACAGATTCAATTCTTGGATTGCTGATACTTTTAACTGTGATTGTGAGTTTTAGCAGGTGTAGAGAAACTAGGCAATAGGAGCCTAAGTACAAAACCCAGGCAATTGCTATCAATACTGAGAGCAGCATGATCCTGCTGGTGGAAGCCTTCTGCTATAAAACCATGTTTTGGTTTACTTCAGGCAAGAATTTCATCCTTGAAAAACAGTCCTGTACTTTCAGAAATTGCTAAATTGCTTGCTGTTCCAGACTGATCACACACATTTACAGGACTAGTTGCCTCAGAGAGTCTAAGACCTTAGACAAGGAATTATTAAAACCAGTATTTTACGTGTAGATGCATCCATATGATCTTTGTAGAGGTTTTATATAAACAGATACACTATACAGATGTTATCTTTCTAGAGTTAGAGAATTACCCACTTCAGAACAGACATACAGAAATTGCTTCACCCACCAAGGAAACGTGGCCTGCACCAGATACAGCCCAGCAACCCCTCAGTCCTTGGAAGGATTACTCCACAACTTAGCAAAACAGGAACTGACACCTACAGAAAGAACACATACAGACAAAATACAGTTGCCCATACCAGAATGTCGCTGTGGAATTAAAAGTAAGAGCAACCACTCAGCCAAAAATTCCACAAATTTGTGTTAGATTCTTGCTTGCTTGCTTTTAAACAGTCACAACTACAAAGACCAGCCAAATTTTACAGAAGAAGGTACAACTGTCTAATCCTTTTAGACATGCAGGGGTTTCCCCTGACTTCAGTCTCATGCCATCAGGCTACAGTGATAGAAGGTTCTGGTCTCTATGTGGAGGTGTGGGTGGAAGTGTTGGCTTAATGATTGGACTCCTTGATCTGAGAGGTCTTGTCCAGCCTAAAGCATTCTATGATTCCAACATTCAAAGGTATTCCGTTAACTCTAATATCTTTATTTTCCCCTGAAAAGTTTTGAAGGTGTTACTATCAGACAGCTTCATTTGCAGAAACACATTAGGAAACTGCTTTGAGAACGTATGGAAATGGTATCTCTGCTTGAAGCCTGGAGTAGAACACTCTTCCTGAAGGACTCTGCTTGCACACACATCCAGTTGGAAAAAATCTGCACTATCAAATCACATATGGTGCATTTAGCTCACATGGCTTCAGTGTTTTCCTGTTCAAAGATCCCAGATGGAAGGCAGAAGTTTTCAAAGTACAGAAATACTCTGCATATATGAAATTCTTTTCATCTGAAAACACCCACTGATGTCAGGGACATGCAACAACTGCACGGTCCATTGGTAAACTGCACATGGATGGCAGCAAGGATGGCTGCATTCTGCTCCTGGTCAGTCTGCATGGATACTGCACTGCCTGAGAAAGGCTGTTCAAGCAGAAAATCTGAGATCACTGAACATCCTTGACCACAAAAAAACCCAACCACTCCTTACCTCTAAACTTCAAGGAATTTTCTTTAGGTGTCTGTCCATCCTGATCAGTTTATTTGCCATTCAGGCATGTCACAAAACCTATTTTCCAAAACTTATAAATTAGAAAAAACAGGGTTAATTTGTAGTCTGTAGAAGACATTTATAAGTGCTTTATGAGATCTCCATTTTCATCCCCAAGTACTATTCCAGCTTTTGCAGGGAGAAGATAATGAGCACAACCTACAGCAGCAAAGGACAGTTATTCCTTTTGTCCATTTACTGGTGTTCCAGTCATGAGCTACAATGTGACCGAGCCCTCATCCCAGAGCATAAACTTGTCCCCTGCTCTTATCCTCAAGAATTACCTTTAACCCTCATACACTCCTGAAAATTAAAATCTCTTGAATATTGGTATCTAGAAGAATACAAGTGTGCAAGTGATACAAGGGCTGATACAGCTCCAGTGATGGGCTTTCCAAAACAAAGTGACGTTAAGGAGAAGGGGGAGCAGGGACTTATTTTTCAGCTTTCCTGCCATTAATCATGTCACATAACTTTTGTACAATTTTCCACATAGCTGGTAATCCATTTTACAGTTCCCATCCCTTTCATGAGACTGTTGATGTTCTAGATGGAAAAACCCCAAGCCAAAGACATGCCGGTTTCTCAGTAAAAGTCTTTGCCTCCTGCGTGGCAAATTCCTGGTTAAATCTAATCTATCCAGAATCACAAAGTAACATGAAGCCAGCTCAGTTTTCCAGAAGGTAACAAAAGGCAGATACTGCACATATTTCATTAAGGAGGATGTTTATTTTTCCAAATATTGTATTAAGATAATGTCCTGTTTGCCTATTTCTATCGACATCTGCTCTGTAATACACAGAGAATGACAGAAGATCAAAGTTTTAATTGTGCAAGTCACAGAATGTATTAATAACATTCTTTCTGTCCTACAGCAACAGAGATAAACTTTAAAAAAAAAGTTCCTCTAACAGCTAGAAGAACAGGATATTTATAAAAAGATGTCCTAACAAAAGAAAAGCATGCAAAACTACCTTGAGTGGATAAACAAACTGGGCTCCCTGTTTGCAGTGTTCCCTATCAAGCTTAGCCCTCAGAGATCCCCTCCTGCCCTCAGTCAACAGGGTCAGCATATCTCAGCTGGGTTTTACATTTTTATACAAACTCCTCTCAGCACCCTTTGTTCACTGACCCTTTAAATTCAGGAAGATGCACCAGGTGTGCCTGCAAGGCCCATTTTGCTGCTAGTTGCTTTAGTTTCCCTCTCCCAGGCATTAAGTCATTTGAGAAGAGGCTTTTTTGTTGGTCTTTGTCCTTCTAACTCCTTCAACTTCAAATATGCATATTCTCCTTGGTCCCTTAGAGACACACCTTACAACAGGACTGAAGTTCTGTGGAACACACACAACAAACAGTACCTTCCCCACAGGAGACATTATTACTCTTGGCTTTCTGGAACTTGGAGGACCCTGAATGTGTTGCTGTTTGTCACTGCTGCCACTCATTAATGGAACAGCAAATTTGGAACAAGCTGTCCCTCTCTTCCCCAAAGTTCATATACCATGGACTGCTCTCTCCCTCCCAAGACAGCACAGCTGCCTTTATCTGCTTAGGCTCTGACTTGTATACACTAAAGGGAAAAAAATCCAAACACAAAAAACACAAACCAAGCCACAACTGTATTAACTTAAAGAACTGGGACTTCCAAAAGGGACAACTTGGCCATCTCACTGAAAGCAAGGCCAGTGCTGGGCTGTACCAGAGTCAGGTCAGGTAGTTTACTTTCAAAATCAGAGCTCTGAGATGAATCCCAAAATAACACTGACAACTAAAGCATCCTTGCTACCTCCACATGAATGGAGGCCACCACAGCCACAGTCTGAATTGTCTCAGAAAAGTCTAGGAGACAACACAGGACAAGCTCACTCAGGGCTACCTGCACAGCAAAGACTGACATTTGAAAGCAATTATCAGCCCCCTCTCAAGGCATCTGTTGTATTACAAAAAGCCAGTCGCCGCCCTCCATCCCTTTCCTCTTTTAAGAAATAGTTTAATATTCATTTTAGCTCATTTTCGTTCTATTTCTAAGCTAGAGCTCAGCCCATCCACAATATTTTTACAAGTGACAAATTGAATTTAAAGCACCCAGAACACCCATTCAGGACTCACTCAGTTTCTCCAAACTCATGACAGAAGAGACATGACATTTACCATGGCACTACTGGTGCAAAGATGCAACCTGCACACAGACATGCCAAGGGTGAGGTAACTCACTGTGCACAGGGAAACTGGACAAAGAACTTCCTTTTCTTTTGTGTTGCCCCCTCATTCATAATAACACCCTTTAAGACATCTGCTGGAGTGCTGTAACATGAATGGAAATGGAAGAGCTCCAACGGGAACTCAGGGATTTCTTTCTTTTTCCCATGAACTGAACATTATGGAATTTTAACAGATGTTCTACTTGGTCATAGTTAATAAAATGAATTATGCAGGAATTAAAAATCTGGCTCCATTTGCTTATATAAGATCTCAGCAGCAGAACTACATTCCCATTAAGAAATTCTAAAGGCTTTACAGTGGATTTGTAGTCTAGTCCTGCCTTGTTATAAGATGGCTGGAGATTTTAAAAATCCACTTGTCTCTGTTGTGGAAAACGTGAATAAATTTACCTGTTCATTGACTGCTCTTAGTAGTGTTATCCACTTTCCACACCGATGCACACGGGTACACCACAGCCACAGGAAAGGATAATTCTCACTTGGATTTGCTTTGGAAATGACATCATGGGAATTCCACATCGTTTCACAGACTCTGATTTCTGCCATGTATTCAAAGTCTCATTCAGCAACCTAATAACCATACTCTCACTTTGTGCTTTATTACAAAAGCCTTCCTCTTGGAGCACAGATGTCTCTTTTGGGCTTCTGCTGCCAAGAGAACGATGCACTGTACCTCACTTTCCTTTCCATTTTAGGATTATTCAGTGTAACTACATCAAAGGAAGAAGTAAAGACCAAAATGTAACAGGGAGGAGAGAGAAGTCACCAAAAAGGAGGTAGGTGAAAAGTCACAGCCAAAACTTTCAAGCATTGAGGTTCACATATTTATTTCCATAAGCATTATATATTTAGCCATCTTTTTTCTCTGCCAATATTCATCTGCCCAGAAAGCATTCTGAGAAGACAAAGGGATAAGAGAAAGGCTGAGAATGAAAAATGAAGGATGAAACAACTACCTTGCACCAGAACAGCAGCAGCACAGCAGTTAAAGTAAATTACATGAAGCTGTCCTGAAAAGATCTGCTATGCTGTAAGTAAAAAGATGAGGTTTCAACATCACCCTCCATTTATAAATAGAACTCATTCTCACTGAAGTCCAATCAATTGGCAAGCAGATCTCTGCCCAGGCACTGAAATCTGCTTGATGTAATAGACAAAATTTTACCCCAATGCAACAGCTAACATTAACCTTTGTTAAATTCTGGCTCAAGAACTTTGCCAGTGAAAGAATACCATCATCTGAAAAGCATTATTATTCTCAACCTCTTCCAATAATTTTTTCTAAATGAAAAATTATGCATTGAAGCCCCTCTGTCCAAAAAAATCCCACTCCACTGTAACTAAACAAAGGAGTTTGCGTAGGTAAAGAACCAAAGCATGTAAACAAACTGTAAGTATAAAAATCAGCTGGAATTAAATATCATCTTATACATGCTGTGCAGCTACCTGGATGCACCCAATAATGAATTATTATAGATTTTTATCTGAAAGTAAGGACTTTCCCCAAAGGAAGAAGCGTACATAAAAAGAATGAAAAATCCCAAGATTAAATGTCAGGCTTACAACAGCTCCAGCTGAACGTGCCATACGCTGCTCTTACTCAACTGGACATTGCTTTAAATAATTTCGTGTCAGAAAAATGCATCAGTCTTAACAGCGTTAAATTCAAAGACTTTTTTTCTCTTTAAACATCACACATTATTTGTTTCATTTTAAAGAGAAATCACATTTCATTTGGTAATCATTTATTTCTCATTCTATTGGACAGATTCTCCCAAAAAGCAATACTTCAACTGAAATCAGTTCTGAAGGATCTTTTATGAATATACATAATGGAGAGGACCCCCATTATATTTCCAACAAAGTGCTGCCATTTTGAGTAAACAAAGTTATCTCAGCAGGGTCACACACTGTGCCATGAATATGGTCTGCAAATTAATTACCACCCTGACATATGTCAAAACAAATTTTAAGGAGAATAGCACCCAGTAGCAACTGTGTGTTTTATCTACCTGTTAGTATGCAAAATCTGTATTCAATGGGATCTAAATTTATTCATTTATTCAGAACCCCTGAGAGAAATCAAAATTATTTGTATTCTTTGGCCTTTTTTTCCCATCTGCAAATGAAATCTGAGTGAATAACGTGTTTAGTGAGCCAGAAAATAAGTACAGGACAAAGCTGTGGTGGAGGTTACAATTCAGAAAAGCAGGTGTCATCTCTGCACAAATAACTAATTTTTTAAACACTCAAAACTGCTAAAATAGACTGCAGTGCATTAGCATTTGTCAGCACTTTAAGGAACACTAAGTTTTGTATTTCTTATTTTAGGTGATACCCATCTTTATTCCACACTTGTAACAAGGGCTGGCTAACATAACTGTACCTAAAACCAGTTTTCACCATGAAGAAAGGCATTTAAAAGGAGAGCTATTGAATCAAGGCTTAAAAAGCCTCTGCAACTGCCTTTATTATCAATGGCAACAGAGCCAGCAGATCTGAACCTGTGTTTAAAACAAAAGAGCAAAGACCCAAAGCTCATTTACTCAGCTGAGTTATGTAAGGAGAGGACAAACCCCACACACCACATCGAACATGGCACATAAAGCACCTTCCTGAACAAGAGGTCATGTCTGGTAGAAATTCTTCCCTGTGAGGGTGGGCAGGCCCTGGCACAGGTTGGGCAGAGAAGCTGTGGCTGCCCCATCCCTGGGAGTGTCCAAGGGCAGGTTGGACAGGCCTTGGAGCAACCTGGGATAGTGGAAGGTGTCCCTGTCCATGGCAGGGGGTGCAATGAGATGAGTTTTAAGGGCCCTTCCAACACAAACCTTTCTGTGATTTTCTGTTTTCACAGAATACAACCTTCATCTTTTTATTTGAGCTACACATACATGATGCAACTTCTGCTTCGTCAAAAGGTGACCCCCTGGGATCTTATTCTGAAACTATTTTAGACTGGGAGTTTATCTGTAGGTTTTTCAACTTCTTTTATAATCTGCCTTCAGTCCACACAGCATATCAAACACTTGCATGACACTGATCCTGGAATTCACATTACATTTATGAAAAGGATTTTAGTTTAGGAACTATATTCTGCCAAGCAGGCAAAAATATTTTTAGCCCCACTATTTCTTCCCAACAGTGAAGCACTTCTGATTTAGAGCTAAGTAATGCCATATCAAATCTACAGACTGGGTGACTAAATACATTTCTTTCACACATTTAAAAAAAAAAAAAAAAGAAAAAGAGAGCACAATCCTCCCTATATACAGATGACAGATAATCTCTTGGCATCTGCTGATGAATATATTTAAAGAAAGCCTAAATCTGTCTGTGCTAAACTTGGCCTGATGCCACCAGTTCACCATTGTTGGCATATATAGTTCACACAATGCAATCACAAGACTTGAGAAAGTATCCAGTACTTCAGTTTAGGGTTTTTTCATGTTAACATATACCTTTCCCTCCTTTTTCAGTTTAGCAGCAAGAGAACTGAGAGACAGGATATGTGTATCACAGGTTTTGCCAGTGCACATTATTGGTATTCAATTTAAATTACAGACTAGGAATTTATCTAGAATGAAATACACTGGAATTTAGAGCTTATGGTTTGAGCAATTGATCTCAATTGTACAACTATCTCTTGTTACAAAACTGAGGCAAAGGGATCAATTATGGGAAAAAAGAGAGAAAAAGACAAGTGTTTTACCTCTCTTAATACTGTGCTTTTATAACCTCGATAAAGTCCTTGAACACCCTGTAAAACAACAAAAGAAAGCATCATCCACAGGGAATTAGTTTGCCAGAGCACAATTTGTCAGCAATTACAAGGCAGGCATTTCCAGCCTTACTCAGTGTCACACCCAAGCTTCAAATTCACCATATTGATTGTAACATTGCATATTGTGTTCCATTATTTACAATGCCAGAGAGTTTTATTTTCACCTTCTTACTCTTGACTCAGGCTTTTATCGAGACAAATATTTTATATTTTTAACCAGCTGATTAATATTCAAAACACTTAAAACTTATTTTATAAGTGTATATAAAATTATGGCTTTTATTATTATAGAGCAGTTCATTCAAGTGTTTGCAAAGGCTTATGGTTCTCTGGCCAGCAACACAGATGGGAAAAAACATATGGTTTTGATAGCACCAGCTTTTCGAGCAGAATCATAAAGTCACAGAAAGAAGTTCCAGTGACCCTCTTGTGCAGGGTTATCACAATAGTTTTCATTTGAAAGCAATTAACAATCAAGTGGATCATTTAAAGATCATATTTATGTCTTCCTTTTCCTGGTTTTTACACTCAGAAATGAGTATAATATTTTTCCCCACAGTGTTTTCAGAAGCCATGGAACACAAGCTGAAAAACACCCCCTGTGAGATTCCACAAGAACAGAGGTGAACAGGCTTTTACAGGAGGAAACAGCATCACCCCTGAAAAGATGACAAAAGCCCTTATTTTTCACAAGTCAGCAATACTGGATGAAGCACTCATTTCCAGAGCTCCTCCTGCTCCCACAGAGCCTCTCTGAAATGGTGCCTTCAGGACACTCCCTCCAAACTGCTTCAAAAACAGGGAACCATTCAGCAAACTGCACACAGAGAGAGATTTGGTGCTCTGCTGTCCCAGACAAGGACTGTTGGCATAAATACAAGCAGACCTTTGGAACCTGGAATGCTAAATGCCTTTTTTCCCCCCTTTCTCTCCTATTTAAATGTGGGTACCCCATATAAAAAGAGTTGCTTGGAGCATGCATGTAAGTGCACACACAAAGGGGAGGTGGGGTTTGCTTTCCTTAATCATAACCTGCCAATCGCTTCTAACAAGAATAGATGGCAAAGCCCAGAACTGGGATAAAGCTGTGGGAATGCTTCTGGACATGGATAGCTCCGAGTGGGAAGAATGAAACAACTTCTTAGAAATTCTGCTCTGAACTCACCTCATGGTACAAGGTGTGGGACAGAATCCGGAGGGTGCTGGAGGAAGGAGAAACCTGAGCCCTTTGCTTGACAACCTCAGACGGAACCCGTATGAGACACGCGACCTGCAGAACAACCAGATGGTCAGAGGAGCAATCCCCTTTGCTGCCTTTCTCTTTATATTTCTCTTCTGTTTCATACAAGGAAATCGGTTTTGTTGAACTTAAAAACTGTTTCTAAGTAGTTTATATGTTTGCTCTGAGGGCCACATGCTTTCTGACAATATTAAACTAACAGGAACATGGAAGGACCCTTTTTAACTTCCAAACTAGAAGTAGATTTGGGTGGGGAAAATCACTAATTTTGAAGCCATCCTGTCTTTTAGCAGCTACAGGAACTTACACACACACACACTTTTACACATGTAAACTGGAGATTCAGGACCTGTAGAACAAACTTCTTTCCTTGGTAGTTCCTTTGTGCCCTCTAGTGACTGATAGCAAGAGACACTCCAGTCAGCTTTAGATGCACACAGTAATATTCAAGGGTTACCTTAAAACACACACCAGATTTCATTCAAGGTGAAACACTGGACTGATCTTTTCCTACAGAATGAATTTTCAAGGCCAGAAAGGCCCCTGCAGCTGGATGTAGTAACATGGCTACTGCCATAAAGCTCCAGCTTTTCCAAAAAACCAGACTTGGCTTTAAAACATTCACCTGCTGCTTCAGTTTTAGGTTGGGGTTAAGCTTGTGAGCACATAACTTTGAGGAATGAGGATCCTAAAGCCTCTTATCTTTCTAGAAAATGCCTGTTTATCAGCACTTTAACTTTTAAGCAGAGTTTGTCTTTGGTTGGCTCCAGGGATACTTTAAAGCAGTGATGGGACTGGTGGCAAAACACTGGAGACACGACAGACCAGATTTTTAGTCTTCCTTTGATCCCATCCTGTGGTGGGCTGAGGAACACACTGATTCCTAGACATAAAGGTGTCCACAGAGTACTCCAAATGCAGAGCAGTCCAGGTGAAAGCTGTCCATCTGAAGTGGCAAACCAAGCAGCTAACTGGGAAATCTATGTGTGCCAAAGAAAGTACAGGAATTCACTGGAGATTACACAGAGACAATAACTGGAGTGGTCATTTGTGGATAACACAGTAAAAGTTTTAAGTTTCATTTTCACAAAGACACCAAGAAAGTCTGTTATCCTGTTACATTCCTACAAGTTTACCAGACAACAATATCCAAAAGTCATTACAAACAGATCTAACTCCGTGTGCTCTTCAATTCTCAGGGTCAAAAATAACAAGTGACCCCAATCTGTCAAGAAAATAAGAACTGTTGAGTTTTTTGATAGTTCAGCATAAATATTTATAGAACTTCATGCTTCATAACACTCCATGTCCTTATATTAGCTTTTTATTCCTTAAAAATATGGAGGCAGGAGGAAAGCTTTAAAAAGGCTTGGATGAAAAGAATGTAGTCAATCAAGACCAGACAAAGAACGCAGCGTGGCTTCCTGACATCTGGGGTGCTGCAGTTTTGGCAGCAGAAGGGTGGCTACAAAGTAATGTCTCCATTTCCCCCAGACTACTTGGGGTGCATTTCATTTCAAATTAACTTTGATGTCTCTCCCATTTGAATTTGCACTTACAAGGGAGTCTGTGGCTGCACAAGAACAAAAACAGTGATCACATTGTGCTGTTCTGAAAGGAAATAAAGGCTCGTGTCACTGGGCAGTGCTGGCAGATTGGCTCCATAGGGCACTCTGGCTACTCAAAAAGCCACGAGCCGTGACTGCCAAGATCAGACTGAACGGTGACATTTTCGTGGTGCACCTGAACTTCCAACGCGTCACCTTGTTTGTTCCTACAGATGTACCTTCCTTTGTATCAGCAACAACCCCAGCAGCCTTTTGATGTGGAGAACAGGTCTCTAAAGGGAAGTATGCAAGTTCACAGATATCTTATTAAAAAGTAACAACCTGGACTGATGGGTGCAGAAAAATCTCAACTCTATCTCGCTCAGATCTCGATCACTCCAGTGCCTTCCCGGTAACACTGCCAAAGGTAAAAGCACATAACTTGTGCCTCCACAGTTTGCTTTCTTAGATAAATATGTTCAAACAGCACTGGTGTGATAACTCTGCACCAAGAGCATTCATACTTCATTTTCCACACATCTGAAAGCTGTAAGAAAATTGCACAGACAAGGGTGAAAGGCATAGCTGTGCAGCCACTCCACGGTAACTGCCCATGTCAATGCTTTTACCTGCATCAACTACAGGATTAATGGACATGGAACACAGACAATAATGTGACCTCACGTGGTGGGAGCCCATTCAGCTCCCTAATCACCAAGATCCAAGGAAGAAATTGCTTTTTAATCTCTTGGCTGTTCACATAAATGTAGCCTGTTGCTTGCCACAGAAGAGCACAATACAGCCTGCCAAACTTGGGCCATTCCTGGTGTATCCTACCGGATTTGGGGATGACCCTGTGACAAATTAGCTCTCTGTAGAACATGTGCAGGGCCAGCCACAGAGAGGGTTCAGCAGTGGGCCCTTGGCTACCTCAGATCAGACAACAGCACCCTGCTGATAGGGGCCACACTCATTTTCCCAAGCAAGGTCTGGAGCCAGGAGTTATTCCCATCTTTTAATGGGAGCAAAAAGAATCAAGATCCCACAGACAAAGTTCAGGGGGAAAATGGGTGTTGCCCTATAAGCTCCTTTCTTATTTACCAGGTCAGGTAACACAATTTTGCAACTTTCAGACTCTCTTCTCCAGTGCCAGTGCATGTGTATAAATATCATAGGGGCAGGAAGATGATAACACTGAAAAACTAAAGGCTCCAGAATTTTTAAATTTATGCTTTAAGAAAACCTGATTTTACAGCTATAAGAAAACTATTATTAGTTTACAGAGCAGGTATGCAGAAAGGACAATATTAGCACCTATTACCTCTCTAGCCTTTTAAGACTATAACCACTTCTGAGCAAGAGGGTACTGAATTTTAAAATTCACATTTCAAATCATTACCAGCTCAAAGGACGACTCCAGCATTTAGATAAAAACCTAAGCACATTTTTAATTTACTGACTTGAATTAGCCAGTTAGGGACAAAAGCTAAAACCAGGACTATTTCATTAACATTTATCTACGTATTGCTAAGACAGTGTATGTTCTAATTAAATTAAGGTAATTTTTTTACCTCTGCCAGTTCGCAGAAAGGCGTTTTAACTTGTAGATACTCCTTGCATGCTTCAATGCTGCCATCTCCTGGTTGGATTCATGTTGGAACAAGACTTTCCTGGCTGTTCTGACCAACGTCTCAACTGATGCTGAAGAATGACCAGGGCAAATAAAAGCCTCAGAAGTGCCATGAAGTTTTGTAGATACTGATTCAAACAGTTTGTTTCAGTATATAAGAAACCCGTCCTCATGTGGCCATAGCTAACAGAAAATAAAATCTGCTGCAAATGGCCCCGGGAACCTGCCCAAAGCCTTTTCCATGGGCTCACCTGATTATTGGAAACATCTGAACTTAAAGCTGTAACTCCTGCATGGGGCAAATCCTACCCAAATTTAAAGCAGCTGTTCAGAATTAGGCACTCATCTAATTCATCAGCACAAAGATACTGAGCATTTTTCTCCAGACAATAGCACAAGATACATAATAAAGAACAAAGAGATAGTCCTGCTCACAAGGTGGTTTGGTGCAAGCAGGTGATCCAGGCCTTGATGATTCAAAAGCCAGTGAACTGCAAAAGCTGCAAAATACACAAAATTCACTGCTCATTCAGGAAAAACAGCAGCAACCACAGCTTTCCATGAAAACAGCTGGAGAAAACCCTTAGACAAAAAGAGATTTTTAGTTTACTTTTTTTAATGGTATTTTTGTTAACGTGCCAAACATTTGAAGTAGCTGGTTGGATTAGAAAGAACCCACTGCAAACTCAGGAGTAAACCACCCTGACACCACTTCTAAGTTCACTAGCAGGTCTCTGCCCCTCTATCCTACATGTTCTCTCTTTAGCACAGCCAAATGTAGACAATGCCAACATTTTCAGGAAAGAACACAACACCTCCTGGTCCTTAGCACTGCATTATCATCCAAATAACAACATATCTCATTTAGATTAACAGCCCGTTGCTTCCACTCTTTGTGCTCCAAGCAAACAATTTTCTCCATGACTGGATTTGTAGGGTTTGGTAGAGAATCAAAGATTACACGAGTGTGTTTTTAGGCATCTCTACTACAGCTTGACCACTACCCTTGCAGGAACAATCTGCAAGAGGTGCACCCAGAAACACTTGGAAAAGGAGAGAGCAGGTGTTATAGTTGCCATTAAGGGCTTATGCTGAGTATTTAAAATGGGTTGATGCACGGCAGGTTTGCTCAGAACCAGGGATACAGCTGGTGCAACACTATTAGCAGCTTTGTGGCTCCAAGGAGAGCACCTTGAGAAAGCATTTATCTCCTCCAGTAGCCTGGCTGCACCTTGCACAGCTGATGATCTGCCTCACGCTCTTAAAAGCTCCCACAACCATACGGTCTGAGCACTTCTTACCTTTAATAAGAGGCAGATACTCCCTTTGCTCTAAGACAGGCTACTGAAGCCCATTCTGTTAATGTGCTCCTGACTAAGGCTGATCTATTCTCTGCACTACCTGGGCTTGGGTGGGGATCAAGACCAAGTTTTCTCCACTTAGTAATTAGCCAGCTATTCTGCTACATGGCAGGAGAAGAGTAGTCTGAGGACAAAGAATTGCTGTGGAATTTGTTAGAGGCTGGTGATTTAGGAACCTGCAGTCAGGAAATCTCTCATTTGCATAGCTAAGCCTACTTGAAAATTTGGTACAGAAACATGTAATAAGCTCCAGAAAACATTTCTTAGTTGCAGCTTTAAACCCTCTAGAACCCTTTCTAAAGGATTTTAATATTTAAATTTCCCAAGCAGGAGATTAGTTTTAATGACTTTGTCTGAGTAGGCTGGGAAACTTTAATTGATGTACACCATATAAATATAATTTAATACTTACCACAGAACTAAAGGAACATACCTGGGGACAGTTACTCTTAAAAATCATGTGCATAAATTTATTCTTAATCAAATAAGAATCTAACTTATGGCACTATAAAACTTTGTATCCAGACAGCAAAGACTTTAAACTAAACCTTACAATACCTGTGGCAAGATAATCACTAAACCATTGGGGAGAAAAAGCTGCTGCACAAAAATCACAACAAAGGCTATGGCTTATCAAAGGACATATGTTTAGGCTGCAGTCAATCTGCAAAGAAAATCCTATGCTCTCCCCCCATTCTTGAAGGTCAGAAGGATTGTCTGCTGCAACATACTGGAAAAGGAGCAAGAAAAAGTAACTCTAAACTCCCATTCAAAGAGAAGCAGCAGCAAAGTTGGTTTTGTGGGGGTTTTAAGTGTACTCTGCATTAGCCCTGACCACACTCCTGCAGACAAAATCTATCTTGGGGCTCAAGTTTATTTTGCTGCTGTTTTCCTATTTGGTTGGGTTAATGTCATAACCTGAACATCTCGATTACTATGTCAGATGCTCCTTTCTAAGAAGTTCCTATTTTTAATCCGAAACATGAAAACTATCCTTTCCCCTTTCTCAGATAACAGAATTGTTAAAATAATAGGTGAGTCTAAAATTAAGAGATCTTAAATTGCACTGATTTCCTTTGGATCCTGAGAAAGAAGGGGAAATTTCCCTCTTGGTTCAAGCCAGAGGCTGTGAACAAAGCTTGAATTCAGCACTGCCACTTCCTATGCCTCTCCACACCCTATAAATTTATGTTTGGTTCTTCAGATATCTCTGGGATTCCCCTCTCCAACAGAAGAGAAAAATGAATGCAATATTATGGGATTAGCAAAGTATTCTCCAAATAACTGCTTCTAAACTGTGGTCACAGCTCTTGGATTGGAAATGTTTGCTGGCAGGGAACATGAGATGTATTTGTAGATGGAAGACAAACTGTCTCCCCCTTTGAACCACCAGAAAAATTAATGAAAAGCAGAGAAACAGGAAATACCCATTTGTCATTTGGTTTTATATTTTCTTTGAACAGAGCACCTGAACTGCTGCAATGACAGACCCCTAACAGTTCAAACACCAATAAACCTTCATCTAAATAATTGCTGCCCTTTTCACCAAGGCAGAACAAAAATACAAGTTTCTACTGTCAGTAATTTGCTGTGGGTCACAACTCAAGTTTTGAACAAGTCCTTCCACACGTGCTTGTCAGCAGGTTGTGCTACCTGCTAGAGCACAACTGAAGAGGAGAATTGAAGCATTAACACCTATTTTAATGAGGAAATTGTCTCCAGGGATGACAGAAACTGCCCAGCACATGCACTGTCCATTACCAATTTCTGCTTTAAATGCCAGCCCCAGGGAAAAAGTGTTCATCTTCAGAATTAAACCCCAGAATATGCTAATCTTATTTTCCCCTCCCACTGTCATGCAGAGCACAGAAATGCCCTTCCAGCACAGTCAAATTCAGTCCTGTGCAAAGCTGCTGGGGTCATGAACAGGTGACTCCACTCCTAATTTAAACCCCATGGAGAGAACAAGTTTTGACTAATGGGCTCTGGATGGGAAAGTTTAGACAATGCCAAGCTCTTTGTCCCATCTTTGCCTCTGACTGACACAATAAGGTCTTCATTAATTTAACTGCAGCTCCCCTGTATGCTGGCAGGAAACATTTCTTCAAAGAGCAATCTCACCCAGCAAGATCCCTCAGATCTCAGCAACTCCCAGAGATTAAGAACACACTATTTCAGAGAGGAGACCACTCACAGGGACCAAATGTCACAAGCATTTAGAAAACTGGAGTTTCTGCACAAATGTTTTCCACTTCCCCCAAGTTCTCACCTTAGACAACTTTACCCAGAATCTGCTGAGCTGTTTTGCAGAGTGTTATTTCATCCTGTCATGTCAAACCTAAGTCAGCTCCATGTTATTACTTTCCAGAGCTCCCTTCTTCCTGCTTCAGAGCATCATCTGCACCAACATACACTTCTTCCTTCAGCTGGCTCCTCATCCATCACTTCAGGACCCCCCTCAGGGCTACTGCCCCTCTCTCAGAGCTCTCATCCCACACATGGCTCTTCATTCCCTACAAGTCCTGCTGTGGGTTCCCTGCCTACCTCTCCTTTAGCCACATTAGATACACCTTTGCCCTCAAACAGTGGAAATTTGTGCTGAGTTCTCTTCACAGCAAGGAGAAACTCTTATTCCAGTTACATCAGTTAATGGGCAGAGAACAGGGAAAGTTTGTGAAGCTGACAAGGGTAACACTAAACATTTTGCAGAAGTACTTGTCACTGTAGATGTTTTGAAAGTTTGTGTGTTTTGCACAACTCAGGGGCTTCTTTTTAAGTGTAATCAATATAGTTTTGTTTCCTTTTTAAAACTAAACCTAAAACTTACCCAAAGTGGCCTGCTTTTATACTCATCTTTTGTACTCCAGCACAAACTAAGTGTCCCACAGATTTTGAAGTTCCCTAGTAGTCACAGGCAGTTGGTTTAAACTCAAGTGGTAAAAATCAGCTGAATAAGTTTTAAAAAAAAATCTTCCTCAACCTACTTGATGCTTGAATCATAAATTACTACCACATTTAAACACAAAAAAAGCCTTAAAACCAAAGAAAAGTAGACCCTTAATTCAACATACAGAATCGTCTGTATGATCCAATCTATTTCAGCAACTCTTTCACCATAAGAGTCTGTTAAACTTATTTTAAAAGGCTTAAGAAACTCATCAAATCCACCAGCCAAGCTGTTCTTTCAGCAGAAGTAGCATGGTGCATCCCCCATCCAGCATAAAACTGTTTCCAAGGAGCCAAGTGGGGTCAGGCTGTGTTACAGGACAGACGTTAATGAGATTCCAGGCAAGGGAACACAGGCAATATTTTCTGAAAACACATTAAGTCTCCTGTTGAAAGATGACTAGTGTTTTACAATTTGCTCAGTCCCTTGGGGTTACATTGGCCCAGAACATGGAAATTTCAACTACATTGTATTTTATCAAGTATTTTCCTCTAATTGATCCCTTACTCTTTCCTTCAGTCTTTTCACTTAAAGAATTATGGGCTTGTCCACATATGGAGCTATTCATAGCTATTCCTGACAAACCCTGCATAGAACATTAGTTTAAGGTAAGTTTATTCCAAAGTACCTCAGACCTTTCCAAAGCACCCTCAGACCTTTCCAAAGCTGACTCCAATAGAATAAGTCAGGAAATCTATCAGGAAATACTTTGAAATTACTTATTTCTCACTTATACTCCTTAATCCAAATTAGCATTACTCTACAGACACTTTGAGCTATGAACATTTCTAAAGCAACTGAGTATCACCCTTGGATTAGAAGAAAAGACATGACAAGCATCGAGCTTTCCTGCAAAGTAGCATGTCCTCTGAGCCCTGAACTGGGTAGATAACACAAAGCAGTGTTGGAAGAGCAGCTGATGAACAAGAGGCAATACATGCAGTTAGCACAGAGCATACCAGAGATCAGCATGGGTGGCTGGTTAGGTGTTCGACAGTTCTGGATTTGCTGTTTCAGCCTTTAATTGTATGATGAATTTGTTGGGAGCATTTGTGGATTCATGCCTGCATTCATCTTTATTTACAACCAATTCCCAGTCACAGCTTTAATTTGAGTTTCCATCCGCTCCAGCTCTGCTCCTTCCCCACCAGTCCTTAATGGCAGCAGCCTCACCTTCCCAGCCCTCTCCCAACCACTGCATCTGCATAAGGATTTGGCAAAAATCCTACAGCATCTGTATTGCAGACCTGACCTCACAAAGATTAATTTCTGAATCTTTCAAACCCCACCACAATTAATTCAAAAGACCACCTACACTGCTCACTCCCCACCACTGCTCATCTCGCCAGGGTTGGCAAAATCCCCTTCCCAAAGCCTGGAAGCAGCCAGATATGCACAGCACAAAAGGCACAGGCACAGCTAAAATTACAAGTACTAATCAATGAAAATAGAAGAAAAAGGTTAAGTACTGTGGAAGAGATCCCATCAAACTTTGGTTGCTGTCAGACTTGGAATACTACTTGGAACACCATGATCTGCCAGCCCATAATACACAGGCTGAGAGGAGATAGGATGCAAAGCAGAAAATGCAGGTCTTTGCTTTTAAACAGTTTTGTTCATTTATTAGTTCAGTTCTTGGAAAAGACATAGTGAAAAATTCAAAGCCATTAGCCCAAAGTCGAGACACTTTAAGAACTAAATCACTTCTTTGTTGAATTAAAAGCAGCTCTGCCTTGAGTGTCCAACTTGAGTTCAACTGCCTGTTGAACTGCAAAGCCACATCTTCCAACATGCAAGGTTTGGAGTTTCAAATACCTAAAAACATCATGTCTGATGTGAGCAGCTATTTCATCTCTGTTAGACTGGGCTCCTGCAAGCTGATCTTCTAAACCTTACCATGCTGTAAAGCCCTGACTAATTATCCTGCTGGAGATTCTCTCATTCCATTACTCTGTGGATTTGTCCGACTCTTGTTCTGCCTCTGCCTCAGAAAATGCATTAATAGCAACTTTCTTCTCTGACCTGGCCAGTTACACTCATGGAATTCATAACAATAAACTTTTGGAGAAAAAAGAAAGACAATGTTGTCAAAAATAGTCAATCAAGAACAAAAGGTTAGAAAGGTAAGAGTAAACCCAATATTTACAAGCAACAGCCCAAAACTTTCACTCAATACCCTGCAATGCTCAGATGGTAACCATAACAATATCTAAATATTAGATGGAAAAGGCTGCTGTCAGCTCCCTTCTCTAGAACGTGAGCCAAACGACTTTATTCTCACCTCCATGGAAAAGCCAGTGGGATGTAAAACTATCTGTGCTGAATCCAAATTAGCTGTGCTGAATCCAGCCACTTTGGCACTCCTGAAGGAAACCTCATCGGTCAAACTGGGACAATCTCAATGTTTGCAGGAGGTTGGTGGGAGAGGCTCAGAGGGGGACTTCAATGAAAGTTTCATATTAAATGACATAAAAAACTCTGTACAAATCAATCCAGAGATGCACAATTAACTCTGGGTCTGCCAGACACACCTGGTTACTACTTAAAGTGGGCACTCAGAGGTTGAAAATACTGTTCCTTCTCAGAGTGACTTATACCGCCTTAGAATATTAAAAGTAAAATTTTAGAACATCTGGTTTTCCTTTCCACTCCCTATGATATCATGTTTTCCAAGCACATTTGGCAGCTCAGTGCAAAGATACAGGCAGACTAAACACACAGGACAAAGTTGAGTCAAGATGAAAAATTCCAATGTCCTGGATGCAGTAAGTGTGTTTCCTATCTCCAAATTTCAGTTACACCAAAGGTATAATAAGGGGGTTTCCCCACTTGGTAACTCATGTATTCTTCAACCTTCTTCTTCCTTGATGAGATGAGATACCATGTATCTGCCCTCTAGAGTTTTGGCTGTGTCTTTCTAAGTAATTTTTCATGTATTATGGGATATTCAGAGTCTCTACACCATGAGATTCAGTTACAGGAAAAAATAATTATGTTTAACAGAGTCAGATTTTATATGTACTTTTCTTTATCTCACTCTGGGAGATAAGATTAACTTTTTGTATTTCTCCTGCCTAAAAGGAAAAAGACCAAAACAGCTCTACAGCTCCTGCCTTCTTTCTGCTTCTTTGTGCCTCCCAGTCTGGAACTGGAAACACAGACCACACCAGTCCCAGGGGACTTTGCTTGACATGACTTTCCACAGACTGCAAACAATACAGAAGAGTTATAATAACTAAGAGTTCCCATTTGAACCATTTCTCACATGTATTTTATCATATCTTGATGCAACTTTTGTCTCTCTTCGTCTTTACCTATTTTATTATTTTTAGCAGGTCACATTGAAAACACAGATTTGTCAGCACAAATACACATACTCACTTTTTTTGATGCACAAGAAAGTATCTGACTCATTTATGCTCACCAGTGAAGGAACAGCAAACCTAGAAATCCAACATCACTTTCCTGTTCTCAGTCTTAATTTCTTTGTTTTGTAAAAAACCAGCATGGAAATGCAAAGACATGCCTTAGAAATCCTAACGTGACAAAATCTTTGGTTCACTATTTTACATTTAAAAGCAATTTGTATCATAGTAACTATTAAAGTATACAATGCAAGAAAAGCACATATTACCAAAAAGAACTACTGAAAAATAATAGTCCCAGTGGTTATGCCCTGATTAAAACTTAATGACTAATCAATAAAACTATAATTAAACTTTCACCCTGATGCAATTTGGATTAGTTTATATATTTCTATTGATCAGCTAAGACTTTATATAAAACAAATGTGAGAAGGTCTTGCTTTGTGCTATTCTATTCCAGGTTTGCTGTAGCAAATTTCTAAATCCCCATCTCAGGCACTATAAAGCTTAGTTCTCCCCTCACACCCATCACTCCAAGAGAAGAAAAGCCAGCAAAAAGCAGGAAAATGAGCTGGAAAAGGGCAGTTACAATACTGTGGTTTCCACACCATTAAGTCACACTGCCATTTCAATGACTCCCAATATACATTTCTCTGGCCTTAGAGTAGCAAGAGCCAAGCACTGAGACAGCCCTGAGCAACTCATTTCCTGTGCTGCACCACCTCTGTCAGCCCCACAAGGAAAGCAGTAAGTGCCTGAGTTGTGAGGGTCACAGACTACAGACCACCTTGGAAAAAAATGGGCAACAGGTTCTGCTGGAAGGAGTCATTTGTGGCCAACAGGCCTTTGGCTGCTGCTAATTAAATTACCCAGTTCCAGCTTTCTCACTGAAGCCTCACAGGCAGAGGGAGTATACTGTAAACAACCTACTCAACAAAGAAGAGTGGGATTTTTTTCCAGTCTATTTTATTCCAAAGCACTGGCACTCCTTCATGAGCACAAATGTCATTTTGCTCGATTCTGCAACAGCACCTGAGAAGCTCAAAAACTCCTCATGGATGTTTTTGAACAATCCACGCTTCCACCATCTACTTACTTGGCAAGATCAGCCAATAGACCCACAAAGAATTGTTATTGAGTCATTTATTCACTTTGAAACAATCCTTACAAGTGCCAGAACTGTCACAAGTATGGTCAACACTCAAAAAGTAAGATATGATGCCAAACCCAAGTTTCCATAACTGAATGGCTTCCTCTCCTCTCACAGACACACAATACATGAACTTCCTTCTTACCACTTCCCCAAGGGAGGCAGCCACCATGTGTGTTGCTGGAGACAAGTAAGATGAAGAGCCAAGGGGCAGCACAGACTTCACATTCTCATAGGTGATAAAAAATGCAGCAGCTGAAATACAAGAATACATGCAATTATTTCATGGTTTCTCCATCACAGAACTAGCATAAAAAACATTTAGAGGTGGATTTTGACAGCTCTTATTGAGCAACTGTAGTTAAAATCAGGATATTTTTACACCAAAACAGTACAACAGTATGAACAAAATCTGTGGGATAATTCCTTCAGCAGTTTATTCTTGTGGCTAACCCTGGCAAACATCCCATTAATATGAAAAGGTATCAGGACTTTAGGCCACATTTAAATTAGAGGTAAGGAAAGATGTGTTAATTATGAATGTCCAGCACATTCTGAAAAAATGGTATCTTCCTTATTCCCAGATAGAGAGAAGAGCTTTTGGTTCAGTTGAATGGACAGTCTTTTTTTGGTTGTGAACAACAAACAAAACAATTGATTACTTGAAAAGAAAAACCAACTAACCAACCCCAAAATCCAGGTACTTGATACAATTCTGCCAATGTGCAGAACTATTTCAGTAGCAGTATATTAATAATTTCTTCCCTGCTATCATCAGTTTAATATTTTGCAATTTAGTGCCATAATTTTTTTCCAAGCTTGTAAAAGTAAAAGACTTGTAAAAGTTCTGTACAATGAACAAACAACATATAAAACTAAGCTGAGCACAGCAAAAGGAGATGTGTTTATTCACTGCAACAGTCAACTACAAAGGCACTTAGACCTTAAGGGTTGTTCCTTCTCCTAAAGATAATTTCAGTTCTCAGTCATACATTGGAAAGATAAAATCACAGTTCAGATTTTGGAGATGTAAATCCTGGAAAAAATGACATGTCTTGAGGGGGAACAGATTTTAATTGTACAGGAGGGCCACATGAATTGCCTTCTGCTAATCAAAAGATGCTTATCACCTCAAAAGGAGATAACAAAGCAGCCAAGATAAAGAACTGACTTTTTTTTATATCACCTTATGAAGGACATCAAACATCTAAAGGCATCAGTGGATTTGTCAGCAAAGTTCCCCTAACATTTATGTCAGACAGCATAGCTTGCTGTTTTTCCATCCCTCCCTACAAAGACAAAATGGACAAAGGCATCAGGAATTTCAGATGCCTTTTCTATGCAGGAACTCCACACGTTTACTTTTTAAAAATTCTCAGCTTCAAAAGTATTCCTCATGTCTTCACAACTGAGGTGTTGCTGTTTCAGGGAGATGGGCAGAGCCTCCCAAGGGCAATCAGCTCAAAGACCTCCAGTGTTCCAGCACTTTGGACTTGGATTCATTTCCAGTGTTGTGACAAAATGAGTCATGACTAAAGTGTCCAGGGCAAGCAAGACTCGAGCCCTCTCTGGCACCCAGAAATGCTTTAGGGTGCCCCTATAGGGACAGGCTCATATTCAGATACCCTTCCAAGGAATTAAGGTTGGTTTACAGTGTGAACATGCAGCAGCATTCACTCCAGGCTTGCTCAAGAGTTTGCTCAATACTGTACAGTCCTAGAATCTGCTCTTTACAGCTGGACATGGACTCACAGAATCCAAACAGGCACCTGCAGGAGAGGAAGCCACAGGCATGAATGTCCTATACAACATAAACTAATAAAACAAAGTGTAACCTCATGACAATTTACCATTTGGAAAGGATCCTATAGCAGTGGAAGGAACACCAGCATAGATGCCATGAAAACCACCAGCCTTCCTAAATCCTTGAGGACTCTGCAGTCTTGTTTTCACAGTATCCAGGGGAAAAAGGATCAAGTCAACACAGACACCAGCAACTCCACCAGCCTTCAAGACAAAACCATGGAATGAAGCACATTAATATTCTCACAGGTGAAGCTCTGGTGTTTATATGAGTAACTGAGGCATGACTAACCCAAAGCACTTCTGACTGTACCCATCCTGAGGTCAGTTTATAAACTGATGGTCTTACACAGACCTCAGTAGCTTCCATAGCTATAACAAGGAGGGTTCAACAAAAGAAAGAAATAGATCTTACAACTTTAAACCATTTTAAGGTATTTTCAAGACAATCTTGGTGCTTTGAATAGGACAAGCAAAGCAATGCAACACTCCCCCACCACACAGAAAAGCAAGACAGTGGACGTCACTTATCCATGACACAGCACAGAACGGCCAACACCTCCAGGAGTTGTGTGATAAGACCAGGGAAAGACTGAAGCAATTCTGCTCTCCCCATACACATCTCTAGAAAGCACATTCACATTTTTCCGGCAAACTTCTGCATTTCAAGTGCTCTTCCCAGCCCATTTCCGTTGTTGAACAAAGCCTAAAGTAAAGCTGCTTTACCTTCTTTTGCTATTAAAAAAATCATCAAATCACAGAAAGGTTTGTGTTGGAAGGGGCCTTAAAGATCATCTTGTTCCAAACCCCTGCCATGGGCAGGGACACTTCCCACCAGCCCAGGTTGCTCCAAGCCTTGTCCAACCTGGCATGGAACACTTCCAGGGATGGGGCAGCCACAGCTTCTCTGGGCAAGCTATGCCAGGGCCTCCCCACCCTCACAGGGAGGAATTTTTTCTTAATATCTAATCCAAACCTACTGTCAGTTTGAAGCCATTCCCACTTGCACCGTCACTACATGCCCTTGTAAAAAGTGTCTCTCCGTGCTTCTTGTGGGCTCCCCTCAGGTACTGGAAATCATTTTAAAGATGTTTTCAAAGTCATAAGGAAAAGGGGAAGGTTTTTATGCAAAACAATCCATAAAGCAAACCCCCTCAAAAGTACTGGTTCAACTACAGCTTTTTCCATTGTCTGTGTTTCTAAATGTAATTTTTTTAAGTTACCCCATGGCATGGCTGATTGTAGAAAATAATTACTTGACAAAATCAGGGAAATGAGACTGAAATAAACAGAAAATCTAATTAAAAGAAAAAATAAATCAATAGTTAGCATTAATCCATTATGACACATTATTTAGATGCAATGCTATTCAGAACAGAGAAGATAGTTTGAAGTCTACCTTGTACAGAACAGCACACAAGGAACAGCTGCACAGATTTTTAACTGCCTGAAAACAAATCACATGTGTGTTACTCTGATAATTTTTTTCAAGGCAACAGAGGATTCAGAGAGGTGTTCACTATCTACTGCTAAAGGCTTAATCAATAAGTTAATTACTCTTTTAATCTAGTTGGCTATTTTGCATGCATTGATTTTTCTTCACTTTCTCATCAAAATCCTTATCTGCTCAAAATAACATTGATCAGATTTAAGCAGATTTAATCTAGCCTTCTGTTAAAACACGAATCAAAAGTTACTAATTGCTTCTTTAAGTTCTCAAGGTTCTGTATCTTAACTGTCATTTAAATTCATGAAGCAGCAAACAGAGCACCTGCCAGCAGGCGATTGTATCTGTGTGCTTACGCCACCTGAAGAAAAGAGGGATGATTTTTGGATAAAAAGATACCCAAAACACACCTTCTCCCTCAACTGTCAGTAACAGTTGTGTTATCAGAAGTCACAGAGGTGAAGAACCTTTTCCAGGAGTTGGACTTACTCGTTAAACTTATTTAAGAGGAGACTGAGGACAGACCCCATTGTGACCTGCAGCTTTCCCGGGAGGGGAAGAGAAGGGGCAGACACTGATCTCTGCTCTGGGACCAGTGACAGGAGCCAGGGAATGGCCTGAAGCTGTGTCAGGGAAGGTTTAGTTGAGATATGAGGAAAAGGTTCTTCCCCCAGAGGGTGGTTGGGCACTGAACAGGCTCCCTAGGGCAGTGGGCACAGCACCAAGGCTGGCAGAGCTCCAAGAGCATTTAGACAACACTCTCAGGCCCATGGTGGGATTCTCAGGGCTGTTCTGTACAGAGCTAGGAGTTGGACTTTGATGATACTCGTGGGTCTCTTCCAACTCAGGATATTTTATGACTTCTATAAACTCTATCACAACAATTAAACAAAACCAAGACCCAATTCCAAGGCACTGAACTACAACCAAACCACCTGCCCCTGGAGCTTTTGTGTCTCCTTACACCTGCCCAAGGCACCACATCCCTGACTCGCACGCAGAATCCAGAGCGAGCCCTGGATGTTTCCAAGGAGGTTCCCAGCTATGGCAACTGGGGGCTTCATCCTCTTGCTTAAAACCAGCTTGGAAAGAAAGTTGTACCACTAATAGTGGACAAAAAGAATGCAGGATTGGCAAATCATAAGCACAGTTTGGCAGAACCCTCAAGACAAGAAATAAATAAAGACAACTCAGCCAATGTGCTGAATCAGCTCTGACTGAGTAAAAGGTAATTCCAGCAGGGGCACATGCAAGGACCGACCCAAAGAACGAGAAAAACTGAGCATAAAGAAGCAAGAGAGTCATTAACCAAGAGAGGACAGAATGGTAATGAAAGAACTATGTAACTTGTAGCCAATAATGACTAATAGCTTTGTTTGCTAAAATGTATAAACAGTGAAAAGGTTTGGTAGTCTCGGTGATGGGTTTGTGGATTTGCCTTCACAGAACCATAAATAAATCAAATCCTGATGTCAGGGTTTAGAGATGTAACAAGAACTGTTACTCTTTACAACACAGAAATTACAGAGCTGAGCTAAGTGATTTACAGAAACAACGAGGAGGGGAACTGAGGCAGCCACCAAGGCAACACCCAGTTACTTTTTAACCATGTGCATTGTCTTGAAGAAATTTACAAAGCGGTCACTTAGAACTACGGGGGGCTTCAGATAGAGAAGACTTTCAGAGACCTTATGAGGATATGCAAAGATGCTAATAAGTGTTGGGAAATTTCATGAATATGTAACAGGAATGCGAGGAACAAAAAACTAATGACAATGTAAAACTGACATAAAAGTTGCAGTGAATATACCTCGATGTGCACTTTGGTGAAGTGATAACCAAGGCACCCGGCGGCTCTTAAAGGATGCCTTGATTTCTGAAACTCAAAAGAAACCTCTAGGACTCAATTTAGAAGTGCCACTTTTAGGCAACAATACCTCTGAAGCCGAGAAACCTCAGAACAAAGGAACTGCTTACAGACAATTTATCTTTAAGTAGCAAAGGTGTTTATTGCGGCACCGGGAGCGCTGGACACACTTGCCCGACTTGAGGACACAAAGCAAGCTGTTTGATACATTCTAGAGGTATGGTTACAACATTTAACTACACATATTAATGAATTCTTTACTTTTCTGTGTTCTCTGATCTAAGTCCTGGCTCTAAGTCCCCTATATCCGGTTCAAACATCTAAGTTATGTGATTCGTACCCAGTGGTCTCTTGTATATTACTCCATAACATTTTCTATAACAAGAAGACTTTGGTCCAAAGACTTTGGTCCAGCAACCGAAACAGAGCAAGTTATTAATTAGTGTTTCTACAATGTATTTCTAGCTAAACAGACAGAACAAATATTAGACTTATTATCTCCTTCCAGCTCAGCAGGGCAAGGTGCATCGACTAAGCCATCGCTAGCTCCTCTTGCGCCTTGCTTGTTTTCACCTCCATTCCCAAAGAACCTGTCTTGAGCCCGCTCACTCACCGCCAAGGCCGCCCAGGACTCCCGCGGCTCCATGCCGGGGGGCCCCTGCAGGGTGGCGGCTCGGCCCGGCTCCCTCTGGCCCCGGGGGGATCGGCAGAACCAGATCCAGATCCCTCCGGCCCCGCGCGGGATCACTGCGATCTGTCCCGCTCCGCCCGGCACCAGACAGGATCAGCGGGACGGTACCGGCTCCCCCCGGCCCCGGGCGGGATCGGCGGGACTGGACTGGCTCCGTCCGACTCCGGGCGGGCTCAGCGGGACCGGCGCGGGCGCTGCAGCCGCGCCCCGTGTGCGCCCCTGGGCGCAGCCATATTGCCGCTCCCGCCCGCGGTCACGTGAGCGCGGCCCTCACTGCGCCTGCGCACTGAGGGCAGGGGCGTCGCTGCCCTTGGCAGTACCCTCGGCTGTGCCCTCTGCACCCGCCAATTAGCGCAGAGCGGTAATTAGCTATCAATTAGCGGGGGTTGCTAACTGAACTCCAGTCCGTTTACCAGATCATGGCACTCAGTGCCACGTCCAATCTCAGTTTAAAAACCTCCAGGGATGGGGAATCCACCACCTCTCTGGGTAGCCCATTCCAATGCCTGAGCACTCTCTTTGGAAAGAATTTTTTTCTGTTCTCCAATTTAAATTTCCCCTGGCAGAGCTTGAGCCCGTGCCCCCTTGTCCTATTGCTGAGTGCCTGGGAGAAGAGACCAACCCCCACCTGGCCAGAACTTCCCTTCAGGTAGATCTTTATAGTCCCTTCCAACCCACACTGTTCAATGAGACTGTGAAAACTTTGATTCTGGTTCCTGGAAGAAGCAGGAGCCACAGTCATGTATTCCTGCTGTAATTTATACAACTGGGCTGTGAGCAGCAACACCCAGCAGAGCACCTGGCTGTCTGAAAGGACCCTGCTATTTATATAGGAATAAAAAGGATCTGAAATCTACCATTTCCAGCTGGGGTTGTGGTAAGGGGCTAAATAAACACAAAAGCTGAACGTTCCTTGGTTTCCAGGTCCATGTCTGTCATCAAAGTAGGTCCTTTGGAGCGATATTGAGGGGAAAATCGGCCATCTGCAGTAAATGGAGCGTGTTTTTAGAGTTACTGCTATTCCCATACAACCCACTGATGGCAGCACTTAAAATGAGACCTTATTACCCACCTGTGCCCACGAGGTCTCTTGATGTAAAGGTTCTTGGGGTCACAGCAAGCATTTTTCACATTGTACAGTGCAAAGCTTTCAGACACACTCTGTGGCACTGACTTCTATTTATCACCTTCTGTCAGGAGAGCTGCTACTGCATCAGAGAGGTCACAACCCCTTATTCTTCCAAGCCACTGTCCTGTCTTAAATGAGCAAGTTCTGCTTAATGCCACAGGCCAAACATTAATCTTTGTGCCAAGTCCTTCAATGGACTCCCCCAGGCCCGCAGAGTAAGTTGAGTGAAGAAAGAGATCCTGTTTCTTGTGTTCTTTGTGCCTTCTGAGAAAATGCTGCATGTGCTCTCCAGCCCCTCCTTTGCAGGGGGAGAAGATGGGCTGAGCCAAAGAACCGGGCACAGGCAGTGTCTGACTGCACCTGAATGACAGATGTTCATGGTCCCATATCTTTGCTTGATCCTGTTTTCCCCTTGTCCGTGGTCCTGTGCCTTTTCCCAGGCTGCTTCCAGCTGTGGCTGAAGCTTGGGGCTGGAGGGTGAGCTGGGGGGTGCTGAGGAACAGCCACGTGGTGCTTTCCACAGGCACTGTGGGTGCAATACCCTGAAGCAGAGGAGACTAAACACTTGTGTTCATCCTGCTGCAAGTGCTGACTCTGCCAGCACCAGAGCAGCTTGCTGGCCAACATGGGTTTGCTCAGACCCTCCTTTCATCTTCTTTATTGTTCCCTTCTCCTCTTTCTCTGCCCTTCCTTGCCTGTGGCTGCAGGTTGGTAAGAATGCTTTTAAAAATGACCATTATGCCTACACCACCTCACCTGCTTCCCTTTGCAGCACATAAAAGCCTTGGCAAGAGGTGAAAAGCCTTTTAATTACGGTATGACAAAGAGCATATTGCATCTATGGATGCACTGAGTGGGATATGAGCTGCCAAAGACATAACAAACCTCTAGTTTATACTCTGCAAGAAGCAAACAGGGATATTGTAGGGAGTGAATATCAGCCACCGATGGCTTTTCTTTGTCAGGGCCACTTAAGCACCATTTTGGTTTGATTTCACATTATTAATCCCTCCAATGGTACAACACTGCACAAAAACGCCTGTGTGTGTCTCTGTGTCAGTAACCATGTCTATTTGCTTGTTTGCTGCATTTCCTCCCCCAGTTTCTGGCTGCTGTGGGATGTCTGACACCGGCAGCAGAAGATACATTGATCTGGTCATAACATATTAAGGCTGCTGAAGAGCAGATGTTAAAAACAGACTTCTTGGCATATATCAGCCCCCGGCGGTACCGGTCGCACATGTTCCAGTTTATTTATTGAAGCAATTGCTCTCCTCATTCTGTTCATTACCTTCCTCCTGGGCAATTCAGGCACGTTGGAGCCAAGCCCTTCCAGTCAGTCAGTCCTTCTTGGATCGTCATTTTTGCTGTAGCTTGGACAACACCCAGCAACTTTTCCTTCCTGAGAAACTGGGCCCAGCCCACTGTTCATAAAAGCAGATGGAAATTTATCAGCTGCAGAAATTTATCCTGGCATAAATACAGTGAAAATAAAGACTCAGGAATCCATTTAATTTGATAATAAGCAGGTGCACAATAGGGCTAGGGGAGCTGAAGGGTAAACTTGAGTGGTTCGACCACCTATGGCACCCAAGAGGCTGTGATGCACCACAGGAGCAAATCATGGCCCACAGAACAAAACACAACCCTTTGACCATCAAAATGTTGTTTGTCCTGTTTTATTACAAACAGCCACAGAACTGTGACATTAGTGCAGAGCAAAGGGCTTTGGCTGTGTAGGAGAGCAGTGTGGCTCCACACACTGGAAAGGTGAGACACTGGTCCTTGTTCAGGAGATGGCATTGTCACCACTCTCCTTAAACACCTGACATGCCCACACTAAGGTGAGGGCTCCTGCCACACTCTTGTTCTGCAGTTTATTCCTGCCAGGAATGGGGCAGAAATGCTCCTGGTCACAGCTCCAGCTGACACCAGAGCTCTTGCCCAGGGAAGCAGAGCCCTGTTCCCAGTGCGTACCCCCAGCACTGGCACTTGCCTCCAGCTGCCACCCCACTGCCCCCACAGCGCCTCTGTGTGCTCAGCAGCTGTGCTGCAGACCTCTGCCTGTGTGCTTGTGGGGCTGGCTCCTGCAGAAAAATGAAAACAAACTAAACATTTTCCTAATATCCAGCCAGCAGTGGACAGCTGGACCTGGATGGGCAGGAATTTTTCCAGCCTCTCCCCATTTTTTCAGTCTCCCTTTTCCTGCCTTAACCCTCCTGCAAACTCCAGGCAAGGCTGTTTTGTTGTGGATTTTAGATGATTTTTTGCCACTCATACACAACTAGTTCCCCCTCACCCTTACAGTAGTATATCCTGTTCTTGAGAAGTCTGGCAGGGTTTAGAAATTTTGCTGAAATACTAATTGCAGTAAATTTTTATGGAAACAGATGGGGGAACCAGACAGCTATAAATTTAATAACTCCTTTGAGTACTTAGCAGCAGAAACACTAGTCCCCAAATTCATTAAGAAAAAAAAGTGATTAATGACAATATAGATGTTGTATAATGATAAAAAACCTTAAACTGTACAACGTTTTGATGCTTCTCATTTATTCTGCCTTATTGGCTGCCTGGACAATTGAAGATGAAAGGTCTGGGAAAGACAGAAAACATACATTTTAACTACTGAGTAAAAGAAGTGAAATAACCATCCAGTGGCAATGCAGTGACCTTTCCATCTTCCAGAGACTCCCTGCAGTTAGTCTTATAGCACAGCTGAGTTAATCTAATATTTCCATTTTATCATGTAAGAGAAATGAAAGAAAATCTCAATTATGCCTGTAGTTGTGGTTATAGTCCCTCATGCAGGAATCACTCATGTCTGTCCCCAGCTGGTTTTGTGGGCTGATGCAATGACTTAGTTGACTCAGGAAGCAGAGTTAACAAAAAGTTTGCAACAGAATGGCCCTGAACTGCCCAGACAGTTGTGCATATCCACATGTCCCAGAGGAGCATCTCTGAAAGTCCTTAGAGTGGGTGGAACCAAGAAACTTGATTCCTTCAGCCACCAATTTTCTTGAGTCATTCTGGTGATTTAGGTCCTCCTTCTTTTTTTTTTTTTTTTAAAAAAAAAGGGGATTAGTAGGCGTAGTCTCTTCCAAAGGCTACCAGCAGTGTTAGTGAAACATGAGGGGGGTTGTCCCTCCGAGGAGACTGAGTGGATGCAGTATTAGTGCTGAACCCACCTTCCCTCCCCTCCCAGCCAGTATGGACAAGCACGAGACCAAGGTCATCCTAATGGAGGCCCAGCATGACCCCTCGAGCTATTTTGCTGGATTCAATTAAAATTGGATTTCCTTGAATTTCATGGGTTTGGAGAACTGGACATTGACTTTTCCCCATCCAGGGGGTTGGATGGGCCCTCCATCCCAGTGCTGTGTCCCAGCATTGCTCTACAGAGATGGTGTCCCTGGCTCCTGGGGGAGATGTGTGGCTCCAGCTCCAGGATGACCCTCACCTCCACTTCTCTGCTGCATCAGCCTCTGGCAGAAATAAATTGCAATTTTTTCTGTACAGACAAGGAGCAATATTTTAGAAAATTAGTTCATTGCTAGCTGTTTGCTCAGCTCAGTGTTTTTATCAGCTAAATTCCATCTCTGGCTCCCAGGGAGCAAGGCTGATGGGAAATGCTTGCAATGACATATAGAGCAACCACCATGGCTGAAACAACCCACCTATTGGGAGATGTCACTGAAGAAAGGAGCTTAAGGGTTTATTTGAACAGCTGAACTTTGGCATGCAAACTACAGCTATTTTTTAAATGTGACCTGTAAAAATACTACAGCTTGCTTTAAAAAATGAGCTGTGTGTTTGGCACCGTGTACTTGATATAACTCATTTTTAGTATCATCTAATTCAAAGAAAAGTTTTTCTCAATCTGCTTAGGCTACTCAGAGAAGGACAAAGAAACCAAAGGATATGTGTGATAGAGTAGGGACAGGGAGCAGAGGGCTGAGGGGACCACAGACTCTCAAAAGAACCAGCTCCTGAGGCACATGTTGCCTGTCACAAGAGTCTTGCCCACAGCTTTTTGCCATCACTCCATGCTGCCACCTATACTCTCTAAGACCACAGGGAGTCCTGCTTCATATTCCCTTCTAGATGGCCAGGAACAGCCCTGGAGTGAATGGAGGTGGCCACTCCATGGAGAGTCCCATCCCTAAATCCAAAACAGACAGGGGGTGGGTGCTGCCCTGTCCTTGGGAGGAGGTCAGCAATGGGGGAGGAAGGCTGCCTAACCTCAGTCTTCCTTTTCTGTTTCAAGTAACTGCAAGTCAAACCCACAGCAAAGCACCTGGAGGGAAGGGAAACACCAGCTCCAGAAGAGCATGGAATGGGACATACACCACAGGGCTCTGCTCACCAAACCCAAATGATACAGCTTTATTGGTACAGGTGAGTGGCTTTGACAGCTTGGTAGCTCTTCTAAACTCTTTCTAGAAGACTCACTCTGTTTCCGCAAGCTGAGGCTCTTCCACCAGCTGAGAATCCATGGGTCCCATTCCCTGTTTTCTTTGACATTATGGAGCACAACCCTTTGGTGAGAGGCAGCCAAGAGGTCCTTCCCAGGACCAGTGGAAGGAGGCTGGTGACAAGAAGGTCTTATTCACCTTCCTGTGACTTTGCAGTGCCCTTTTCCTTTTCCTTCTGTTTTGCAGCGAGAAGCTTGCCAGCTCTTCTCCTCTCCCTGGGAGTATCAGAGCTGGCTTCCGAAGTGAAGTTTCCCAGTGGTGGAAGTTTCTGATCATCCCTTGGTATTGTGTCATTGTGAGCGGCATCGCCATTCCCGGTGGATAACCTATCGGTCATGTTCTGCTGCAGAAATGCCAGTATCTAAGGGAAACAAAAAGGCATGGGAACAGAGGCTGTTTGTATGTGGGGAAGGAGCAGCACATGACATGTGAATTTGCCAGATGTTACCACTCTGAATCTTATTAAAATATGCCCTGTGTTGACCACGGCTGCTTTATCTGTACGTGGAAGGAGTTGGAAGATAAGAGGCATTTTTACTGACAGGACGATAATGGCCTGACCAGGCAGCCTGGGAGCAATTCCCTGACACAGTGTCACAATTCCTTGAAAATGTGCAGACCTGGATTTTGTATAGTCCTGACTGCTACTTCATTTGACAGTATCCTTCCTTTGCATCTATTCAGACTGAGACAGTTTTCCCAAAAATTTCCCCAGCTCCCATTATGTAGGTTTGGTTTATAAATGGACCTGACTTTTGTGTAGCTCAGATGATGCCTCAGGGCTTGCTTTAATATTCTTTTGACAGTGTCTTGTGTTTGCCCTGTGGAAACTATCTCAGGTGACTAAAAATTACACACCAACTGCTCTTTAAAAATCTATTGTGTATGTATTTATTTCACATATTTTTGCTTTAGAGACGGCTGTTCCAACTTTTCATCCCCCCTTTCCTCAGTCCCACCCATCTCACACCCAGAAGTGCTTTGGGGCACATTGTGGGGATAGAAAGATGGAGAAGGGCTTGAGCTCAGCTTGCCCACACTTTGATGTGCCTTGGCCCATGCTGGGTCAGATGCGGAGGACTCAAGAGCCACATCAGCTCCTCTTGGGACTGCACTTGCTTTGCACCCAGCGCTCAGTCCACAAGTAGGGAGAGTCTGTCCACTTTCCTCCATTTGTCATCTCAGGCTGCTAATGATGCTCTCCAGAAATGGCTCATGCCTACACCACCAGCCCAGGCCCTGGGTCAGATCTAAAAATCTTTCTTAATCCAGTTGCAAGTTCAGCTCTCACTTTTCATCAAGGCAATTGCTCTGCAGAGCATCCACCCTCCTGCTGCAGGCAGGGCCCATGCAGGTGCCTGCAGGCAAGATGTGCTCCTGCTTGGAGATGCCAGACCTCCAGCAACCGTGTCTCTTTTCTTTTTTGCAGGGGAAATCTGAGTCTTCCATGCCAAGATGAGCCTGAGCTCTTCTGAAGTCTGCAAAGCCGGAGAATGCCCTTAAGTGATGCCTGTTTATTCCTTACTGCCTTTTATTCTTTACAGGAAACAATATGGGGAGGCTGTGCCAGAACTACAGATATTGTAATTATTATTTTTATTATTATAGAGTAAGCACAGGAGCTTATTATTTTTAAGTCAGGTCAACCCTGTACCTTCAGTGCCTTAATTTGGAAGTTCACACTTGAGAGAGAACTGCATCCATACTCATCATCTGCCCTTGTCACAGGGTTGGGGCTGCACTGATGAGCTCTAATCACACCTGTGAGCCCAAACAGGGAGAGGTGGCATTTCTCTGTGCGTGGACTAATCAACTCTGAGTTTAAATGCAGTGCTTTAAAGTGATTTGTATCTATTCCCATCCCCACCTTCTCAGTCTAATTAACTCCTCTAATAGAATTAATCAGCACTCTAAATACGAGACTCGCTAACGACTAAAAAAAACATACCACTATCTATTCCAAAATACAATTACACTGACAAACTCAATTACATGCCTCAGTCGCTTCTGAAATTACTCGCTGATATTGGACTGTGCACAGTTTAAGTTTCATTGTTGAAAGAAATCATAAACACTTTCTAAATCATACAATGTTTACAGAAATACACAGAAGCACAGCTTTTATTACCCATGTGGCAAAATTAATTCGACACATTGAAAGCAAATGAATAGAGCTGGAGGACTCTATTCAGGCAGTATTCTTCCCACTGATAGAATTTACACTAGGGGAACATCTAACACATTAACCTTATTAAACTCTGATGTAGGTAAATAGCATTTCATAGGGAGGGAGAAAGAATCCAAATCAAAATCCTTACTACATTTGAATGAGCAACACCAAATTCTGCATTTCTGACTGTTCATTTAGTTCACAACCCCCTTTCATGAAGTCATTTTTTTGCCCTGAAACCAGCAAAACTTTTGCAGCAGCGGCAGTCCATAACGTGCAATTATGATCTTGGGTTTAGTCTTTTAAGTCTATGGTGAACTCTTCAGCTCAAAATAAACTCCCATCAGATTTGATTATGTGAGTTTAGCTTAATTTGCAAGTCAAAAGAGGAAGAAAACATTGCTTGTGTTTTTAATAACCCAAGTTTATCAAAGTTCATCTTAATCTGAAGATACAGAGAGGCTTCCTGAACTTTTTCTTTGTCTGGTCATATTCAGCACCTGCTTCTCAGTTTAATTTCTTTTCAAACTGTGGTACCAGTCACACAGTAACATTTCTAACTGAAGGCATGGAGCTGCTCTTGCTTGCAATTGGGCACAAGTAGATAAAGATTCAAACTCCAGGCTGACAAAGTCTATATTGAACTTGAAATACCAATATCTGTCTGCAAGTAACAACCTCCCATTATTCTTAGCAAGATCTTGTATCTATGCAGAACCAGTACAACAAACTGGTTTATACCTGTTGAGCCTAAACATTATAGTGGCACTTGCCCAGGAAGGATTTCTCAGCTCATTAGAGTAGGTCACTGAAGGAGCTAGGGATTGCTCAAAATTCCTTTGGAAAAGGAGAGTCCAGCACGTAGAGAGGTGCTCCAAGGAGGCAGGGAACATCCAGCTGAGTTTTACTTTCTGCTGAACCTGTGGGAGACCTGAGACCTGTCAAGGGAGGAAGAATCAGAACCCCCAGTTTTCATCAAACCCTTAAAGATGTTGGGCAGACATTCAGAGATCTAACACCTGCTCCACAGGCTCTTGTCTTCTGGCACTGGGATGGCAGTGGGAAACTGTTTGTACCTGCATGTTCGAGGGGACTGATCACACATGGTGTGCTCTGCTGTCCATCCCTATGGGCTCTCCCATCCACCCACTCCATACCCTGTTCTAAAACAGAGGAGAAACCAACACATAGGAAAGGAAGATTTTCAAATGTAATATGATCATTGGACTGTGTCAGTGAGGAAGCCTTTCTCCTTTCCCTTCCTTTAGAAGTTACTGATGCTTGTCATATGGGACAGTAACATTGTAGGAGTAAAACAACAGAGGAGAAAGGATCTCCAGAGAAACCAATCCCACATCTTCTGGGGAATATTTGTTGTAGTTTGGCTCTTTGACACACCCATTTATTTCACAGCACACCAGCCACCCATATCCATAATACTCCCTTTCCTACTGGAGTTCCCTTCATGTACAGCCTTCCAATTCACACCCCATCTACCATCTGCTACTCCCTTCCTCTGCTGCAGGTATTTAAAGTTAGCAAAGTATTAACCCAGATTTTATTCTAATGCACATGTTTACAACCCCACAGCCACTCCTAGAAGTGCTGTAACACAACCACACAGTTTCATGGCTGTAGTTTCATGTTGGGCTAAAGACAAATTGATGGTGTGAAACTGGGGCCTCAAGCAAAGGGCTTCTTTGTTGGAACTCAAGCATAAGACTCACTTGTGAACTAATAGAGTTTATACTTTCATCAGAGGAATATCATACATCAAACCAAAACCCTTCAGGCAGGCTGGAGGTGGGTAGCTATTCCACATCCAGGCACCTTCTTTATTAATTCTGCACATTTCTGCAGTCACCAGTGATGCATTGCATGACGCTTGCAAAGGATAACAGACCTGATACGATATTAGATAAAAATTACAAGTGAGAAACTGTTTTACTGCTATTTATTTTCATCAGCTAAGCATCCCTCTCCTAAATGCCATTCTAGTTTGGTCGATATTGACTTTTCAGGCTGCTGAGAAGTTTTGCAATTCTTTTTTGTTCATAGCTTATGTATAGAAATCAATACTAGTTTGCAATTTGTTGAAACTGAAATGGTCACGTTAGCAGTACCACATGCCTGATTTCGCCTTGTGCTTTATTCCCTGTCAGAATTGGATTAATTTCTCAGGCAATCTGTGATATCTAATAATTAAAAATGGTGTTTTCCATATCTCACATGCACTTTTATTAACCTCACACTGAAACAACTGAACAAAGCAAGCAGGAACATGGCTCCGAGTCTTCCTTAATGTCATTGGTGTCAGTGGTTGAAGTACCAAGGGACTGGGTTTCTCTTTAGATCAGAATCTGTGCTCACACCATCAGAAATAGATATTTCACTGTTTTTTGGGTAGATCAGTAATGGTAAATTGCAAAATTACCAGACTCAAGATTTCTTTTTCTGGAAAACAGATGGAAATTGGTTACAGCTTTCAAACATAACTGCAGACAATTTGATTTTGAGTAACATCACAACAGATTCTCCTCAAATACTGTGTTGCAAGGAGCAAACCCCACTGAAACAGCCACTATTTTGTGTCACTGCAGTGTCAGACATCACTGAAATGTTTCTGGACTGAGACTACCATCTAGTGTCCTGATCACAGACTGCAGATTCTTTGGGGAGAAAAATGTGCAGTGCACTTGTTTGTTCACTTCTATAATTACATTATCATAAATAATTCATCTCCTGAGACACAAGTACAAATAGAAGAGAGACTGAAGGCCACACAATGCCATCTTGCTTTCACACTTGAATTAGAATAGAAAAGCCAACTAGGCTTATGATTTTGGGAAACAAAGCCCTGAGATTGTTTAGTAATAGCTCTCACAGGAAGCCTAAGTGATATGTTTGCTTTCCATATTTTTCTTCCAAAGCTCCAGTAAAATTGAAAACACATTAATGCTTTTATTAGCACACCTGGGATATTCAACAAAACAGGCACAGATGAAGTGTGGAATCTCAGAGCCTCACAGGGCATCTCTTGCTGCCATAGGAGCATCTTTAGCTCTCCCTGGAGAGGCTCAGCTCTGCTGGACTAGCCACACTTAGGGCACTTCACACTTCCTGATGAGGGGTGATGAGCACATCTAGAATCTCTCCAGAATGCCAGAGAAGTTACTTTTCCTCTGAAATAAGTCTCCCAAATCAAGAGCCTACTTGGAGCCGCAGCCACACTGATGGTCTGCTCTGGCTGCTTCAGCAAGTAGTATTGGCCTAATTAAACAGTCTTTGCCTGCTGTGTCCACCATGAAAAAAACAAGTCCAAAGGGATATCAAGTGGCCTGTAAGCCCTAAAAAACTGCCTGAAGGGGAAGAGGACTCTGTGTTCTGTCAAGGTTGCTGCAGGGAAAACTGGAAAATACCGAAACACTAAATGATTAAAAGAAAAAAAAAAAGCCTTTTCCTGCTTTTATTACATGTCCAAAAACAATTCAAAAAACAAACAAACAACAAAAAAACCTCCCACCTAAACCACAATGAGAAGTTCCCCCTTTGACCTGTGAACTCTTGTGCCTACGTTTACATTAAAATCCTCTCATTTCCCCACTTACAGTTTCAATGTGCTGTAACAGCATTTTCAACTCGAAAAGTACCGCACTGGGGACTGTTGAGGCAGCTCTGCTTTATTGCAGACACTGAATGAGCTGTGACAGACTGCACCATGCCAGGCTCATTATACACATCTTCCACTGAATCACTGTAGTTCAGAGAAAGCCTTTAACCTGCTGATAGAAGAGAAGAGCCATTACATTGCCTTTGATGCTGCAGCCATAATGGTATCTTATTTCTTCAAATTATTGACACCATTTCACAATGTTGTCTTGGCATTCTCAGGCTGAAGGTACCAGTGCTCTTGAACCCCTTTTAGAGCGTTTGCCTTTCATTTTCAGCATGCTTAAAACATGCTCTTCAGTGGACTGTGAAGAAATCTCAAATTTTTCCTGCAGCTCAGACATCCCAGCTATAATCCTCAGCACACCTAATCCCCCTTCTCAGACTGATAAAGCCATTTGAAAATTAAAACTGCTCAGTATCATTGACCAAAGTGAATTTTGTTACCCCAGGGTGAGAGCTGAACCCTTCCTGCTGCGGAGATGTAGGAGTAGAATGAAGGAGCTATTTGGTGCTCCTCTGCAGTGAGGATGGAGAATGTTCCCAGCAGAAATCCCCTGCCTGCTCCTTATGCTGGAGCTATGACAGGCATATAGGCAGGAAATTTGGGCAGTTTTCCAGCTCTCTCCATAGGCCTGAGGATTCCACTTACCAGCCAAGACCACAGTGTCAGAGAGCAGCAATATCCTCCAGTCAGCTAATGTTGAAGAGACTCCCAAACAAAGAAGGCAGAATCAATGGCCCATCACAGTTCTGGTCTGGCCAGAGATGTGATAACGGAAAAAGGTCTCAGAACTGACATGAAGGCAAGTCCTTCTCTCTAACATTAAATTGACACTGTTGGCATCTAAATCTGATGGCTCTTTTCTCTCTCAATGCAAGCTGTGTGGCAGCAGCCAAGAAATCTCTTTTAAAAGAAAGTAGTTTTATTGATTTAAGAGAAAACCTTATTTGACAGATTGGCCACCAGCATTTTCCATTGCCACAGATATCCAGCAACTAGAGTAACCTGGGAGGCCATTCACAGGCTGCCTCTACCAGCATAGAGGTGATATCAGTGGAGTTTTTCCTGACCTTTCTCTCTCTTTCCACCTGTTAGTGCCTTTGTTACACAGACCCAAACAAAATCCCCCTCCTGTGGTTCCAAAGGTCCCCAGAAGCTACATGTCTGCTTGGGTTACACATGCCAGGAGAATATTTCAGAGCTTAAAACCAGCAGGAGATCTCAGGCTGATAATTTAAGAAAATTAATACAAAGGGGAGAAATAGAGCACTAATCTATCTGTGAGAATCAGAACCCCTCTGCGAAGCAAAGAGGGCAAGGGTGTATTCAATATACGAAATGGAAACTACTTCCCTGGAAACAGGAATATGTGCTGCAGGGTTTTTTCAGTCTTGAACACCTTGCAGGAAGTCTGAGATGCCCCAATGTTCACGTTTCATAACTTCATAGTCATTAAGGTAACTATTTCTGCTCATCTTTGTGTTTAGGCATCCGTGAAAATTAGGAAATGAAGTCATATAAACAACAAAGCACAACCAGAACTTAAATTGAAGACTTGGTTGGTATCAGCCTGTTATGGCATGGGCAGCCTCTCAACTAAGGAAAATACTCAGGAAAGGCTTAAGATCAACTTACTGTGCCAGAAGAAAAATCAATGCACCAGTTCCTTCATCCTGAAGGCAAATAACTGCAAGAAACTGAGCTTTGCTATACCTTGATCTTCAAGAGCAAAACGAGAGTGAAAGTTCACCTGTTTATTTCCAGCCCATTCCATTGCTGTGCTCCAAGAGCAACACACTGCTGCAGCACTTACTCCTCAACTCAGAAAGCTTCTGGTCTGGAGCAGAAATTGCTGTAGCTCAGCCTGGCAAACCCTCCTTGAGTAACTGTGCTCGGCTTTATCTGTGATGGATCACTGATCCCTCCCTTCCTCATCTGATCCCAGCCATCCAGGAATCAAAGTCAATCACTGACTTGGCCAGGAGTGACAATACCTTAAAAAGGCAGATAAGAGAGGTTTGCAGAGTAAGGGCTGCATCTTTCCCCTTTCTTGGAGGGGAATAGATAGGAGAGAAGAAAGAGTCTCAGAAGTCAGCTGGTTATCAGGAAATGGGCTAGAGCTAGAAGAGCAATCTGATCCAGGTGAAAGGGAAGGGAAAGCTGGGCAGGACCCTATTAGAATATAGTCTGAATGGACAGAGCAGGATGGTGGGTTTTTTTTGGTTTATGGTTGAATTTGTCTTATTTGAGAAATAATATAGGACCTTTCCTGACTAGAATCACCATAAGTGATGGTGAGTTGTCTGTAGGGCCTCATATTACATATAATCTCTGCTAGGTTAGCAGCCTGCTCAGGTTGATAATGTAGTATTTACAACCATAGATATTGTTCTTGCACTCTGTTATGTACTGTGGCCCATCCCTCCAGACTGTGGCTCCCCAAACTGACCCTGCTGTCAGTCAAGGAGAATGTACTGAAAGTTTTGCAGCAGATCTTTGAACTCTCTGAGTGCTCTGAGAAAGCCTCTCAGTGAGATTATTCAGAGTTCCAAACACTTTGCCATGCTCTAAATGCTTAAATAGGAGCTGGATCAAATCCTCAATGTGTTTAAAATTGTATCTGAGCTAAAAGGATTGCTTTAACTTTTACAGCAAATACTTGGGATACGTAAGAAGAGCAATTATACGTTTCAGGAGTCAGAACTAGGTGTTTTGATATTATGTTTCTCCTGTCATTTTATTTAATAATCCATTGCCCCTCGGTTAATAGCTTTCTGCTTGATTAACCTGTATAAATCAAAACTTCACAGCTTTATCCCTGACATGCTATGTATTCTGAGCTGAGGGTAATGAATTGTGCCATGGGTTGATGTACTCTGCCTTCCATTTAGAAAAAGTCTTGTGTCAAGGAAACACCTTGGCTTTCAAATTGAGTTATCAGTGTACTGTCAGAATTTACAGGAGGAAATGCTGAGGACCCTGACGACGTGCAGCCAGGGATTACATAGCCCTGAGCAGAACACGAAGCTGCAGGGGCTGGCTCAGCCTGCACTGGCAGCTTTCTGGGTGTCTTGACTAATCCATGCAGCTGCCTGCTCTGCATTTGCTGCCTTTCTGCTCCGAATCCTCAGACTTCACTGAGGTGCAGGCAGCACGAGCCTGATTTTACTATGATGATCCCAAAGAGGTGGCCACAGCAGCCTCCAGGCTCCAGGGCTGCTGCAAACCTGGCTCAGGAGGCACCAGTGGCACTGTCTGAACGAGTGCTGTTGGAAATGCTGAGACTTGTGATGCAATAGGAGCTCTCGTTTTTCCTCAGGTAGGTCGATTGTGTTTAAGTCCAACCTTGAACAGCGAGGAGAGAAGCATTGTGTCCACTCCTGGATTTGACCATTATTTTTCCTACCAAGCTGGACTGCTCCAAAGCCAAGCAGTACTTTCCTTGGCCACTAGATGCAGCTCGCGATGCATTGCAATTTGCTTTGACATCGTTCTGATTTTTTTGGCTGGGCCTTGAAGTTAAAAATTATTTCCCTTGAGTTTCTGGGGCTGTGTGTGTTTGTAGGGGTGGATTGAATCTTTATCTTAAAATCTTCCTGTTTTCTTTCCAAGTCTCTCTTCCCCAAACTGCTGCATAATCCATTTTGAATGCCAAATCATCACTCCTCACATCTCTGTGCAGAAATCTGTTCAGCTGTGGGGCTTTAATGGCCCTCTTAGGCTAATGGAGAGAGAAGAAATCAGGTGAGTGAATAGGGAACACACTGATTCTTCAGCCTCAAGCTGAGCACAAAATTTTTTACTGAGCTTTCCACCTCCTGCCACTTCATTTTCCCAAATAGTTTTCATGCTGCAGGTGTTGCACATCAATCTGCCTTTCAGTCGACAGACATCCAGGGTAAGGAGTCTGCAGCTCCCACCTCCAGCAAGAAGGAAACATCAGCATAGGGCCTGGGAGCACACCATGGGGCCAGGGAAGGACTAAGAGTTCTGTTCTGCTTTAGTGCCTACCCTGCCTAACACAGCAAGGTGAGAGCAAGTGCCCTCAGAGAAACAAGGAGTCTGCAGCCAGCAGCTGCAGCAGTCAGAGATGTGGTTAAAATCTATTGGAAGTTGTCTGAGAAGAGCTGGAGGAGAGCAGAAATCAGGCTGCCATTGCAAAAATCAGAATCACTGGAAATAAGGGCTGGTTGTCCGAAAGGCAAAAGGGCTGAGGAAGTGAAAGAGCAAATCTGTGATGGTCCCTGCTTTTTCAGTAGCTCCCCAGCCCAGGAGTCATGTGTGGGGCAGGGGTAGGGGTGCTGGTGAAGGGCTGGCTGGGGCTATAAAACACCAGAGGTTTGCCCTGGCTGATTGTGGGAACACTGGATCATGGTGAGAGATCCTTTCACCTGCCCTAGCATTGCCTCTGAGCAGGTTTTCCAGAATTACATAAAATGTTCCCTCTTATCTGCTTAAATGTGCTTCCTCTTCAAGATGTTCTTTTGGTCTGGACACTCATTCCTTCCACTTCACCTGCTACTTAGCCCAGGGGTTCAGATGGAGAAAAAACGACACCTGAGGAACCCTGTGCTCTCTCCCCTTGCATGTTTAATCCCATCTTGCTTTGCTTTCAGGGCTTTTAGCTGAATGGTACCTGCATAGAAGGAACCCATCACCCCCAGGTGACAGATGGGTGCCAGCTCTGACTGCCACTGAAGCTGGATCAGCTCTGGCTCTCCTGGGACACAGGACATGCTTCCCTGACTGTCACTGAGGACTTCACTCCAGCTTAGTAAATACTATTTTCTTACACAACGAGGTTGCTCATGGTGATGATGTTCTTGTAGCTGTGTCATATAAGCAGCCAGGGTGGTAGAAATTACTGACAGCAGCTGTGGGTACTTGCAGGTAACAGTTGGAGAGAAGACCTACAGGGCCTGGTTATTCTATTTTTCTTTGACGCAGTGAGATCTTCCTATTAAGCAATTACCTCCTGGGAGAAGCAGCAAGGTAGCTGTGCTATTATTTCTGTGTTGTTTTTTTGGTGGATTTTTTTTTAGAAATTCTAAAATAATTTCTTCATAATGCAGCAGATGAGATGGCTCAGACCTGCTGTGAAGGAAGCAGAAAGTAATGCTCACAGTTTGTAATATTTCCTTGAGCTTCTGCTTTTGCACTGAAAAACGAGCTTCCTCCCATTAAAATGCTTTTAAATGACAAATCCACAGCTGTTCTCTCCAGCTTGCTTGAGCACACTAAACTCAAAGGGAAATATGTGATGGCTGTGTGCAAGCCAGCATGTTCTTCTCTTGCTTGGTGATGGTGTGGGCAGCGCTTTGGGGCTTCTCTGAGGCCACTGTTGCCATCCCTTGAGATCTCTTTTCCGTCATAAATGGGGATGAACCAAAGGAGAAACTTCCTGAGGCTGAGCTTTGGGAAGGAGCAGGTAAATGTGTCCTTCAGCTTCAGCTATCCAGAGAGACTTCCCCATCCAGTCCTGCAGGAAAGGATGGAGGGCAGCAAATGCTGCTGGTTTCAGGGGAGCTGGACTGCAGCATTGGGGACAGCAAATAACTGGAGCAGTGACTGCAGATACACTGATCATCCTGAGCACCCTGGATTGAATCCCATCCATCAAAGCAGGGAAAGTAGGACCTGGCTTGTGAAAATCCAGTGGTGCTGGTCTGTGCAGGTGCCATCAACCCCTTCTGGCAGAGCTGGGTCCCAGTCCAGAACCCTGGTTGTTGACACAGGACCATCCTGCCTCTCCTCCCTAACAAGAGTTTGATTGGTTTCATTTCCCATCAAGGGAAAATACAGTGGAAAAATGGAAGCAGATGTTTTTAGACAATGTCTACAGCTCCTGGAGTTTCAAAGAGCTTTTTGATTGCATAGGCTTTAAAAAACATATAAAAGAGAGCCTTTCACTGTATTTTCACTAGGGTAAAACCCTTTTTGAAATTTGTATGAGCAGAGATTGTTAGACTGAGCCAACATGGGAAAGCCTTATTGCTCACAAACCACATTTAAAATCCTTTTCACTGTTGTTTTTTTCATGTGCTGCCTTGGAGGCATGTTCAGCTCCTGCCTGCACTAGCCATTATGGGCAAAGCAAGGCAGTTTGCAGCTGGCAGAGGGCTTGCTCTCCTGTGAGGGCCACTGCCTGGTGCCTACCAGGAGCTGCATCACTCCCCCTTGGCTGAATCTGGCAGAAAAATGGCAGCTCTGCCAGGTACAGCATCCCAGTGCTTCCACTTGCATTTCTTTAACCATTTCCTTCAAACCAGAGGAAATAACAACAACCAGGGGACACCACATTTCTCAGGATGGGAGTGCAGCTCTCATTCTAAATGTGATGGCTGGAGCAGCAATCTTGTGGGAGTTGTTGTGACTCTCTAAGAGCCAGAGGTCTGTTGTTACTGCAGGAAGGGCATGGAGATATGCATTTCTTCATGCTGAAAAAGTCTAGAAAATCTCTGGGGTTTTGCATGGAAACCCTTCATTTCTGGCCATTTTGAGAACTTTTCTCCTACCCATATAAGGATTTGAAACAGGTTTGAATGTCCTGGGGCTGCCAAGTAAAAACCCTGTCCCTGTGCAGAGATGCATGACCATCAGGAAATCCTGCCATCAACTTCAGATCATTCCTCTGTTCCTTCTGCACAAATCCCACCTGTGGCTCCACACATCCTGAATGTTACAGGCTCCTTCCCAGAAGCTGCTTTTAACTGCTTGGGTTTTTGTTCCCATGCCTGATAAAGGAGGAAACACTTCTATCTTGATTGCCCTATGCTTCCACTTCTTGCAAAGAATTCTCTAGGAAATGGTAATTTTTGCACAGTTACCTCCTGAGTGAAATTTTTTCTTTAATAACAGAAATTCTATCAAAACTGAGCATCTTTATTTCTTACCTGGAGGCTTTGGACTATGTTCTCTGCCTTCTCAGAAGGCTCTTGGGAAGGATGCTGCTGAAACAGGTAACGTGGATGAGCAGTGAAGTTGTGGCAGATGTCAGCACTGTGCCTCTGTTGGCCACCTCCAAATTGGAAATAATGTTAACCTGCCTCTTTCCTTGCCCAGATTTGTGGCCCTGTAATGATCCCTACACTAACAGGCATATCAACAGAGGAAAACACAAGCAACTCTTTACTGTCTCTTGGTTACCCTCATTTCTCATAATTTCCCACTCCACTTCATCTCCCAGCATGTGGGGTGAGGAGAAACCTTTCTTGGGGAGCAGATCACATCCCTGGGCAGCCTCCATGATGCTGAGTCTCACTGGGCAGCTGCTGGTCCAGAGAGCTCTGAGAGATGAGGAAGGCAAAGTTGTTGGGCTCTGGCTGTGCTCCTTTGGAAGCACAGTCAGGATAACCCGTTCCCAGAGTGACAATTCTGTGTTTGGGAGAACTGACTGCCCTGTGCCTCTCCTCTGGGGATGCTGAAAAGCACCGTGATGGTGTCTGAAAGCAGAGCTTTTCTTCAAGCCCTTTATCAATGAGTTAATTAGTAAATGAGCTAATGAGTAAAGCACTGTAAGCCCAGCTGAAAGCCCTGTGTCCTTACTAAGCCAGCTGGGACACCAGGGTTGAAAAGTTCAGGTCAGGTCTAGGATGATCTTTCTCTCCATGGCCATCCCAACAGCATGTGACACCAGAAATCCAGGTCCCAAAAGCTGCTTTTCCACCAACTTGGGCTCTCACAGGTGCTTCTTCTCCCTGGAGAAAGAGCTGCTTTTGGCCCAGGGGCCCCCAGATGGAGCTGGCACATGACAGGGTGCATTTAGCCATGTACCCTTCTCTCAGCATCACTATTGTTTGTGCTCTGTATGTGCAGCCCATGCAGAGGATATGGGTGCTGGCTGCTCAGGCAGTCTGGATTTTACACTGGGGTAAGGTCTTGGAATTGCCTCATCCTATGGGAGCCTGCCCCTTGGGTCCAGGGGAGCTTCACACACACGTTGGCTTCCCTGAGCTATTCCTGTGTCTCCCTGAGTTCATAGCCAAGAAGATGGACAAATAACTGCCCTGCAGCAAGTCTAGGGCTCCAAAAAGCCCCTGTGTTTATAAAAATCAGAGGTTTCTGCAGCCAGCTATAGGCAGATAATGTATAAATGCTCCCATATGTCTCCCAGGGCTTTCCCTACCCCTTTGCAGACCCACCTGACACAGCTCTCCCAGAGCACCAGGGGTCCAGTGAGACCACAAGCCTTCAACAGCAGATTGCAGCAAAAATGATAGTTTGGAGGTTTTTCACTCTCAGCACAATTTCTCACAAGCACAGTTTTTAATTTGATTTCTTCTTGGCTTGTTTCCTCCTGTGGTGTACACACATCTTGCAAGCAATGAGGAATTTGGATGTCACTTCTCATTTCCCCTCAGCCTTATGGATCCAAGTCCTGGTTATCCTTTTCCCCCTCAATGTGGAGAAACAGAACAGCATGTTGGGAACCAGCTGTGAAGCTCTCAGCCAAAAGCTGACTAGGAAATATTGTGGGATGAGCACTGGGTACTACGTGTCATCTTTTACCCCATTGCAGCAGAAGATGACTTTGGGTGCCCAGGGAAAAGAAGCTGGCTCTGTTCGCTGCCCTCTCCCTTTTGTTTTGCACTCCTGGGAAGAATCACCAACCAGCAAACTTGTCCCTTCCTTTCTGCAAGGGAGAGCAGTGTGCGTGACTGCCTGAACAGGAAGGCTTGCTGGTCCCCATGTTGTGGATATGTTTCTGTCTTCAGTCCCTGACTCTATTCTCCCTCATCCTTCATTTCACCCCATCTCCTTTCCCTCCTGGCAGCTACCTGCACACTCTACATTTTGCAGCTGGGAGGAGCTGGTAGGAAGGCACTCATACCTGTGCAAAACCAGCCCTGGCTGCAGGGAATGTTTGCCAAGGGCAGAAGAACACCTGATGCAAACCATTGTTAAAGACTGCAGATGAGCTCTATGCTCCCAGGCTGTCTTGAATGATCTTACACTGCTGAGCATGGGGATTATTCCTGTTCCTGCATGAAACATGGCAAAGAAAACTGGATCTGTGTCAAATGTGAAGCCAAAACTCCCAGAACCATGTTTGCAGCTCGTAGGAATGACCACTCTCTCCTGGTACACCCCTTGCAGATCTCCCCTGCTGAGATCTGCTCCCTGGTCCTGGGCTCTGCTGGTGCTGCAGCTCCTTCTGGGATACCCGAGTAAAGGGGGGCAGTATTTCTCTGTCACATGATTTTATATTTTGGAGTTATAGCAAGTTAAGCAGCCTTGGCTCCCAGGAATGTCAGGCTGGAACAGGCTGCCCAGAGAAGCTGTGGGTGCCACATCCCTGTGTGTGTTCAAGGCCAGGTTGGATGGGACTTTGAGCAACCTGGTCAGTGGAAGGTGTTCCTGACCTTGGCAGGGGGGTTGGAACAAGATGGTCTTTAAGGTCCCTTCCAACCCAAGCCATTCTGTGGATCTATGATTGTCCTTCCCAGTCCCATGTTGGTCCTGTCTGTGTTTTGGCAGGTCCAGGAGTTCTCCACAGGGAGGATGAGGAGCACTGAGCAGCTGGGCTGAGCAACATCACTGTGTGCCTGTGCCATGCACATGCCTGGCTTTCCCTGCTGCCAGGAGCAAGAAATGCCCAAGAAAACATTGGCCATGAAAACTCTCCACCAGAAGCTTAAAAGAGGAGGGATCTACAAGGAGATATATTTACAGTAAGTAAGTGCTAGTACAGAGAGTGCACAAGGTGATTAAAAGGATTCTCCTCTCTACCTTGCTTAATAATCTAGAAAAACCCTGGCATACTCTCAGGGACTGCAGAGTTTAATATCTGGCTGATGATGCTAATTTAATTACATGCCAGCAGGTGGTGCCCAAGTAGAAAAAGGAGACAATTTAATACAGTATTCTCACAATTTAATACTGTATTCTCACCCCATGTGTGGTTGCAAGTGGCGTTTCACTCCCAGTTCGAGCCACGCTCCAGCTGTTCAGACAGCATCTAACAACTCTATACTGCTGTGTTTTCCTTTTCTTTCTGCCTCATCCCATCTCCCCAGACAGCTCCCAAATCCTTATGGCTTAGGAGAGGGCTGGGATATACCAGTTGATACCAAGGAAAACAGTTCTACATACACACCCAGGCCAAAGGGGCTGCTTGGTCCCACCTCAACTAAAGCTTCAGGAGGGGACAGGTCTGTCCAAATGAGTGTCTCATGGCTTGTAGGCTGCAGTTTTCCCCAGATGTGCCTACTGCTTCTAGAGATTTATACAAAAAATGTGGCAAATACTGAACTTGGGCCCTGTCAAATGTTTTATGCAGGAGAGAGAAGTGGCTTCTCTTGGCCTCTTTTGAAAATACAAGAAGAGGGATTTTATGTCATCTGCTTTCTCCTGCAAAATCGACATGAACCTACTCAGCTGGTTCCCACTAACAGCCCATACTAAACAGATGCAAAAATACCAGGTTTATGCATTCTGTAGCTCTGGCAAGTTGCTGATCTGAGTGGTTTTTGCAGGTGCTAAAACACAGAACACAGGCACAGCCTCTGCAGGGCTTGCAAGCTCTTTAAAGGAATGTACAAACCCCTGCAATTTCATAACTTCAGTGAACAATGAGAGCGATTTCTCTCTGGATTAGGACAGGAAACCTGTAAAGAGCACTTGCATGATTGTGTTTTCCTGCACTGAGAACAGAGAGTGAAGCTCTGCTGCTTCTCTGACTTGTGTGGTATGAAGATGGTTTCTCTCAGCCCAGCCTGGGTGACAGGAGGAGCAGAACAATATCCAGGCACCTCCCAGATGAAAATCAGTCCTGCTAAAATACAAGCTGGACGCTCAGCAGGAGGCAGTTGAGGTTACTGCTGAAAATGAAGGCCAAGGTAACTGGGTAATGCCTGAGAGCAAGTTTTTCCTCTGATCAATGAGGGGAAAGGGCCTGAGCCCACAGGGAGCAATCTCTGCTGCAGGAGGTTTACTGCTGGTGGAAGGCAGAGTATCTCCTCTCCTTCCTCTTGTTGAAATTCCCAACACGAGGAGACAAGCCTGATTAGAGTCAGTTTATACTGGTCCTTTAGGAGCAGAGCAGACAGGGAAGACTGTCAGGGAAGAGATTGCTTCCAGTGGTAATTTATGCAGTTATTCTCCTTTTTTCCCCCTATGGAGAACGTAAAACACTTCTGCTAGAGAGATGAGCCACTTCAGCCAGCAGAGATCACCTCACATGGATTGCTTGGAGGCCTTAGAGTGGGTTGGGCCCTTTGCTGGTGGTGGCACTACCTATGTATTAGCCATGATTACTTCACTGGAGCTGAATTAAATAAAAGCTAGAACTTTACAGAGTTCAGATTCATATCCTGGCAAGGAGGTAGAAAGATAAGGGTATTAAACTTCATGAGTTTTTTTATTTTGCTCCTTGATAAGCTGTTTTTTCGGATCCTTGCTGAAAATGCACAGTGTTCTCATGGATCAAGCCTGGCTCCCGTCAGTGCCGCAGATGGTTGTGCAGCTTGTCCTGCTGTATTAGTGCTGGCAGCCATGCATCACTGAGAGGCTTGCAGAACAATTCCCACAGGTTTTGTGTTTGCACTGGGGAACCAGTGCAGGAACAGCAGAGAAAGCACGTGGAGGACTCGTAGGCGATGGTTTGTGCTGTTTTACTGGCACACAAATACCAAGAATGTAGTTTCAAAGCTCATCGTGAGCCTCAGCTTCCCTCATGGTGTGCTCTGGACCTCACTGAAACCTCAGATGCTCCCATCCCTTGGATACTCGACAAGCCCAAATGTAGTCCTGATCATCCTCTCAAATGCAGAGTGGACGGTGGTGAAGTGTTGCAGAAAGGCAGAGTGGTTGGGTGGCCCAGAGAGCACCAAATTCCCTCAATTCACAAGAACAGAAACAAAGCCTCTGGCATGTGGGGGTCCTTTGTTTCCTGCGGGTCTCTTACAGTTCATTGCAGCATGACCCTCCCCAGCTGGTCTTTGCCTTTCCCAGTCCAGCAGGTTTCCTGCTGTCCCTGCCATTGCTCAGCTGCCTGTCCAGGACACTCCTGCATCAGATGGCATTGGCAGGGAAGGGGACACCTCTCAGGCCCTTGCCTTCAAATCCCCTCTCAGACACCACTGCTTGTGCTGATGGTACACCCTCCAGGGAGGTAATTTAATCATGTCTCAAAAGGTACCCTCTCCACTCTGTTATTTCCCACAGAAGCAGAGGCCAAGTGTTACTGCACAAGTCAAGACAACAACACAGGGTGTTCAGCTTATCTGGGAGATAACGTTTTATCAACATGCCAGGAGCTACAACTAATGAGGCACAGAACAGAGGAAGCTCAGTGTAGTAACTGGTGTGTACCCTCTTTCCAAACACTGATAGCTGTACCTGGCAGGAAAGAGCACACAAAGAACTAATGAGTAAACACCCAGGATCCAGGCAGAGCCAGCAGCATCCCCAGACATTTGGTCTATTCTTAACAGACCCTACAAATTGCTGCTGTACAGCTAGTAAGAGCTTATGTGGCATCTCAGTCACCTGGTTTAGTTTGTACATAGAATTTAAGGTTTTCTGAACAAAGACTGGACCTTGATGGTCCCCAATGCCAAACAGAGCTGCTGGTGGGGCCATGAGCAGGTTTCTGGGATTAGCTTGGATCCTTTTCTTGTCAACCTTTCCTTGGCCCTTCCAAGGGTTGCCAGCAGGTCCCTTTGTGGAAATATTAAAAACAGTGTCAATGGCCAAAGGATTCACAGGGAGACAAATCACTCCCAGACACAGGGTGATTAACACGTCCCAGGACACCCTTCTTACTTTTGAGAGCAGACATACAGAAAAAGTCTTGACATACTCTGAGGAACTTCTGCTCACTTCAGTCTCTTCTCCCTGGGCTGCTCAGGACGTGCAGGGCTTTCCTGAAGAGAAGGGAGCTCCAGAGAGGAGAATGGCTTGCCTGTGGGCCTTGGAAGTACCAGCAAGCGGAAAGCCTCATCCCAAGAGCAGTGTGTCCTTGATAGACAAGAGGGAAACATCTGTTTCTGTAGGAGACTCTGCTCTTGCCAAGAGCAGGAGGCTCAAGCAAGAGGGAAGGAAGTGTTATGTGGGCAGAGAGCTAAAATCTCTTTTGTACTGCATGCCTGAGAGAGAATAGGCTTGAGGTTTAAACATAAGATGGCAGAATCAAGTCAGGAAAAACCTGCTCTGTTGCACCAATAAACTCCTTGGTGGACATTGACTCCTTAGAACTCCTGGGTTTTTTGTTGGTGATGTTATCTAAGAGAAAAGAAGAAGAGCCTGATTGCCCAGTTTGGACTCCTTTTATTTTCCTGTTTTTCTGGTTAAGGAACAAATTATTTATCACCATTGACTAAATGCTCCACTTCATTACTGGCTACCATTTCTCACAAAGAAATAAAGCTGAACATTAGCCATAATTTAGCATACTGCTGCAGATTGCAGTGCTGAGGGCAATTAAACCATGCAAAGCAGTCAATTCCTGCACCACCCCCTCCTGCAGCAGGGCTGAGCCTGGTATTAGTGCCAAATCTCTTCCCAGCCTCGTAGGGCCAGGAATCGATGCAATCCACACTTCCCATACCTGCTCTGCAGAGAGGTTTAGCTCCAACTTTAAAGCAGTTGTGGTTGTTAAAGGAGTGCTGTCTGTCTTTTCCAGGACATTTTACCTTGTCAGTGACTGTAGCATTAACACTGGCAGCTTCCCAAGCCCTCTCGCCTTTCCAATTTAAATAAAACCAGAACAACAGCCACGTTGGAACAAAAGGTGGCTGCTGTCAGTCTCACTGGATCTCACTCTTCTGCCAAGGGTCAGGTAACCATGCCAGTCAAATCACAACGCTCCTCCAGCCCTGGGGCTCAGGTCACATTTTTGGAAAAATCCAAGCAAATCTTTGCACAATCCATCACACCTGGACTCACATTTTTTTGGTAAGGAATATACTTTGTATTAATATAACACATTTTCAGGGATTTCTTGCCTCCAGGAATTCTTGTTGAGGCCAAGAATTTATTCAGCAGTTTAAAAAGAGAGACATTTATACCCATAGGAAGGATATCCAGGAGAATAGCATACATAAGGCTGCAGACTTTCAGAAAGGATATAAACTCAGTCAAACATTAATAAACAATAAGCTGTTTCCAGTCTTTGCCATTTCTTTCCCACCATACCCACTGATAAGAGGTAAAAGCTTTCCTTTGGGGAGTCAGGACAGATGGTTATTGCTCCTAAAAAGAAAGTTTCTGGTAGAAATTCAGATAATGTCAGAAATATTTGCAGACAAAATTTACCCTGCTGAAAGTAATAGAAGTAATTTGCCTTAGAGACAGTAAAAACCATGGAATCAGAGAGTGTCTGAGCCTGGGAGGCAGCTCCAGAGATTGCCTGGTCCCTGCTCAAAAAGGGTCACCTACAGCAGTTTGCCCAGGACCATGTCCCATTGGGCTTTGAGAATCTGCAAGGATGGAGACACCACAACCTCCAAGTGTTCAACCACCCTCACAGTAAGAAAGTTGTTTGTTATGTTTAAGTATAATTTCCTGTACTTCAGCTTGTGTCTCTTGCCCATTGTTCTTTCACTGGACCCCACTCAGAAGAATCTGGTTGTGTCCTTTACTTCCTCCATCAGTACACACTGATAAGATTCCCCCAAGCCTCACCTCCAGGCTGAGTAGTCCCAGCTCTCTCAGCCTCTCCCCATATATCAGATGCTCCAGTCCCTTCATTGTCTTTGTGACCTTTCACTGAGCTCACTCCAGCATGTCCATGTCTCTCCTGTACTGGGGAGCCCAGCACTGGACCCACCTTTCAGATATGTCTCACCAGTATGAACTGGGAGATGGAGCACCTCCCTTTACCTACAATGCTCTGCCTAAAGCAGCCCAGGAAAGCCATGGCCTTCTTTTTCCCAAGGGGGCAAATCTGTCATGGACATCTCAGTGTCTGTCAGAACTCCAGGATCTCCACAGAGCTGCTTTCCAGCCTGTCAGCACCCAGCCTGTCCTGGGTCATGGGGTTATTCCTCCCCAGGCATGGGACTTTGCATTTGTTAGCCCATTTCTCCAGCCTGCCAAGGTCTCTCTGATGGGCAGCACAACCATCTGACATGCTATCATTCCTTCCACTTTTGTATGGCCTGTGAAATGTCTGTCCCCCCCTCATCCCTTAAGATCCCAGCTGCCTGAGCACCCTCATTTTTCATCAGGGGGACATTTTAATGTGGCTGCAATTGAAAGAGTCTTTCAACAAACCATTTCTCAGGTGCTGCAGCCCTTGATCCTCCCACGGACTCATCAGTGTTCCCACGTTTCATCACCCCAGGTCCTCTGAGCTCTGAGGTACCGGTCTGACTGAAAGAGAAAACAGGGAAAAGAGAGAGGGTGAGGGCTGCATAAGCAGAGAGGGAATTGGAGAGTACCTCTAATTAAGTTATTAGTGAACAAAGCCAAACACCTTTACAAAATGAAAAGATCATCTGTGAAGTTGGCACTGAATCCAGCTTCTAAAATTAGTCCAGAGAGGAAAGACTGATAGATAAAACACCAGCCAAGGAAAAGCCATTAATTGCCAGGACAGGCAGCTGCTCTCTGCACTGCAGGCATTAACTGCGGTTAGAGGCAGGAAGAGTTGGATTAAGGCTACCAGAGATGATCTGAACCACCATCCTTGAACCGAGATCCCAGGAGAACCAAAAGACCTGGAGGGGAATTAATAGTAACAAAAGGTCTTTCAGCCTGCTGGGCCACCCACTGCTTTGATGAGGCTTAGGAAAACTGAGGACATAATTAAGGGAATAGATGCAGCCATGGAAGATGAGCTCTTTTACACAGCATTTGGACAAGAACCTTCTTGGACCATGATTCCCAGACCTGGGCCATGAAATAAGTTCACACTTCCCTTCATAGGATTTGGCAATGCAGCTGCTTCCAGTGCAAACAACATGGGTAAGGAGAATCAGATAAATGACTTGTGAGTCAAACCTAACACTCAGGGAAATGGATGGACTGCTGGCATTTTCTATTAATTTATTATTATCTTGACTACCTTGAAAACATGGAGAATTGCTGATTATTCACTTCTCTGACCCTGCATGAACTGATATGCCACCAGGGTCAGTATTAATTCTCATTGTTGGAAGCATCACTAGACTTGAATCTAAACATTTATTAGGGGTAGGATGTGTTGGTCCTGTGTTTTTAACAGGTACCACCAAAGTTTTGGGCTATAGGAATGAACCTGAGATAGAGCTTGTTGCTGTCCTGCTCCTCAGAAGTGAACCACACTGAAGGGACCCATGTCAGCAGTACCTGGTGAGTGGAGGAGAGTCATGGACTCTCCTTGTAGCTCCTGGCCAGAGCAGCCAAAAATGAGCTGCTTCTTCCCTTGGGCAGGGCATGTGAGCACTGGGTGAGTGCTGGCCCACACCTTAGTTGTGCTGCAGGAAGGCTTAGCAATACCTGTTCTTCAGGATGAAGAGTGAGATTGCAAACCAGCTCAGTGAATTCTTCCATTTACAGTAACCAAAGGGTGAAACATATTTAATAACCTTCCTACAGGTCATTAACTGAAGATAAATGCCATGCAATTATGAATATATCTGGTATTTATTATAATGGCACCGATCATAATGAATTAAGTCAGTGTTTAGGTGAGTTATTTCCATAGGTAATTTAAAGTAAGTTAAATTTTCCTTTACTAGATCAGTTTTAGAGGTTATAACTTTATCTCTAATGCATGATCTATCACTTAATGACAGCTTTTGGCTGTGCATTAGTGAACTCCAGTTGATGCAATATTTCTTCCAGATAATTTTTCTAGTGAAGGAAATACAGCATTTTATGCAATTTCATGCCAGGTCTTGAAAGAGGGGCTGAGAGTGAAAGTATATGTATGTATTTATCTCTGAAGGAAGGGAAGGTGAATATTTGCAGAGTCCTTAGAGGAATTTCCCTGCCTCTGTTTGCACATGGTCAAAGATCAGTGGATTAAAGGCCATGACTGTAAAATTGGGCTGAAGATAATTTTTCATCAGTGTCGCTGGTAATGGTGCTCATGGACTCCTTTCTGAAATGTAACCATCACAGAGTGAAGTTGTGAGGTTGATCTTACGTCTAAGAGAGTTTAGGAGAGGCTGGGAGAAGGACAGAGTTGTGTGACCTTCAGAAAACAGAATAAATTCAAGATTAGTAACCTCATTCACACTTATCTTTAGTGTAATTAAACTGTGATCAAAAGGGACATCAAGAAGTGATATCATACCTAAAGCATACCATTGAAAAAATGACCTCTCTTGGTGGCTACTGAACTTTGGCGAGACAGGCCACAAACACCATCTGGGAGCTACCTATGATATGGATTGAAAATTAAACCATAAAACTGTGAGTCTTCAAATAATAACATAGAGGGCATTTGGGATGCACAAGCATACCATAGGGACAGAGCAAGGGCTTCAGGAGTCCTTGGAGGACTTTACTTGGACCACTCAGAGAAGAAAAGGCACTTTTTCTGTACCCTGCACACTGATATTTAAGAACATTGATTTGGTTAAACATTTTCTAATGCACTTCAATTTCTTTCCTGTTGAGAAAGAAATGTAGTTTAAAAGGACTCCTCAGCTCCAAATGTCTTCTTACAAAGAGATTTATAATTTAATCTTTTTGGAGGAAAAAAAAATTAAGCCTTTTAGCTTCTGAAGTTGCTTTCTAAATCAGTCCTGGACCTCCAAATGAAGCTCGTGGAGCTAAGATTTGTACTTGCTGCTGAGCAGCAAATGCCAGCAAGGTAATGCATTTTGTTAGGTCCTGATGACAAGAACAATCTATTAGGAAAGCTGGGAAGGTCAAATGTTGCATAATGAAACCTCCCAGTGTGTCATCTTTTTGCAGCCATAAAGCTTCTCTGTCCCCCTGTGCTGTGGGTCAGACACGCCGTGCTGTGCCCGGCAGGGCCGGAACTCATGGAATGTGTTCGGGATGGCATTGACTCCACAGGGAGCTGCAAGTGCCCTTCCCTCGTGTCTAATGAATAATTGATATGGTGAAATACGTGTTTCAAAAATTGATCACGACCATGGTCTGCCCTTTGGGGTGGCCAGCCCAGAGGTCAGGTTCAGCTGTTTCACCTGTTTGTTTGACGGCCAGCAAGGCATGCTCTGACCCTCCCTGCCCCAGGCAGCTGGGATGCTGCTGCAGCATTTTGTGCCTCTAAGTTCCTTCTCTTTTGCTGTACTTGGGCTTTTCAAAATGTCTTGAACCTTTTAGAAAAGGGAAATACAGCTTCTTGCCACTAGCCTAGCAAGGGTGCATGTTGTGTTATAGCTACACTTTCCATATGGAGTCAGACCCAGCATGAATGAACTGCATTAGCTGGGATGTTTATTGGAGATCTGTACCCAAACCAGATTATATTTCAACACAAAGACCACCAGTCACCGCGGCAATGGTTTGTGCTGCTTCTCTGCTAAATGGTTCACAAGTGACTTTGTTATAAAAATTCACCTTCCTTCTTACCTGCAATCTTGTCTCTGAAATGAGCATGGAGGTTTCTATTCGGTGGCTCACCATCCTCGTCAGGTTCTTTCTAGGAGTTCTGATTCACATTGGGTGTAAAAATTAGGATGTCTGTGTGGTAAAACAAGTGAACAGCTTTTAACAGTGTAAAACATTTTGAATTTGCTGCCAGCCAGAGCTCAGCATGTTTAATTAAGGTGTGTGAGTTTGAAGGAGGCAAATCTTTGCTGCTGAGGCTAATTTTTGCTGGTTTATTAGATAATACAGTAAAAGACAGATTGAGACTCCTTTTTTCCCCTCACTTTCTTTTCCTTGTCACCAGCAGTAAGCAGGGGGGGAGATAAAATCCCTTCACATGAAATCATCCTCATGAAGCACCAGAACTGGTACAATTAACCAGAAGCACAGCTGTAGACCTTGCTGTGCAAACTCAGGTCCCACTTTCTATTTCCCCTGTGAGGATATTTCCAGAATGACTGTTTGGGCTAAAGTTCATAATTAAAGCTGTAAATCTTGGCTCACTGCTAAATTTGCCTGCATGCAGAGAGTGGGAGGGAAGAGGAGGAGAGACTATCTCCCTCTTGGGAAGCCTTGTTTACTAGTATTTTGTAGGTTTTCTTATGCTGGTGGTGCTTATCAGGCTTGCAAAGAGGCAGGGACTGAGAGCACCCAATTACAAAGATTTTCTGGTGGCCGACAACCATCAGCAGTGCTGGCTGGTTTCCCTTTTGCAGCAGAGTCCTGCAACACAGACACATCAGTGGAGCCAGATCTTCACACAGGGTTCCCACACCGGCAGCGAGATTTGGGGGTTGTTCAGGGATGTTCTGATGCCACACAACACAGGTGAAAGCCTCCAAGTGAAATACTGTGCAGTGAATCATCCCCACTGCTGCCGGTACAAGAGCACCCTGGGAAGAGCAGGGCAGCAGTGGGTCCCAAAGAAAGACCTTAGGAGGTCATTGGATACCAATGAATGATTGTAGTTAATTCCAATGAGCAATCTGCTGCCTGTAATTAGTAGCTGCAGTTGCATGTGTTTGCAACAGAAAACTGGTGAATAAATCCCTGCTTTCCTAGTTCTGCAGCATGTGCTGGAAGGAGGCAGAGCACAGCTCCTGCCAGGGACAGTCCCACTCTCCCAGCTGTAGCTGCCACGTTCCCAGGCAGAGCTCTCTCAGCCCTGCAAATCCTACTCTGGAAGTATCTTGACATGCCCCAGTTATGAACAAAATGAGGTACTACAGCAAACACTAGCAGAGTGTTTACCAGATTTAAGGCTATAACATACTTTCTGATAGACCACCTGAATTTTGGATTTTTTTCCCCAGAAGAAATGACATATCTAATTTCCCAGAAACTATGATCCTTTCTCACGTACTTCTGATGGGGCTGCTTATATGCAAATCCCTCCTTATCGCCTGTCCGTAATCTGTCTAAATGTGGCAGAATAAGGTTTTATTAATAATATTTGCATGCCCATGGCACAGGGCTGAGTCATTGCTTGCAGTACACAAAGCAAGACAAAGCAGTACAGCATGTCTATTAATAAACATGATAAATCCATACCTTTGTGAGTAAAAGTTGCACATCTCTGCTGAAGAGACAGCCCTTTGTTGAAACAGTGATTTATTGCTATTAAAATTGTGTGATTAGCCAAGCTTGGAAAGCAGACACAGAAAATCTCATGGCTGCCTACTCACATGATGAGTTTCACCAAGCATGGAAATGCAGGAACATTTTATCAGGTCAGAACTTTGGAAGAAAAACATTTAATTCCAAGGTCAATTTTTGATGATACAGTTGTGGATTTTCAGTTGTGAAATTACTACATGATTTATAATGAAGTTTATATTTGAAATGCTAAAAGATTCACACACACTCCACAAAAAAAAAGGAAAGTCAGGAGAAAGGCTGTGATAAAGCCAAATTATATGGCGTCAATCAGCCATCTGTTGTGCGCTGTGGTTTCTAATGATCAAGGTGAAAACTTCAGTAGGCTGTAAAAATAGAGGTTCACAAGATCCATTCTCACTGTAGTAAATGCTTTCAGCATGGACAACAGGATGTGATGTACACTGAAATTACCAATGAGTTCAGTCACATTATGAACAAACCTGAGCACCTGATGGCCAGGGGGGGACATTCAGCCAGGACACATGATTAGTTGTGAGTGCAACAAGTCAGGCTTTGTTGTGAAGATCTGATCAATTTTGGAAAGGAACAGAAAATCCCCTACATTAGTATGAGAATCCACCTCCTCCAAATGACCCTGCAGAGCCCTGGAGCATTCCATGTGCTCTCTGCTAATCTTTATGTAATTAGTAAATGAACTTTCCTTTGGAGACAGTCCTTTATGTGACCACCTACCCTTTGCTGGCTCATTTTATTTATCTCAAATATCTCAAAACCAGAATAATATTAATCCATCAAACATCAAATTAAAATTCATTGAAATCTTTTTGGGTGGCTACCTTTGTGCACCCATTTTAGAAGGCTCCAAAGGCAATGTTTTCTCTGCTTTTCCTGCTATGGGATATTTTCCTTATGACTTGTGCCAAATTGGAAGAAAATGTGATTTTTTTTACAGAAGTGGTTGCTCTCACTGTGTCTTCTCACCGGGTCTGAGCTTATCATTATGGTTCTTTCTTTTGAAATGATCACTGGGATGATTGACCATGGAGAAATGAGACCCCCTGAGCTTCACAGGAAGAAGCCAGGGCTTGTTGGTTTGTAATGTGCAACACAGACTTTTGTCTTCTCCTTTACACCAATGTGGGAGCAGGGAGATACAAATGCTGCAGTAATTACCCATGTATGTGGCCAGACAACAAGCAGGGGAGAGCTTTCTTGTGAAGATGCAGCTATTTTTCACTTGTCTCTTCCAAGGATGTTCTTTTCTCTTTATTTTACACACGACACTCTTTATGAATATCTGAGAAACACAAATGGGAATCTGTATGCTGATTACACAAAGATCACCAAGGTACTCTGGATGGGTGATAGACAAGCTCTTAGATAGTGATGGAGCTGTGAGTCTGTGTTCATTTGACTTGTTGCAAGTCTTGGGGCCGAGGTCAGCAGGTGCAGGTTGGGTCAGATTTCATGAACATAACTGATTAAATCTTGCCAGGCAGCTGCCAGCCAGAACCCTGCAAGAGGATGCTCCTTGTGCCAACTTCTCTGCATGAAAGCAGAATGCAAAGCATAAATCTGAACCCACAGATCTGTGGTAGAGTCAGCCCATTTCATGGTGTTTGACTGAAGCTGCTGGGAGAGGTTGCAGTCCTGGGGTGCTGGGCTTGGGGTGCTGGGCTCAGCATCTGCACCATTGCCTGAAAAATAACAGACTGCTGCTAGCAGAGCCCATGGTATTGCAAAGGCTCCATAACATCCATCACCCTAATATGGGAGCCTCATCTACAGCTGGTGAAGGTAGAAATCAAGATTGAGGATCTGTACTGCCTGTCCCTCCCCAGTACGTGCTGGACCCACTGACCAGCATCAGCCAAGCTGAAGAGCAGTGAGGAGACCTCAGTGGTGCTAAAGAATGTAGGTCTTAGACAGAGCAGAGTGACCCAGATTACTGCAACAGGGGCCACTACAGCAGGAGGTCAGCAATTTTCTGCTTCATTTGGCTTGGGCACAAGCGAAGGAGTGTGGGCTGCTGGCCAGGAAGGGAGCACATCACAGCTGGCACAGCCGCCCAGCCTGGCCCCGTGGAGGGTAGGAGATGGGGGAGCTGAGTTGCCAGGATGCTGGGAGAGGGTCTGCTGGTCCCACTGCTCATGGGCTGATGTGCCCTGGGGCTGGGGTGCAGTCTGTGCCAATATGCCCAGCGTGCAACAAGATAATCCCAAAACTGCTCAGAGGAACAGCTGAGGCAGGATGCTGCACTGGGAGAAAAAAGAGAGGCAGTTCTATTTGATCAGTGCACAGCCCCAGGCTCTCATTCCTGCAGTGTGCTTTGATTTCATAGTTGTTTCTCCCAATACCCTCCTACATGGCAAAATTGGATAGAGGCCATTAGGCAGGGCAGCAAAACTGTCTGGCTCTCTGCTCTTATCACTGCTGTTGTGCTCCTCAGCCTGCCCTGTGCTTTCCCCTTCACAGCATACCAGACAAGTGGCACCAAGAAGTCAAGTCTTACCTTGAGATGTGGTGAGATGGACAGGGACTTGGCATGGAAGAGCACCCACCAGATGCAGCATCCCAGAAGCTCAACACCACAGAGCCAGTCACTGCTGGGAAAAGCCTGCAAGATGTTAGATTAAAGGCAGATGCCCCAGGAACAAAGAGAGAGGTGAAAGATTATATTACTACTTCAAAAGGAACTGATTCTGCAACTAATTAGCTGTTTTTCAGGTGACAGCTGATTTTTTTATATGTAGTCCTGAAAATGTTGTATTGCAAAGGCCCTGAAAATGTATGCACGGTTCATGAGCTGGCAGAGAAAGGCTGCCAAGGTGGGGTTTGCTGGTGAATGGTACATCACACTGCTGCCCTTGGTGCTTTGATGTTGGAGCAGTGCTCAGACCCCTCTATGTGCCCTGAGCTTTGTCCTGGTCTGCAGTGGGGTCATACTTAGTGGCAGCCCAGCAGCTCCATGGCCAGCAAGCAGCTTATGACTGGAGGACACAGTAGGTGCCTGCAGGAAGGCTGAGCTGGTTTAGCTGTTTTCTAGTGACCAGCATTGATTTGGAGAGAGAAAATCCCCCCTGAAATTCAATCATTATCTGGTGTGTGGGTCACAGACCCAGTTTGCTCCACAGCAGTGAAGCCCAGAGTGGCTCCGTGCAGCCTTGCAGAGTGGTCCTCCCTGAAGAACAACAGCATAGAGAGTCTCCCAACCAAAAGCCTTAATGATGGAGCTGTTTTTTAATGGTCCCCTGCACAGCCATTAGTTCTTAAAGAGGATTTACATTACAGCCAGCTGCTATGAAGGTATTTTATTGGTATAGTAAATACAGAGAGAGGAATGGTGGCTTTTAGTCTTTGATTGCTTGTGCTTTCCTGCCCCAAAATTCACAGCCCTCTATGTCAGAGGCTGAAATATACCCTGTTATGGGTATGCTTTGAGGCGTCCCCTCACTTGGCCAGTCCAAAAGCCCCTTAGGTGCTTCCCACTGTCTGCTTTGTGGGTGTCCTCCTTTGGGCTGTGTGGCAGAACACCTGGCTGCATGGGGACGTACCCAGGCACAACATCCCACAGCAAGTGTGCCAGGAGTGCTGCCTGCTCATATTAAATGGTCATGAGGATGCTAAAAAGCAGTGCAGCAGCATGGGGGCTTTTCTCCCTGCCCAGCCTGTGGCCATTGTTTGGCACCCCAGGCAGAAAACTTGGCCCAGGGTGTTTATCAGAGTGTGATGGAAGCTGAGGGAGGGTCCAGAATTGTTCCCTTTCCTCCAGGGTGTACACACAGAAACCCTGGGCTTAGGATCATTGCAGAGGGTCAGTGCCAAGTCTGCACCTCAGAGCAGCATCAGAAGACTTCATGAATGAGCCACAGACACTGCACAGATGAGGGAAAGGCTGAAAGCAGAAGCAGACCTGCAGAAAAATGTCTGCTGTGTCTGCCCACTGAGGTGTGGGCCATTAGAATTACACAGGATGTTGTTTTCCCTCTTGCAAGTCATGCCTAAAATCTGGTCTCATAAATGAGCTTGTTTTTATTAGAGGGAACTCGCCTTTACTGGGTTATAAATCTGAATGTGAATGTTAATTTTATAACCCTGCACCTAGAGAATAGCAGCAACACAAACATTACCATCCAGATAGCATGGCCAGAAGCACCATGTCCGAGCATGTTCCTGAGGAATTTCAAGCAGGACACAAGTGCTGTCTCCTCTCTCCCTCCCTCCTTCTCTCCCTTTCTCCCTCCCTCCCTCCCTCCCTCCCAGGTGGGCTGCTCTAGACCCAGTGGAAGTGAGCAGGACCTGGTTGGCAGAACTCACAGCTTACAGGAGTTAAACAGTGATGAAGAATCAATAGAATTATGTGGCTTTATACAGTAGACATTTTTTGAAAATTCCTGTGGCACTTTCTGAGCATCCAGGTTATAGCAGCAGGGGAGGCTGTGTCTCATACTCCTCTCTGCTGTAGCGGAATCAGCTGCAGCTACTGCACCTGCTGGGTTTGGGCACAGAGTGCTGTGCATGGACCTGCACTGAGCACCATCCTGCTCCAGGAACACACCCAGTGAGGCCCTGGAACAGGCTGATGCCATCAGCTGCCTCACAGCTCTCTGACAAGTTGTTTCCTCATGCACAAATTAAGTGGCTCATCTCCTAAATTATTTGCTTGGAACATTTTCTTTGGTGCATAGAGGCTCTGGCTATATAAACCAAGAAGAAAATTATGTGATGTCAGGGCACTGCAAATAGCAGTCTTGCACTGAATGAAAGCTCTTGGAGGTGCCCTGCCTACCTTGCTGAGAGAAATGATTTCAAATGTAGGAGATTGCTCTGTCCCCAGTGCTCAAGTTACAGCCAAGTCTACACTAGAAACTCCTTCTGGGAAAGCAGCAAGAGTTAAGAATTTAATTTTTTTTGCCAACACTTCTTTTCTGGCAAAAGAAATTTTATGCTGGCATAGATGCCTTCACATGACTTGTGCTGGCTTAGAAATGTAATGAAAAAAATGGTATCCCTAAGGAGCATGGCTGTGCTGATGGAGCTTTTATCTGCAACTCAGTCCTGGAGACAATCTGTGACTGTAACTAGAGTCAGTGTATTTTTGCTGGTGTAGCTTGTGTAATTTCTTTGAATAAACTAAGCCATCTTTCAGCGTTACCTTGGCAAATCTTTTTAGTGCAGACAAGACCTACGTGTTGATTAGGAACAGAAACACAGGCACACAACACTGGTGTTAGAAAGGTATTTTTGTGTTGAACGTTAAGGACGCTGATTAACTCTCCTCTGGCAAGCACTAAAGCCATGAAGTGCACTGACCCTGTGGCAGGCAGGTACCTCTGCAGATGCTGCAGATCAAAGGGAAGAGCAGAGCTGTTCAATGGTTTCATTACTGACCATGGCAGGCAGCAAAGTGCTGCCTTGTGCCATATGGAAAGTGGCTAAGCCATTAAACAGGGTACAGATTTGTAGTTGCTCTGTCTCTTCGTAATTATTTCCAAGGTTGAGCTGAAGAAATAGCTTATTGAAGTGGTGTTGGTTCTTTTGAGATTAACTTAGGGTAAATAAAATTTGATGCAATCTCTGCAGACGGGAGCCAAGACAGAAATGGCTTCAAGCAAAGGCACAGCGTGTTTGAATTCCAAAAGCAGCCTGAGGAGTATGGATATAAGGCAGGGACTGGCTGCAGGTTTGTGGCCAACTGATCCTCCTCACTCTTTTTCAAGATAATTAAGATTATCCAGAGAAGATGTGGATGCCTCATCCCTGGAAGTGTTCAAGGCCAGGCTGGATTGGGCTTTGAGCAAATAGGTTACTGGGTGACAACCCTGCCCAGGACAGGAGGGTTGGAACTAGATGGTCTCTGAGATCACTTACAACCCAAACCATTCTATGATTCTCTGATAAGGTGTCTGAGGTGTCACCAGGACAGCTTGTGACTTCTGCACAGTGTGTGCCTGTGCTGCTCTCTGGCAGACCTGGAGCAGCTTGTACATGGGGAGCCAGGCTGGCACATGGGCATTCACTGTCGTCCCTGATTCCCTGTGAGCTCCGGAGGCACAATATGATCACATGAGAAAGCCTGGATGAGAAAACTATGAAAATCTGTTCATCTGGTGATTCAGATGAATCCTTCCACAAATCAGCAAGATCACAGAATCACAGAATGTGCTAAGTTGACCCACAGGCATCATCGAGTCCAACTCCTGGCCCTGCACAGGACGATCCTCAAGAGTCACAGCCTGTGCCTGAGAGTATCATTCAAGCACTTCTTGAGCTCTGTCAGGCTTGATGCTGTGACCAGTGCCCTGGGGAGCCTGTTCCAGCATCCAACCACCCTCTGGGTGAAGAACTTTTTCCTGATACCCAACCTAAACCTTTCCTGAGTCAACTTCAGGCCATTCCCTTGGGTCCTGTCACTGGTCACCAGAGAGGAGATCAGTGCCTGCCTCTCCTCTGCAGTGAGGTTGTAATGTGTCACTCAGCTACTCTAAAGGTTTTACTTTTTTCTTGCATTATAATAGGACACACTTGATGCTTCACAGCTGTTTTCACCACCTGAATGTGCAGTGAGGAAGATCATCTTTTTCCTGCTAATAGGACCCTTATTGTTCAGAACTGTGTGTTGATCCAAGGTGTGCTGGTCAGTTCAGCTGCAAGACCTCAGCTTGTAGGGCACTTTGGTTTTCCTTTGAATAACCTGTGCAAGGGTGCTGAACTCAGCCTGAAGAGAATGTTCTGAATGTCCTAGAGACTGATCTACCACTGTGATTATGTAACTCACCTCAGAAACCCAGGATAAATTATTTACACTTCCATTTAGAGCCTATTTGTAGCTTCTCATCCAGAGGCCGCCTAAGCCGCCTCCTTCCCCATCTGCACTTCAAATGTCTCAGAAAGGAAAAGTGTGTGAAGCAGGATCTTACTCCCAAGACAGCCCTGAAAGCCATCTTAAATTATGGCTCTTGCATGAAAGATGAGCCACTAAGAACCACAACATACTCTCCCTTCTTTGAGTCGTTTCAAGCCAAGTTTTCATAATTTTTAAAAAAATGTATCTGGATACTTGGTCTGCACTTACTAAAATTATTTCCCTTTAAAACACGGTTTGTGGTCATCCAAAGACTTTAAACATGTTTGAAGGGAGAGGGTTGGAACAGATAACTGTGATCTGAATAAAGTCCCTAGTACTTGGTATCTTAATGTGGCATTTGCTTCTGGACTCTGCAGTCAAGCCATGGCTCCACTATCCAAGGCAAACACCACACCAGTCCCTGAAATCCACATGGCTGAGGGATCTCCACCATCCCCCAGTGCCTTCTCCTTTCTGAAGAGGGGAAGCAGCCATTCCAGCAGTTCCCGTTCAGCTTGTCTGCTGAACTGATCTGTGACTTCTGCTCACCCTGTCCAAGTACCAGGTACCAGGATGGGAATGATCTACCTTGCCCTCTGCAGGTACCCAGTTCAGCCCAGTCCTGCCAACATCTGCCATGGCTTGTAAAGGCAAGGGCCAAAAGTCATGGGCTGGAACCTACTAGAAACACAGTCAGACCCTCCATTTGCTGGATTGGCCAGGCTGAGTTAGGATAGGCAACAAGTCAAATAATTCCTCCAGCCTCGCAGGAAGGGAGACTTGTAGTCCAGAAGTCCTTTCTCCTGCTGGGCTGCTCCATGTGCAGCCATGGGGCACATCATCCACGTATCCCAAATGTCTCCTGGGGGGCAGATGCTTCCCCAGGTTCAGCCGTCTGTTCTCAGCCCCTGTTGGCATGGAAACACCCTTTCCAATTAACCTTCTGCAAAATATACACATACAGAAACATTCTGTAAACAAATGATCTCTTTTCTTTCTGTCTCCCTTTTTTCCTTCTTTTTTTCTTCTTTTTTTTTTTTCCTTTTGGCCTGTAAGAATGAGGAGTCAGGATAAGTGTGAATCTGGGTCTTTTTAATTTTAGAGCATTTCAGACTCTCTATGGGCTGTTGCCAGGCTGCGTAGCTGCTCCCTACCGATAGTAACAGGCAGACAAAATACTAAGCAATCAAATTTCCCCTCTCATTCAGCCCTGTCCTTGGCTTGTTTTAGAGAAAAGAATGAGAGCTGAGCCTAATAACTATGTAAATTGCTCAAAGCAGGAAACAATCAAGTGAGGATTAGTAAACCCGGGGCTTTTGAGCGGTCAGGACAGATCCAATACAAAGGGAGCTGAGTTGCTGCCAAACGCCCCATCCTATTAGAAAGAGTGAGTCCTGCATACCTGTCGTGGCCCATCAGCACCAGACTCTTGATGGGCTCACACTGCCTTTACCAAAGCTGGAAGAGATGTCCAGGGCTGGCCTGAAACTGCTGAATTCAGAAATTAGGACGGAAATCCCCTGAATTACCCACCTCCTCTTCTCCTCCTGCCTGTATCCAACCGCTTGGCAAGACCCATACCCAAGGAGTAATCCTGACATTCCTCTGGAAATAAGGTCCTCTGGAATATAGTCCTTCTCCACATACTGGTGGAAAGGTGAATTTCTCAGCTCTTGAGACTTTGCCTGAAATCCTTGAAGGGAAGGGCTCCCATAGGTGAGCAAAGCTGGTTTACTGGAGGGAAGGGACCAGATGAAGACTATCCTTCAGCCCAGCATTACTCAGTCCTGCTTGTTTCTATATCACGTTGGTCACACAGTTCCTCTTTCAGGTGAAGGCTATTCCTGCTCCCAGAATGAATCTGGACCAAAGCAATGTCTTCGAGATTCACAAAAATTTGAATCAGCAGAGCTAAAGTCTAAACCAACTTTTCCTTGGTTGTTCCTAGGACAACAGCATCTTAACTGTGTACTATCCAGCTGTGCTTTTGTCTTGAAAAAAGGAAATACTAAGATTTGCCCGGGGATACAGAAAACAAGAACACTTATTTTTGCTCCTCTGAAGGTTCAGGAAGGCTTGTGGTATGGCTAAAAGCTGGTACAAACGAAAATGTCAGCGAAGAACATGCCTGCAGTGTGACAGCTGAAGATGTGTGCAATGAACTTCATTTCAATACATTGTTTTATAGCTGATGTTTGGTATAGAAAATATAAATGCATCAAATGTGGCTGGTTACTGCCCTTGAGAAAGCAAACACACCCTAACCCTAACCCTAACCCTGCCCAATTAACTATTAGAAAAGAGGATGTGTGATAGCTTGTGTTGTTGAGGGGCTGGAAATACCACACAAGTGATGCCAAGATGCGGTACATGAAGTGAGTGACAGACATTTTAAACCTAAATACCTGCAGGCAGAGTGCTGACTGTTTGCAGTGACCACAGACGGGTATGAAATTACAGTGAAGGCACAGTGACATTCCACCATGCTGCCATTTTCATTACAGTCTTTGTCAAAAAGATGGATACAGGTTCTGTGTACTGTTCTTGGTATTAAAATAAGAAAGGGGTCTTTTTATTTAATCTTCTGTTCTCATCTTAACATCAGCTATCAGAGTGAGCCATCAGTCAGATGGCAGTGCTGAAAGATCCTCATTCTTACTGTGTGCTTTCCCTCACTTTTGTGACAAAGATTACTAGCCTAGAAAAGAGTGTGCCATTAATCCATTCCACTGGCAGTATTGGGACTAAAATGGAATGGAGGAAATGGCACAAGATGTGCCTTTCCAATGAACAAAGATAGCAGCATGAGAGAATGAAATGACTGGAAAGGAAGCAAAGTTTGGCTGGGAGGTAAAATCCAAGCGGTCCTACCATGCTGTGTTCACCTGTAGCCCTGCCATTTGGGTCCATCCTTTCAGATCTTGGCTCTGTGGTTCTTGTACCATGTCCAGCACAATGGGGCACAATCCAGGCTGTGCTCAAGATGGAAATGCTGAAAATAGATCCCAGGTAATATATGTGAGCAGATATGCCTGTGACTCCATGAGGCTGGAGGACATAGCATGGCTGTAACATGCTTCATGGCAGGGTTTGAAGCATTTGTGAGTACAGATCATGTCCTCCCTTCCCTTGTTCCACCTTTTAGCAAGGTCATCTGGGTTTCCTCACTTGCCTGTCTTCCAGGGTATCATTAGACAAAAACTACTGCATGAAAGCGCAAAATGCCCGAGAAACATTTCAGCCAGCAGCTCTAGTGGGGTGCTGCACCAGTCTGGTGTGTTTAAGGCAAGTGAATGAAGTAGATAAAAGCTACATGACAGTGTTCTCAGCAAATGTGACATCCATCTGCCTTCATGTCTCCTCCAGAAAGGTCAGATGTGTGTTCAGCAGGCCCAAGAACTGGCTGTCAGCAGGGGCTGGTCAGGGCTCAGGCAGAGCAGGACATGTCAGCTGCTGTCAGCACAACCTCTCCCTGTGAAATCTGCAGCAAAGAGTCTCAGAACTATAAAATGTTCTTTGGCTGTTAGCAACCTGTCACATTCCTTCTTGATGGTACCCTGATCTTCTTGTCTTTCTGATCTCACAGTTTACTTCTCCCAAATCATTCCTCTAAATACAAGAAATGTTGATTTTAGTAGATAATGGGGCTGTAAACTTTTAAAGTCAAGAGTTTTTTAAGCTGTAAGGCTCATATCAAAAGACATGTGATCCAGGAAATCTTGGGTCTCGCTCCTGAGGTCCGGGAATAATTAAGGTATGGTCTCTCCCTAATATCCTAAACTGAAAGACTGACTTCCCTCTGAAGGTCTTACTGCCCATTCAGTCAGTTGCACTACAGTGTCCATGTCTCTCTCTCGATGCTTTTAGAAAGAGTAATGAGGGAATAATGTTGCTGTCAAATAATTGAATAATCATTACTCTGTATTTGTAGAGAAAAAAACAACCTTTTCATGAGACAATGACTAATACCATTGCAACATGCCATGTCTGAGCCAGAGGTAAGTGTGGCTGAGAATTCATGTGTGGGCAGCACTAAACATCAGATCCAAACTCAGCCCAGATGTTCTTCTGTGACTGGAGCCAGATCTTTAGACCTTGAGATGAAAAGACCTCCAGCTCTGGGGACAGTGGTTGCTGATCTTGCTCCTTCCAGCTTTCTGCCTTGTGCTGCCTCTTCTGCTGCTGCAAGTCCACTGAATTCAGTGAGAAAATACTAGGATAACTGAATAAGACTTTTCTTTGATTTATTCATCTGACAATCTCCTTTGCTATCTGTTGAATTTTAAATAATGGCAATTTATGGTTTGTATTGCCATCTGCAGCTCCAGGAAGAGGTCCTTCCCACCTACCCTTAAACTGCCATGACCCACCCTGTCTCTACCCAACACCAGCCATAGCTTTGCCCCAATGGCATTTGAAGAACTGCTGGATGAGGGTCGTTCCCACCACGCCTGTCTGGAGGACAGGACATGCACTGATGTCCTTACCACATTCCTTTTCTGGATCACTGGAAACTGCCTCAGGAGCTGGAATGACTTCCAGAGCTGCAAATGGGCAATGTGCTCTCTAACTCAGATACTGTGTGCAAAAGCTGAGTTGACTGGCTCAAGTTTGGACATCTGTCATGTCCATCTTTCCCTTGCCGCTCCATTTCCCTGCACTGCAGGACAACCAGGGGTACTCAAAAACGAAGGGATTTTTTGGCCAAGGCTGCACAGTCAAAGTTTTGATGCTTTTTTTCTACAAAAGGTAGGCAGGCCAGCCTAGAAACAGGTTGGGGCAGTGGAAAGTATATGTATTTTCCAATTTCTAGCCTGCTTAAAATCAAAGTCCTGCCCACCAAATGATCCACCAGGCACCTTTTTCTTTTGCAGATCCTTCCTCCAAAGGTGAGTCTCTATATACTCATGGATATGGTTGTTTCCTTTACTCCCTGCCTCTGCCTTTTTGCATTTTGGCTCTTCACCCAATGGAGTCCAGGTCTGAAGTTAAGACATTTCTTTCTATCAGTGGCCCTTGAGTCAACCCCAGGACGGTGCATTCTCAGGGAAACAAGATGGAGCTTCATTCTTTATTTTAATGGATGTAAACTATAACAAATTTCTAAACTTTGCTTTTTTAAAACACAGTCTGATAAGAAAGGTTCTTAATGGAGATGTACCCATGTGCCTTGCTTACACAAAATCACCCATTATGATCCATTAGTGCGGTACCAGAGTGCGGCCTGAAGATCTTGATCTTGTGTCACTTCTCATTCCCAGACTAACCTATAAGCTTCTCTAGAGATAATATTGTAAACATACATGACAGATTGCTGAGATTGTGTATTCATTGCTTAAATCAGTACATCCGAGTAGCAATCCCAAGCACAGAGCAGGGAAAGGCTGGCAGGTTATGCTGATGAAAGCCGTGTGGGATTTCTCCAAACTCAATACATTTTATGTCATGTAATTGGTATGCTGGTAGTGGATCTGTTATAAAGAAATGGGCTTTAAACATTTTCAGGCACGATTTCTGCATGTAAATCTTTGCCAGTAATTATCACATGTAACTGAGGAGTTTTGCTAATGATCAAATTAAATAAATGATCCCGTTTATTTCTTTTACTTTGTTCATTATAATGTTTTGGTCTCAAAATCCAATTACAGATAGTTTGGCTCTGTGCTAAGTTTTGCTTCCAACCTCTTTTGTAGGTCCATTCTCAGAACTGTATTTCAGCACTCTGCTGACAACACCACAGTTTCTTTTGGACCACAAATTTATAGGCAAAGAAACAAATGGCTCTTGCAGGCAGTGAGAGCAGACAAGTAAGCAAATCAAAAAAGCAGATGGTAAGTAAAGCACTTAGTGTGATTCAGGTTCTTAAAGAGAGTAAGTTCACTGCATTGAGCAATTCCAGTACCTTATGAGAGGCATCTATCCTGAGGAAAATGTGGGCAACACATGGTAATGATACCTGTTTGAAATTCAGAATGAAACAGCGATGCAGGCTGTTACAGTACAAGTTAGTTTGATGACTAACAACTCAGCTGAAACAAGCAGAGTGTGTTTGGATTCCTGCTTTCATAAATCAAAAGTCCATATTTGAGGCTTCTTTTTTCCCCCTAAGTGAGGAGCCATAGGCGAGAAGTGAAATTCCCCCATGAAATCTTCCATCCAAGTTCTCCTGCGCAGGGACTCGGAGCTTCTTCAGCCACAGGCTTAGGTAGGGCAAGTGCAGGGGTGAAATAGCAAAGCACTGGGCTGGTAAAACTGAAGAGCAGAAGTCATGCCTGCTATTTCTCCAGAGTATCTGAAACATCTGTTTATTCCAACCTCTTTGCTGTCCAGCCACCCCTGCAGTTACCCCTACTCCTCATGAGTGGCTCTATGGTTATGTAGCCACGGGGTGAGATGGCAAAGGTGGGTACCAAAATATTCCCTGCAAACAACTCTACCTTCTCTCCTCCCCTCCTGTGCTAAAGGAAGGCTGGAGAGAGGCAGCAGTGTTAGTAGGAAAACAAAAAAGTTGGCAGTAGTGAAAGAAGGAGAGAAGGGATGAAGAAATGCAGATAGTGGGAAATCCTACAGAGCAGAAGAAGTTTCCAGCCTCAGGAAACTAGTGTGTCCCAGGCATCAACACTAGCAATCAGCACATTTTGGTATATTACAAACTCTTCTTCAAGTCACTGGAGATATTCCAGCTTCCTGCTCATTATCATTTTCCTTCCTGAACTGCATGTGGCTCAACTCTGAAATAAGGGAGCCTGGGCTTCTCATCACAGAGTGGTGAAAAACTGTGCCAACAGGTAGACATGGGCAGAATCTCTCCCTGGCTCTCATTTAGGATGCACACAGTTGAGGATAAGGAATCTCTGCTGGAGTCTACTCTGCTTTGCAGCTCCATGTCAGCTTGTGGCACTTCCTCTGCCATCTACCCCAGGACAGGCATGGTCCCAATGACTTTAGGAGGTCCTGTGAAGGTGACCTGCCCTTGCAATGTCTGCTAAAGAAGACTTCTTATGCATCCATAAATCAAGGTGGGATAGCTACAGCTCTTTCACTCTTGTAATGGAAAGGGGTCCAACAGTAATTTCCTCACTGCTGCTCCATGCCTTGCTACCATTGAGGTCACGCACAAAATAGAGACTGTCAGTAAGGAAGGCACACGGTGTAGTATTTTGACCAAACTCACTTCACTTTAAACAAGAATGATGCCAGTTTTTACTGTATGTCTTTAAGGCAATGAGGGGAAAACTGAAGTTTTCTTATCCAGAGACTTGAAGAAGTAAAAGGTCTGCAAAGTAGAGGCATGGCAGAGTTTCTGCTTCTTTCTAGCTCTGGCAGCCCTGCTCAAATGCTCAGCAGTGATTCTGGCAGTCAGCATCACTGCCCTTGGTGTTTGGCTGTTCAGGACATCCCCTTTTCCTGCTTGATTTGTCTGTAGCTCAGACCTCCCAGAGGTTATTGATTTTTTTTCTCATCCTCTTCTTTCTCAATCTCTCCCAAGGCAGGAGATGATTTAAACATTGTTTTTAAAAGTTTATGGTGAGACAATTTTAAAATGTCATTGAAGGCTCTGATCTCTTGGCAGGGCTGGGAGAACTTGCTTATGACTTCTGCAGAGGAAAAATCTTGGTGTGCTAATCCCTGGAATCACTTCTTTCACCACAGCAGTTGTTATTCCACACCGACCACACTGAATGCAAAGCTTTGCTCTTCACTGGTGTGGGCAAGACCGGGGGTCCTCGGGGGTCTGAGGTAAAGCTGTAGGATAAGGAACAATATTAAATCTCTTCTAGTGTTATTACTTACCTAGTTCCTGTGCAGCTACATTTCCTTGAGCATTTTAGCAGCAAATTCATCAAGTTTTAGAGAATCTCCAGGGATCCAAATGGTTTGGCTGTGCAAACAGTGATGGAGAAAATTCTCAGGAACCTGGTTAGCTCCCACTGAAGCAAACCTCACTGAGACTGGTCGCCTTCTATAGATGTGAGTCTGGCCACTCTGGTGGCCCTGTGCATGTACATCTGTAAATAACAGATTAAGCATTCAACATATCCATCCAAGGTGCTCCAACGATGTTAGAAATTTCAGAGGTGACCACCAAGGTGTGTTTTGCAACTGTGATAGTAGTTTCTTCCAGACAGAGCTGCCATACCTGGCCATGGTTATGTGCTATGCTCAGTGCTGGCCACGTGATCTTGGAGAAAAGAAAGAGAGTACTGCTTTCAAATATCTTCAAAGTATTGAATTATTGCAGGATTTAATGTTCAGTAGATGAAATTACCCTTTCAAGTGACCTCAAATGTAATAAAGAACCAAGACTAGTCAGTGCAATAGTTTTATTGCAGAAAATTACAAAATGATGTACTGTAGCAGCATAAACTTGTCATAAATTACCTTGAGTAATGAACCATGAAAAATACCAGAGGCATGTAAACTGTGTATTCTGAGGGAGGATGCCTGGGGTGGGTAAAAGGCATACATGGATCCCATAAGAAAATTGTAGGTGTGATTTAGTTGGATTTGTTATTTCCTGCTTAGACTCAATAATGCTCAGTTGACCAGAATGGTGTCTGTGGCAAAATTCCTGTACATAGCAGTGAGTGTAGAGTGCTGTTATTATAAATTAGTGGACACGGGCTGACAGTATCAAATGGTATCAGAACCACAAGGAAGATAAGTTTTTGGTTCATGCTTTTTCTATCCTATATATTTTGGGGTTTCGTTCTGGTTCAGCCATTTAGACCCTGATTCCTTGTCTTAAGTCCTGCTGTTTCTGTGGAAAATATACAGAGCTATGTCCACAGCTGATATAAATATGCACAGTTCCATCACTTCAATAGAGCTGTGCTAACTTATATCACAGCTAGGAGTTTCTTCTTGACATTCATCAGTGTAACTGCTTCGTATTAACTGGTACAAAGGAGATAAAAAGGCACAGTGACTTTGACTTCACTGTGAATCACTGTTTTCAGGCAGTGGGGCTTCTCACTGAGAGACGTGTTCTGCATCAGGAGTACATTTAGCCATTTTTTTAAGACTCTTGTTGGCCAGGCCAGACTATGTGTGAGGGGATTTAATCCCTTCTTGAAGGGGCAGGCAATGGTACGACTGCCATATGCTGCAGCTGCAGAGGGTTCTCTTGGGTTGATATGTGTAAGCACACTCGTGGTCTGATGCAACCACACAAGTGTTTTAATGACAATACTAGAAAGCCAGATAGGCTGTGAGAGAGGGAAGAGAGGAAAAAATACCTACCATCCTATTTGTACCTTAAATAGAGCTCCACGTGTGGAGAAAGCTCACTGCTGAGCAGAAAGGGCAGAGAGCTGGAAAAAAGGGATGGTCTCATCAGACAGTGTGTTGAAGTTGTGCATGAGGGCAGAGTGAGGACATCTCTGCAGCCTGGACCTCTGTGTCCTGGGTCTTGCTCCTCATCTCCTGCTGTGTCTTGGGTCTTGCTCCTCATCTCCTGCTGTGTCCTGCATGCACTGAACTCAAAGCAACCTCTGTATAATTAAGAGAAACTCTCTGCATACACAGGAGCAGCTGAGCAATGGGTGTTCAGTGTCTGGTTTGGAAAGGTCTGCAGGTCACCTCCCCTCCATGGCACCACTCACCACAGGGCACAGTGCTTTGAACCTGGAGTTGGGTGAGAGCCCAGCTGCAATGTAAGGTGAAACTCTGTTCAGAGTCCTGGGTGCTGGCAAGTACATACACACAGAAAATGCATTGAGAGGCTGCAGAGGAGATATTTACTTTTCAGTGCTGTGGTTTTGTGCATTCAGTGTAAACTATGGGCAATACAGGAATTTAGACACGTTGGGGGTGCACGGTAAAGACCCCTTTACAACTCCTTCTCTTACCAATACCCAAGTGGGAAGTGCCAATGAGTATTTTAGTAAAGCTATTAGGACATTCAGCCACCTCCCAGCCCTTTCAGAGGCTGTGCAATAAAACTCAGAAAGCTGGCTCTCAAATTAGTTAACTGAAATGAGAATAATTTTGTAGGCAAACATATTGTAAATGATACATTGTTTCTATTTGTAAAAGATAAAGAAATGAGTCTGAACTAACATATCAAATTTGAGTTATCTCACAGCTGGGTGGATTTGATCCAGCCTGTTGAGATTAAGTTCAGCATCAAGTTCAGCATTTAAATTGTTATTAAATATTTGTATAGCAACTAGAAGTCATGGTTGATAGCAAATTGCTAGCATGTGAGTGCTGTGTATCTGCAGGAATATCCCTAGCTGGAAGAGAGATGTGATGGAATTAGACAAAGTAGACAAAGGATGCATTGTTGGGGCAGATGGGAATGGAGGCACAGAGGGAGGGAATCATTTGCTCAGGGTGACAGGACGTTTGGGCCAGAGCTGGGGACTGAAATCAGACCTAAGGACAGCAAGGTGGTTCAACTGAGGGAAGCTTAGACTAAAATAATAGCCTGATTTTTTTCTACAGTTAGTCAATCACTTGAACCATTTTCAATGGATGTGGTAAATTAAGAGTTAACTAAGCTCTGGAATAGCTTATGAAGGGATGTGGTAAATTCTGTGCTCATTGTAGTCTCTGAGTTGAGGTGGATTTCTTTCTCTTAGACACACTTTTCAACATCCACAAGTTCCTGGATTAAAGGTGGAAAGTGCTGGCTACATTTCAGAGGTCTTGTTACATGGGAACCTGAGCGAGGTGGTGGTACCTCAGGGCCTCCAGGTGTAGGAGCTGGGGATCTTCTGAGTCCTGAACTGTCTGAACTTCCATCTTCAAGATCTTTCACTCCTGTTCAGGGCTGTTGCTAACAGTAAACTGAACTTAAATGGATATAAACTCCCATTTTTCCAGTTGTATATCACTGAAATAGGAAAGAAAGCTGAAACTCCTTAAGATTTCATGTCTTTGAAAACCAGGCAAAAAAATGTAGAATTTATTTCTGGTTTTATTTACTGTGAAACAACTATTATGAGTGACCATGGACAGACAGCAAAGTTTCAGACTTGCTTTATCTTTGAACTTCACCTCATGTGTCTGAGGATGAAGTATGGGAGCAGAGACTGGGATATGGACCAAGCCCATCACTGCTGCCTGCTTGCCACAGAGCCATGAAAAGTATTCTTGCTTGTCTCTGCAAGCCCCACAGCACATGATGAATTGCTGGCATTAATCTATCTGGCCATAACAGCCTCAGAGCTCACAAGTCATATGTTCATGCCACTGCCTTTTGTAAACATATATTTTAAATATGCATTGATTGGGTATGCACCGTTATTATTCATCAAAATGTTCTCATCTCCTAACACTTAATAACAATAATAAAGATTAATGCTCAGCTCTGACATGGAAAAAGACTGCACGACTATATATTTATTTGGGGAGTTTAATTAAGGCTGTTTGTTACAATAAAAATTAATGTTATTTTCTTCCAAGTGCAGCACAGCCAATATGAAATTACTGGATTTCGCACTGCAGCTATTTGAAATGGCACTGGGCTGGAATCAGTCAAAAGGAGACAGTGCTCTGGATGTGTTTGTATTTATATCTTTTTGAGCTAATGAATGATCAGAAAACACAGTTACTGCAGTTTTCTTTTGGTGGGGGTACCTGGGTGGCCTGAAATGCTTTGTTTCATCTCTCACTGTGTGAGTACCACTATGGGCGACCCCAGATAAACCATTTATCCTCCTAGGATCTTGTTTACCCTTCAGGAACTTGTTGGGTTGAACCCAAAATTAAGGAAGGGCTTTTAAACCATAAGGGAAAGGGGTAAAATTGTTTATGGCTGTATTTTTAAAAGTCCTTGATTTTATTTGAATCTGAAGCCTTGTCTTATGATGGGTTGCAAACTGCCAGTGGTGAATCAATGTATTTCTCTTTCCTCCAAGGGTATCGTGGTTGAGAGTGACATTGGCCAACCTGAGCCTGTGTGTGAGGAGTGGGCACAGAGGTGTTTGTTACAACCAGGGGATCCATCCCTCTTCCCTGAGTCCAACCAAAAGCACATAAAAAAGTACAACCAAAAGCTGGCTTGATTGATGTGTTAGAGGAGAAGGGGAATGCTTCTGCCTCTGGAGAGCTGCTCTCTTTATTTTCCATCCAAAACTTCTCCTTAAACCCCCAACACAGTTCCCACCCTCTGAGTCATTGAACAATTCCCCAAAATACCAGCACAACTGCAAATGGCTGTTGCCCATGTCTGTGGTCTCCTGCCACTGCCAAACCACCAGGTGGTTTTGGACAGCCCTGGCACCCTTTCTCCCCTGCCCTCCCTCAGCAGGACCCCAGCTGGAGTCAGGCAGTGAGGGATGCCACACAGGATTTCCCAGCACCTCCTCCCCACTGGGATTTGGAGGGCAATGGCCTCTGCTTCTGAAGCTTCATAATCAAAATTGAATAAAGCCCTTCACATTTTCCATATGTCTCTGGAACTGAAGTCTCTGGCCTTTACCATTGCAAGAAGCAGATGGCATATCCTGTTACTGCAAATAGGTTTCAAAGTAAGATGTATTTGAGTTGCTTTATTTAAATCAATAGCTCTCAAATATACTTTGGATTTGCCCTCTTGATAGGCTCAGTTGAAATTGGTGTGAGTATATTAGGCTGAAAAGAAGCAAGGACAGTCACAAGAAAGGACAGCAGACACAGCCTGCCCCTTTTCTCTTCCTTTTTTTTCTCTCTCTATTATGTCATGCAATTGTCTATGTCTCCCACTTCTTTAACTTCCATCAGTGCTCCCAGCCCCACTCCTTCACTGCATATTCAAATCTTGAATGCAAATTCGCAGCTGCCTAACAGAGTAAGGTAGTAGGTTTGAAAATATTCATTTGGCTGAACTGTTTTATAACTGCAGTGTTCCTCTTGGCAAAAATATCTGCTATCAGAAAAAAAATCAGCAGGTCTGGCTTTATCCAGCAGAGGGCAAAGCCACCCACTGGCTGCCCGGGCTGGCAGGAGACCCTTCCCAGCTTCCCACTACTGCTTCCCTTCAAAATCACAGAATAATTTATGTTAGAAAAGACTTTTAAGGTCCTCAAGTCCAACATTTAATGCAACATCCCCAGAGCCCCAGGATGGCACATGGAAAGTGCAGTTTGGAAAACGGGCCCCTTTTGTAGGAGGGTCCCTGTATGTGGGGTGGGTTGTACTGTTGTTACCAGGGTGTTTTCATCATCTGTCATTTATTAGCCTTTTCTCTGTGTTCTGCATTTCATAAAGGGTGAGATTAAGAGCCCTTTCTGCTGTGAGAGCAGGAAACTGAGATGGCTTTTGCTGGAAAAACCATGAGCTGTGAGTAGAGCAGGTAAAAGAGGGAAGCACAGGGAAAAGAACATCCAAAGGTCCATCTAAGGAGGAGCTGCATGTTTCAGTTCCTCTGCCAGAATCTGCCACCCTACAATACTCCTCATTTTACAGCTCTTTATTGCTTATCCCCCCACCCCAGTCACAGTTAAATGTTTGAATATATATGTGTATATAATCATTGTACTTTAATAGCTCCCACTTTAATAGCTCACAATCACTGTGTCTGCTCACTGAAAGGGGGGGTTCAGAGTGGAACTTCCAAGACAAGGCTGATCCACTGCTGCTGCTGAGATCTACAGGAACAAAGGATGTCCTGCTCACCACAAGTGTGTAGAAGTTAGGCTACAATCCATCTGCCTTGTTAGCATTTGGGCAATGCTCTCAGGCACATGGTGTGATTCTTGGGGTTGTCCTGTGCAGGGCCAGGAGTTGGACTCCATGATCCTTGTGGGTTCTTTCCAGCTCAGGAGATTCTGTGGATTCGATGCCAGCACCAGCTATGACCAAGAGCATTAGAGGATGCTCAAGAAAATTGTGCTAGGAGCATGCTGAGTAATTAGCTGACCAAAGTCCTTTTTCCAATCCTAAATTATCAGGGATCACCTTGCTCTGCTCAGCAGTGGATTTTGATCCTTCCCAAAGCTCTTTGTATAAAGTGTTACTTAAAGTTATTCCTTCCTCAAATCTGCTGAGTTCTTGGCTCAAAAATGAGATCATTTTTATCTGTGTTTTATAAAGTTATGATCAAATTCTAATCAAAACACTAATCCCAAGGTATTTCCAGACGCCTTGCCAATAACTAACAGAGACAGTAAATACGATTTGATACCTTAGAGCTCCTCTGAGTCTGATTCTCATTGAGATGAAAGCCTTCAGGCAACTGAGAATTTGGCTCCTACACTGCTGACAAAAACGTAATCAGAAATAGGGGTGGGATTCCCAGATCCCCCGAGAGATCCTTGCCTGGCTCTGAAATGAGCATTTAGGGTTTCATTTCTGGCAGTTGTCTTTTGGAAAAATAAAACCTGACATTTTAATGCAGGCCCTTCATACAAAAGGCGTTTTAGAAAGCAGAGAGATTTGCAAAGCCACACACAAAAAGAGGAGAAGGAGGGAAAATTAGATGGAGGAAACATCTGCTAAAGTTTTCCTGTTATTTCAGGAATGTTTGTGTAACTCAAGCACTCCCTAACTCTTTTTGCATCACAGACATCTTCTCTAAAAGACTGTCTTCCCATCACATAACCTCTCTCTCTCTGCTTGTGTTTGCTTACACAGAAAAGCAATATTGGGAATGTACTTAATGTATCTGAGTTTTGCTTTCATGGGGCTGAGCAGCTGGGGACAAGAAGGGCACTGCAGCTCACTCGTCTCCAACCCCAACTGGAGACCCTCTGAGTCTCTCCATCTCCTCTCACAGCTGTTAAAGCACACTGAATTATGTGGTATTCCATAACCTGGGACTAAAGCCCTGACATCCAGTGCAGAGCAAACACCCCCAGAATCGAGGCAGGCTTGTGTTTCTTGTTATACAGTTAATGCAAAAGACTGGTCTCGTTAAAGTTTTAGTAGCGATTGGGTTTAGATCTGTGCATAAAAAGTGCTGAATACTGGTCTGATTATTGAATTTGCTCAGACCTTGCTGAAACTGGAATACACAGAGTGCATTATACTTAGGATAAAAGACAATAACTTGCTTGGATTGTCCTGGTGCCATCATAAATGAATCATCACTTAGCTATTAAGAGCCATGTTTGATCATGCAATTTAGAGCATACCAAAAAGAAGCACTGGCTGATTCATGTAACAGTATCAGAGCACAGCACATTTGCCTGCTTGCTCCCAGTGAAACATACAGGAGCTTGGACAGTCGGATGCACTCCAGTTGAAATGCTGGAAGATTGTTCCTGCTGGATGGACCTTCCCAACTCCAGACTGAAAATCTCTCTTCTGTCCAACCAGAAGGATGAAAAAGTAAGGAAAGCTTAGTCATACTCTTTGGTGGGCACCAAGGGATAAACTGTCCCTCTGGGTGATCTGGTATCTGTCATCATCTCCAGACCTCTCTCCATTGGTGCTGGCCACACTGTCACCTGCAGTGTGGACACCTGCCCTTGGGAGTATGGACAGAAAACAACACATTGTCTCGGTTTGTTGAGCAGCTTTCTGAAATCACTCCCCTACCTGGGTTTTACACAGTAATGGGAGTCTTGGTCCTGTTCCTAATCCTCTAAGGCTTTTCCCCTCCTCCACGCCTGTACAAGAGACATAACAAAATCCATCCTGTAAGGAAATGATTTTTTTTTTCTTGCTCAATCAGAAACATATGATATTAACCTTTGGAGAAAAATGCATCAAGTTTTATGTTTGCTCCTACAGTAACATTGGGAATTGATTTTAGGACAGATTTAGTACTTCAGCAGGACTGTAAAAATAGGTATCAAGTTACTAGTATGAGAATCATTGCCTAGATACCATAATAGCAGGCAACAGGGAAAACCCTAAATAGACAGTGATTATGTATGTAAGGGAGAGCATGTAATTTAGTGTGGGAATGGCTGTGCTTAACACCTGTATTTAGTCCTTAAGTAAGTTCAGCAAACTAATTCGCAGAAGCCTAAATTAATAAACTGTGTGGTGTTCTCTTCTCATTAGACAGATTTTAGTCCATGTTTCCATTACCATTATAGGCCAAGTAAGCCATTTCTCTCCCTTGGGCCCAAGGACTGAGTAACAATTTCATGTATAAAGCCCTCTCCAAATGCTCATTTTCCTCTGCTCCCTTATTTCCAAGTGGGAGTAATGGGATGGAGGGGGCTCATGGCTGAATGGTCCCATCCAGACCTGCTCTTCTGACCATGGGCAGCACAGAGGCTGTGGGCATCAGGCTGTCTGGATCAGGAAGAAGTTGTGTCTCTTTTCCCACTGATGCTAAATATCCTGCTTTTATATATTTAAAAGAACTAATGAAGACTTACACCTCCTTTAACTCCCACATGTTTCAAACACCAGAAAGTATTGTCTACTAGCAGTTGTAAGCCTCTTTCTAGCACAGATACTGCCCAAACCCTCCTTCTTTCCATTTTTTCCCCACTGTGACATTACCTGTGTGCTCTCTGACATGCAGAGAAGCAACACCTGGCAGATCCCCTCTGCTCACAGTCTCTTTCCTGTCTCATGTGTAACCTTTGGGCACTGGTTCCTGTTCCAGCTCCATGAGAACATAAATGCTCTTATATTTATCCTTAGTAGGGTAGTTTGCCATGCCACCGACTTTGAGGAAGCTTCCCACAAACCTCAGTGTAATGTGTAGGACAGACCCTTCCACTGTGAATGACAGAAAAATCACTGCAATGTGGGATCAGCCACTTATGCTGTACAGCACAGCATAATGTAAAATAGAGTATCAGCTCTTAGTTTCTTCTGTGTGCATCTGTATGGATGTATCAGTGCACATGACTCTGCATTTCTCTTTACAAAGTGAGTTCTGAGAACATAGATGAAATAAAAGTACTCAACTGGCTGAATCAGAACCCTTGGGTAAACAACAGGGACACTCTGAAGCCAACAAGAGCTTGTGAAGTTTTCTCCCCATTATATGTCCCTGACAGCACTCTGAAAATGGCAATGTGAGCTAGATAGGAAAACCAATTAAGGAGCACAGAATAATTCAAATCTTTCATCTAGGAAACATTTTGCGGTATTTATTTTTTCCCACAAGCAAGCAATCTTTAAGAAGCTGGGTTCTGCTTTCTATCAGGAGCAAATTATTAACCTCCATTTCTTCTTCCCTGCCTTATGAAGAAGGTTTGTGTCAGTAACAGATCAGAGAACACACAGAGGTTTCTGATCAATTTGCAGCTGATGTTTGCTTGCATTGTTTCAGAGTTTGGTCATTTTATCAGATATCCTTCAGCTATCACATGAAATATCCCCCTGAGCCCATGGGAGAGCTTGCAGCTTGCCTTTGCAGGGGCTCAGTTCTCCTTGAGAAAGAAAAACCCTTTAGCAAAGAGCTGAGTGACTGTGCAGTGCCTGCCCACATGTCCTCCTCCAGCTCTTGGCTACTGATCCCAGTGTGCTTACTGCCTGCTTTGAAAGATGCATCTAGAGGTCTAGCCAGACAGGTTGGATCTTTAGTTTAGTGTGCTTAGGCTTCTTTACTGCATTGATCTGAATCCGGGATGAGGATTTTCAAAAGAAATTGGAATTGAAAAGGTAATTGCCCTGCTTATATTCATGATTTATGCCCCAGGAACTGATTTACTGCATACCAGTTGAGAGGTGTGGCACCCTCTCCAGAGGATGAACACTTCCACATCCCTGGAAGTGTTCAAGGCCAGGTTGGATGACGCCTGAGCAACCCGATCTAGTGAGTGGCATCCCTGCCCATGGCAGGGCGTTTGGAACTAGATGATATTCAAGGCGCCTTCCAACACAAGCCTTTCAGTAATTCTGTAATTCTGAGACTGGAGCAGGAGGAGCTCTGGGATGCAGTCCTGGCAAAGACCCACTGCAGTGCTACCCTTCAGGATGGGGTGCAAAATGAGCCCCTCGAGTCCCCTCTTTGGTACCACATGAACCCAGGGCTGGGGCACTCATTTGGTGAAGAGGTTTGCTGTTATCAAAGCTGATGAACAGCTCAAGTCACTCTCTGTCACTAAATGGTGCTTTGCCTTGAGAAAGCCTTTTGGACAGGAAGGGGAGTTACCAGATCAAGAGAGAATTTGGTATTATATCAGTTGTGACAGCTGAAAATTCTCCTAATTGCTATCGATTGTCAGGAAGTTTTATTAGACCAGGATGTCGGTTCAAGTTGGCCATAAAAATGTGTATTTCAGCTAAGATAATAATCAATGGTAGCCTTTAAATGTTACAAACACTTTTCTGATTGAGCAGGTTGAATGCTGCGTTATTGAGGTTGCTAATCTAACACATTACTTGGCCGACATAAATCGTTGCCTGCATGAACACAAACTTCTCAGTCCTTCAGCTAAAGGCAGTATTTTTTCTGGAGGCGTATTTAGATACTTTATGCTAGTCATTAATAACACAGAAACTAAACAGCAATTAAATCAAGAAAGAAATATATGCTCTGGTTTGTAGGACTGTTGAGTAACTGCAGTCCTAGTTAGAGATAACAGATGTTGTGGGTGTTCTGCACTTAAAAAAATATCCTTCCCATAGTCCTCAGGAAAATGAATGAGCCTAATTTAAATGAAGAGATTCTTCTGTTTTCGGAAATATCATATGGATTCATTTTATTGACTCATTCATAAATTATTTCATTGATCCTTAAGCTCTTGTACTAATGAAATACATGACCAGGAACATTTGAGGGCTTCCATGACTATTAAATTTAATACAGTGGTTGGGTTGCTTTTGTTTTTTAATGAATATCTTTGTTTCGGCTGTAAACAATGGACGTTTTCCAGTGGGCATGGGACAAGTTTGAGGATGTGGGGCTGACAAACAAATGCCCTTAGCCTCTTGCATCCACAAGTACAGCCACCTTGCATTCATCATATGCCATCCTGTCATTGTTCAGCCCATGGTGGGCACAGCTGAGTATGGCTCCTCTTCCTGAATTTTGGGATTTTCTCATTTTCCCTCTCCCACTGTGTGTCCTTGCCAAGTCCCTGCCTTCCTTCACCATTTAAAGCATCTCTGTGTTTGGCAGGCTGGTTTTTCACAGCATTTGTGTGAGAAGGAGTTATAGTTTGAAGAGGTTAAGCTGTGTCCTCCTTTCTCTGCCCATCAGGTGGGAACAAATCCAGCTGCTTTCTCATCCCATGTCAGATTGCATGATAAAACATGACAGGTCAAGTTCCCGGGTCTAGCCCTGCTGCTCTTAGCCCAGCTCTGAGAGCAGAGTGGTTAGACTGGTTTCAGGTCACCCTCTCAGCACTTCTCCTTTTGGCTCAGCCTTAGTGTGAGCTCTGGGAGAGGTAAGGGGGTGTTGGAGGCTGCAGGGTCTGCCAGCAGCCTCAGCAAGGCTGTGGGGTAAATTGTCACTGCTCCCCAGGGAAGATGCAGCTGAAGGAGCTATGAGAGTCCCAGGCAGTCAGGGGAACCCAAGGTGTGCATTTCTCCCTTCAGGTGTTGTTTCTTGCCTCCCATCCAGGTCAGAGACATTTTAATACTATTCATAGATGTTTGGTCCAGTTCAAAAGTGCTCACAGAGCTTGGCCCCATTTTGGATGAGCTGCATCTCTTAGGTTTGACACATCATGGTCTGGATTCTGTTTTGGACTTGTCTGGAATGATGTGTTAGGCACTGGAAAGGCATTTTGCTTCCTCTAAAGAGCCTAAGGCTTCATTGAGAGCTCACTTCATTTCCTGGATCTTAGCCAACCTTACTACGTTGCAGGTGTTTTGTCTTCTAAAGGCTGCTCATGGGTAATAAACTGCTTTATGCCAGCTTGGACATCAGCTTTACTTCAAAAATGCCTAGTTTAGTCTTCCTTATTAGATAACAGAAGACATGGTGATCTGCTTTAGCCCTCTGAGTAAAGAAATCACCATTTCCATTGCTTCCAAACCAAATGCACTGAAAAAAGGCTGGTTACACCTGTGTCTTCTGGAAACCAGTGTCCTGCAGAGCTGCAGCTGAACCGAGCTCCTAAATTTTAGGGAATTTCATCTGTTCTCATTTCTTTTCTTTTTATCACAAACACTAAGAAAAGTAGGTGCAATTAGATTAAGCTACATTGATGTTTACATTATTTTTTCAATTATAAATGTTCACTATGTGTTGGCCAGGATAATAACATTGTGGTTTTGCTTGAAGTTTCAAAGATTAGGATAAAAAGTATTTAATGCAGAAGGATGGCTCTCCTCCTGTCTTCAAATGGGAGCAACAGTTTCAGGCTTTAATACACTTTATTTGGAGATCAGGGCTGAAAACTGGATTGTGAATGTCTGTTGAATGCCAAAGTAAAATCTGTAAATCTTTGTAGCAAGCTAAAAGAAGTGACTAAAAATGAGGCATAGGGAAGGAGTCCTGTGGTCTTGCTTGTTGTCCCAGCAGTGCCTGGGAAAGTTTGATGCTCTTGTTCATGTGTTGTACTGGGTAGAATAAAAGCAGCCTCATTATCTCCATATGATAAATTATAGATCTAAAAATACCCATCACATTTATATGGTGCAACGAAACCAATTTTCACTCAGGAGCAGAAGAAAGAGAGGAACTTGTTAAGAATCAGTTGGATACAATATCTGCTGAGACTGCTGTGCTGTTTGTGCTAAACACTGAGCACAATTAATTGCCGGTAAAATGCCATTTTAGCGAGCCCCATGCCCAGGTGTGTGTCAGGGCCTGTGCGTGGTCACAGAGCTGCATAAACCTGGGGTAACACAGAGAATTTGTGCTGTCAGGTCAACTTTGCAGCCTTTTCTTTTCAGAACAAGGACTACAAAATCCCAGCTGCCTGTGGATGTCAGTTGTGTCTGATTGCAGGTATTTCTGGTCATACATTATAGTTAATGGAGCTCAAACACTTCTCAACACTTTTCGATTGAATGTGCCTCCACAGCCAGTGACCTTTAGAGATGTCTTGTTGTCATACTTTGCATGTGATTTACATTCCTGAGAGAGGGGATCAGGAACAGGGAGCTGTGTTGTGTTGGATATCCAGTGCCAAGGATGCCATTAAAAACTCATGGAGGAAGGCTGGGTGGCCACAGGAGGGGCAAAGAGCCACAGCGTGCAGTGCAGGTAAGAACTAAACAACACCTGGATTTTGAAAAAGCTGCTGAGTCAAACTTCCCACCCAGCAGCTTAATAGACATTCCCAAAGCAATCTCATGGACTGAAAAGGGCTGAGGAGCAGTAGACACATAGAGAATCAAAGCTTACACTGGGTGTGACAGGTACAGCAACTCCAAACTGAAGAAGCTGCCACTGCAAGCCCTGAGGTCAAACAAAGCCAGTGAGACCTCACCTCTCACTGAGGAGCCACAATTCACCCAACTGGTTGTTACTCAGAGCCTCGCTGATGCTTCAGCTGATTCCTACCATTAGCAGAGGTTTGTCACTACAGACCCAGATGTGAACATGGGATTGATTTTGGGTGGGACTGTCCATGCTGCTTTTCTAGCTTAAATTCCTATTAAGATATATGTCACACCAGGTGCCCAGTCTAACCTTTCTGGCCCAACAGCCAAAATTCCTTAGCTTTAATGACCATACGTGTTATTTTTTTGTCCATGTGCCTTCTGCAAGTAAATGGTTTTAGTCTCACTCACAGTGTTTATTATTTGCTTCAGCCCTGTGCTGCCATGCTCAGTGTAAGGCATAAATCAGCAAAATTAATTAATAATTCTTTGAGTGCACTAGTTCTTCCAAGTCTTTTAATGCCTTCATTTAAACAGGCAGTGCATGAGCAGCATCATAGCCAAGGATGTGAAATGCTTTTTAAATCTTCTGAAGTGATGGTGGTGTGTGCATTGTTTATGTGGGGGATGGCCAGCTGCTGCCTTTACATTTTTACTCAGTCTCCAGGCATTTGCTGCAGGCCAGAAGCTGTAATGACTAGGAAAAAAATTTACTCGTGTTTCAGACAGAGCTATTAAAAGAAAATTCTTGTCAAAGTAATTCTTATCTCACGATGAGATTGCTGAATTACTGCATATTACGGGAAAGAGAATTGCAAATGTGTTGGCTTTTCTTCCCATCAAAAACCTAGAGAAGAACTATTGTTTTATTACTATTGTCATACTCACATACAATTTTTTTTAAAAATGCTTTTAAAATATGAAATCATCCTTTATTAGGTACTGACCATAAGGTAACATTAGCAAGATTAAAGAGCAGATTGCTCAGACAGGATTGCAAAGTGAGCGATTCCTTCCCTTGGCTGTGTCAGTGCCCATCCCAGACACGAGCAGGAAGGAGGCACTGAGGAGTAGCATCTCTGTTCCCTGGGGACTACCCAGAGGGGTAATTCTGCCTGGGAGAGACAGTTTGAGCAGTCCCTAACACTGACCCCTCTCGTCATCCCATCCCATTGTCACCAGGGTGCAAATCCATAATTAGCACAGGGCTGTGTAGTGTGGGGCTCTGCAGGTCAGTCCCACAAGCTCATCACAGTGAGAGTTCACTATGTCCATTTAAGGATCCTGACTGAAAAAAATGACAATTCTCAAGGTTTTATGTTGTCCCACAGGCAAAAAGGCCTTTTTAGTGCTTTCTCACCACTAGGTCAGTTTTTACTTGTGTTCCCACCCCAGTTTCTGCCTCCCATAACCCAACGTGCTGCTTCACAGGGCCAGGAAACCCCTCACTTGCCTTTCCTTGCCCATGTGGCTTCAGTGGATGTGGCAGCACCTTCTGCAGATCTGCAGTGCAACACATCAGCATAAGAAACTGTTCTCACCTCTGGTTTTAGACCAAAATACTAAATCTAAATGTGCTTCAATTTCTATTACAAATGTCCAAGGCAATGGTGTGGAAATAATGTGTAGCTTAAAAAAGAAATCAGACAAAATACTTTCCCCAGTCCCTTGGGTATTACAGAACATTAGTTCACTGACACCTTTCTGCAGGCTGGGCTTTTTGGTATCGTTCCCAAAGTGTATACCAGGAGCTAGGGATTCATCAGAAGGGGAGTGGCTGTGGGTCCAGCTGCCCAGGGGTTGCTGACCCCAGAATCTGCAGCAGCCACGACACTGAAATCTTTTCCTGTTCACTGAGAGTGTCATCATCTCTTCTCTTACCTTTAGTTTCCGTCTCCTAAAGCTTCTGCATAACAGGACACAAATGTGAAATCAGGAAACTGCCTGAAACACCCCAGTTGACCAATTAATCACTGGTCCATGTGCCTGTGGTGATGGGCCCTGATAAACAGCAGTACCACAAACCCTTCCTCTTCCGACTGCTTATCTCTTCCAAAATCCCCTCTCTATGAGCTCACCCCTCTCCTCCCAAGCATGGCAACACATTCCAGCTGCAGCCAGGTCAAGGATGCAGCCTGGGGTCTCTCAAGAGGTCCCTCTGCCAAGACGATGGGCCATTCTCATACTATAATGTGCATTTTTGCCCCTAAACAAAAAAAAATCCCATAGATCTATACGTGCAGCTGCTTTTTACTGCCTGGGCCGGGATTCCCTCCAGCCCTGGGAAGCAGAAACCAGCTGAAGCCAAGTGTTGCTCCAACCCTGTGGTTCATGTCTCAATCTGCCTCCTGGGATGAGGACAAAGACCCACGTCTGTACAAAACCTTTTTGCTAACCTGGCCCCTCCTGTAAATGGTGTAGGAACAGGAAACCATTTTCCTCCTCTTTAAAGTTTTTGTGTAATTTGAGAGTCAAGCTTTATGCAGATCGGAACATGTTGGTAATGTCTGAAAAGTAATTATGGCATGTATTATTATTTTAATATTTACCAAGTGCTGACAGAGTAATACTTTCATAAAATCTTTAGGGAGGTTGAAATACATACCACAAGGCATGGTGAGATGAAGATAGTCTTCTAAAATCACTCATTTATATTTCAATTTTATAGTCACTTTCCTGTGACCTACTTTTAATCATATGATGGTTTCTTTCTGTCTTAAATTATATAAGGTGGCTAATGATTTTAATTTAAAGTTCTTTATGGAAGAATGCAAATAATATTTCTGCCTAGTGAAGAAATGCTGTGAACTTCTAATTGAAAAACTATTTATCATGATATTGAAGAGCAATGGAAGAGGTTTAACCTTGCTGGAAGCTGGAAGTCTTTCTTTCCACTTATTATGATTGTCTAAGAGCAACATACCAAGGGCTATCAGGAGAAGATTTCTATGTTTAAAATGGAAACTGTGAGATTAAATACCTTATGGCCTCTGTTTTATTTTTCTCTACAATGAGGAGAATACACTAAAGTAATCTTGCAAAATCAAAGAGCAGCATTTCAATATTCTTCACGTTTGTTAGGCTGGATAATCTAATCCAATCCAGATTTTCTACTGAATTTGTCTTTTGCTCAAAGCATATTTATCACAAGCAACAATGTTTGGGTTAGACTTGCATACTCTTCAGAGAATTTACAGTATTCTGTTACTTGTCACCAAAAGCAATGGATTTCTTTATGAAAAAGCATTGAGTTTAACTCATTAATTGGCTATCAAACTGATTATAAGAATAAGTGAACTTGATTTAGATGCTCCAAGAAGATTTGAGTCACAATGTTGGTGAATCACTGAGGTTCATGTCCTGGAACAAATGTTTGTGATGTGTCCAGACTGGTCTTCACTGTAACATTTGGTAACTCAAGCAATTGGCCCTTGACCATTTTAATTTAAAACATGTCTGCAGACTTGAGAGAAAAATCTACAGCAATATAATGATATGAAAATATGAACTTCAAGACAGCCGAGGGACACAAAAATCACAGAGAAGCCCTCAGTCTAAAAGAAATGAGGAGCTGGTAGGTGGAGTTTCCTGACATTTGGATTTCACTACAGCAAAGCATTGTGGAAACCTGACTGGGTTGTCATCACAGACTCGTATCCTGTGGCTTTAGCTAAACCCCCAGGTTTTATACTTTGTTTTAATTCCTAGGTTATTAATTGCCAATACAGATAAGATGTCTTAATGTGCATGAGCTCTCCTTCCATTGCATTTCAGCAGGAAGATATCATTCCATTTCAGCCACACATCATTAAACATTTCAAAGTATATCCAGACAGGCAGTTGTATATATGAGACACATTATTGCAGGTAATATATTTTGCTAAACTGCACAGCCCTGCAGATAAAGAGGCAGCGAGTGCCCAGGCCGTGGCACAGGCATGTTCAGGGGCACACGTGGCATCCATTGATGTTAAACACAGTCACACACTTCTTCAACTCCTTTTTATTTGCCTCTCCACTCCCACCTTTCAGACACTGAGACTACATGCCTGTGTTTGCAGGGGAAGAGGACAGACTGCAGACTGAAATCCAAAATCCACGGTCAGTATGGGGATGGATGCCTCTTCACCAGACTCGGCGTGTAGTTGTTTGTGGGAGAGTGAAGTTCAAAGGCAGAGAGGCACAAAGCACTGCCAACCCCCTCAGTGCAAGGCAGTGGGGAATTGAGCCCTTAATCCCTGCTGGGCTGTCAGGGCAGTGCTCACATTGACAGATTTCAGCTTTCCACCGAATTGATTAGCACTGTTTCAGTGGCTGTCTGGGTTTGAGCAGGCCCTGTATCTATTACCAGCCATTCTTATCCTCAGAGAACCTCTCTCAAAGTTCAGCTCAGTGAAGTTGCCCACAAGGCAGTCTTACTCTAGTCAATACAAATATAAGAGAAGTCAGCAGGAGAGTGGGCAGGCTCCTTACACTGAACAAGAGTTCCTTATGCTGAACAAGAGCTCAGGCGAGATGTGATTTCTTAGAATAAGCAGCAAGTGCATCCTCAGATATAAAAATCACCAGACAGTCAGTACCACACTGAAGGTATTTTATTTATTTTTTTCCTCAGCACTTGTGCATCTGAGCTTCCTCAGAGACCTTTTCTGCAGCTGTGTGTCAGATTATCCGTATCACCATTATCATGCTAAAGGCAAGAAATCTCCATTAAGAGACTCCTAGCTGGGCACACATGCTGGCATATTAATTTTCCAGGCATTATAGTACCACTGCATTAAGCCACTGAGCAGGTTCAAATATATAAAGTCCTCCACGAGCCAGAAGATGCTCTCAAATGGTGCAGACCCTGTGTGGGCCAAGGCTCAGTGGTGCAAAACTGGTCTGGGTAATTAGAATAGCAGACTGAGGGCCTGAATCTGTATCACCAGGCCCACCTGGAGAGAACATTCATACAGTCATTGCACACAGAAGGGACATAGCACTGGGTTATTGGTAATGACTGAGTAAAACAACTTTTTAAAAGTCTTATTCTTTGAGGGAAGGTAAAGAGGAATTTAAGCCTGACTCATCTTTCTGAGTCTCCTTTCCCATGATGGTGAAGTAAATGCTCTGTGCTATTGTGAGCTTTATTAGATGGCTTATCACACACTTAAATGCAGTCCTTCAGTCTGGAGATGTCTACAAATCCTGTTCTTTACATGTGCTTTGGATCCCGGTGATTTTCTCACCCATCCATGCACTCTGTCCTTACTTTTTATCCACTTTAAATTGTGTTACCACAAACACTACACCAGTTTGCAGCTCCTGGCCTGGCTGTGCCACTCTCCCAGCCAGAGCTGTGCATCCCACTGGCTGCCTGCAGCGAGGCAGTGGGATTTGGAGGAGGTCTTTCTTGGGTCAGTTACTGTAGCTGGATTAAAGAACTGACGTAACTATCACTGCTATTTTGTCTTGATAGCTTTACTGTGGTCTTTTTCTAAAAGTCATGTTTAGATGGAGCCTGGTGGGGTGTCTTTGCACATGCCTAGAACTGCAGCCAGTGTAGAAACACAGGGTGCTGAGATGTGGTTTCTCCCCTTTCCAACACAACCATCCTCAACTCCATGAGATATTCACCTGCATCTGAGGGACTAAACATTGACTATCTCTGAGGGACAGGATTTGATTGGGTAGTTATGTGAATGGGACTATCAAATTCTGCTCCCTGTGTTTAAAAGCTCTCTCAGTGGCTGTATTACTTTCTTTCCATTTGCAAGTAGAAAAAAGCAGCATGAGAAACTCACAAACTGCATGGAAAAGGAATGGCATCAATGTGTAACAATGGATTTACAGCTCAGCCCCACCCACGCAAATCAAAGTGTTCCCTCGACACAGTCTGGCCAGGATTAGAGAAAACCCCGGGATTTTTTTTTTCTTTAATCCTAAAAGCTGTTACTTGTATTTGATAAATAAACAGTAGCATTTATATACCAGTGAACAGTGTCAATGATAGCAGTTACACCCACGGTGCTGGCAAACAAATTGCATTTTGCAAACTGTGGGTATTGAGGGATTTGGGGAGGGGGATCACAGCTTAATTAACTCTGCCACTATGCAGCAGCTGAGTTTCGTCAGCCCAAGGCAGAACAGAGAAAGAAATGCATGTTCCCAAGGGGGCTGCAGGATATTAATGGTGATGGTACATTTCGTGTGGCTGCACATCCTCAGGCACCGTCACCCATGAGGGAACGCAATGGGATGGAGGGGAGAGAGGGGACCCACAGAAGCAGCAGCACTGTGGAAGAAGAACTGTGATCCTCAGGGAGATCCTGGAGACAGCAGAAGGAAGAGGAGCATCCTGGAGATGTGTGAATGTGGCAGGAGTAGAGGCAGGTTACATGTCACTGCTGGTTTGATCACACCAGAATTACACTGGAATCATCATCCATATGGCAAATGCTGTATGATGTGTGCAGCTCCCAAGGTATCAACCCTTGGCCACTGGCAGCAAGGAGACAAAGGGGAGACACTGGCTTGGCAGGAGTTTGGGGTACACACTATCCCCTGAACATAGTTTGCTGCAGGCAGCACTCCACTAAGGCAGCACAAATATGTAATTTCCAATGGAACTTCGTAACTAAGGCTCAGTACAGAAAAAAACTCCTCAATTCCTCCTTGAAGTCAGGTTAACTCCAAACAAGAAAATTCCATTCCCTCTCTCCTAGAGCAGCTGCTTCATTTAGGTAATTTGGACACCTCCATTCACTCTCTGCAGGATGCCAAAAGGATGGAGATGCTTTGCAAGGGGGGGCTGAGTCCCAATACACATTGTGACCTGTGCAGGCACCGACTGTGAGCGATTGCCTGGGGAGGGACAATCCGAGAGCCCAGAAACCTCCTTGATCTTCATTTGCTCTTCATTTCTATGCGTGCTTCTGCAGCGGAAAAAGCCATCAAACCTCTCAGAGGGAGCAGGGATCGATGACACGTGGATCAGAGCAGCAGTTGGAAAACTTTGGGTGAAAGTGTAATACTGTGACTGCTTCCAGCTTGGTTTCATTCAAGTCCTGATACTGAGGTTTTAGTACGATGCCAATTTTAGCTTGAATTGTCTGACAGCTCCTTTTTGTGAACAGCAGCAATATTGACAAAATGGTACTTTTTGAAAGAAGAGTGATTTCTTTTTTTTCCCTGGAGAAAATACACTCTGTATGTAATGGGATGATGCTGCTTCTTTTCCTTCTGAACTAAGGCTGCTTAGAAAGAAATCCTGGTAGCTGGCTTTCATTACAGTCATGACTTTGAGTTTTCTGGGAAAATAGGTATTAGTTATAGGATCTGAGCCCATGCTATTTTAGGGGGGTTCCCCTTGGAGTTACTGTTCAGGTGCTTTCTCCAGGAGGCTGGATGGAACACGTGCCCTGGGTAAATCCTGGCTAAATCCAGAGAATCCCGGGGAAGGATGGATGAAAGTCATTGCATTTGAATGTGGGTCTCATTAACTATCCCTTGAGCTGGAGGGGACCTTGGTGTATGAAGTGGTGTCAGTGCCATAAAGCAGAATATGACCTGCAAGGGGACGAAGCAGCCCTTCACATGTGCAGTGGCAGGACCAAAGGGACCATTCCTCCTTCCTGGGCTCTCAAAACCTGCATCCTAAACACCAGTTTTACTGTCCCTTGGATAGAGGAAAATTGTTTATGCTGGGAGAAAACAAACTGACAACTCTAAATTTCTCTGCCAGGCTCCTTTTTCTTCATCATAATTTTTTTGCACATCTTGCCATTTGTGTCATGCCACGACGAGAAGAAGCAAGAAATGATCTGCTATCAATGAGTCCTGAAATCACAGGATGATGGCAAATCACAAAAGCAGAGTGGCTGTGTCACCTCTGGAACCTGCAACTTGGAAAATGTGGGTGTGTGCGTGGACACTCCTGTGACCTGCCTATGCAGGGAAGTGCTTCCCTAGTGAGGGATAAATGGATGGGAATATTTGACACCCCCTTATGTAATGCTCTGACATACTCTTTTCTAAACTCAAGGAGATCCAGAGATACAAAAGTCAGTATCACAATGAAAACTGTAATTAAAGTTTTGGTCAGATTGAATCCATTACATCTCTCCCAAGTCCCCAGGATTGATTTCAGCCTCAACCCCAGGGATATGTAGTCTGATACCTCTGTAATCCTGCGAGCGGGGGCCTAAGCCTGTCGCACATGCCATTTGTATGGCTTAAGCCCAAGAATATGCTCCAACCAACTTTAACTCCACAGGATTCATGTTTTATTGACTGAGCAAACGCAACTGAGCGGAAGCTGTATCTGCCACAAGGAAGATGGCTTTTGAGACACAAGCTGTAAATAGAAGGGAAAGGACTATTTTGGCTATATTTTTGCATTGGCATAAAACTGCAGCAGATTGCATTATTCAGTAATATAATGTAATGTTAATGTGGCTCCGTAGCTGGGGGCGAGAGAACTTAAGGTTTAATCATTTTGTAATGCACTTACATTGCCCATTTTAGATTTGTCAGCTGTCATAAATGAACTGCAGTTTTATCCTGGGACTATATATAGAATTACTATTTATATATTTTTTCATCTGCAGCTTATGCAGTTTAAATGAAAAGAAAGAAAAGAAAGAGCCAGGATGGAGCAAGGGGGGGATGCGCCCTTGGCTCTGCTCTGCTCAGAGAACTCCTCAGTGCCTCCACGCAGGAAAATGCTGCTTTTGCCTAAGCCTCGGCTTAGGTACTTGACATTTCCAATAAAACAACACCCAGCAGACTTTTCATGTTGTGGAGAGTGAAGCACGGAACTGTTACGTGTAAAAATACAGCCACATAGAAACGGCAGTTGGTGAACTTCTGCTTTGTGTCTTACATATCTATCATTCATAGGCACGAAACTCCAGGAAATCCTCTCCCATGACATCCCTCCTCACCAGTTTTATTGAAAAACCATAATATCCTTTTGCATTCTAAATTCTAACTAAAAGCTACTCACATTACAGCTTTTTGTATACGTATTTTAGCTGTTCTCAAACAAAGACAATTCCTCCTTCGACTGCCGAGTCCTGCTGCTTTCCCTGCTGTGGCTCCTCACAGCACCACTGGAAATCTCATGGCATGTTGCAAACTGCCTGAGCACTGATTAATGTCCTTGCCAAGAAAAAAAAAGGGAGTTTGCAAAAGGATTTGCTGCTCCTATCACTTCAAAGAAGTATTAAAACGCGTTTGCTTTTTTGGGCCAATCATTTGAAAAAATGCAAGGGAAACTTGAGAAAGTAAAATGTCCTGCTGGTTATAAATATCAAATATTCCTATTGTCTCATCTTTTAATCAAATTCTTGCCATGGAAGTGATTTCTGTAGGGAATTTTGCCTTGACTGTTCTCTCCGCTGCTACATCCTACAGGCCAAGCATTTCTTTTCTTCTATGATAATAATCGATGTTTTTTAAGAAGCAAGAATACCCCTGTTTTCATCCATAGCATTTACCTACAAAGAACATGATAATTTATACAGCAAATGCAGGCTGTGCTTCCTGCTGGACAGCCTGATTTATCGACTGTGCATCTGTTTCATATAAAGTGCCCTGAGCAGAACAAAACCCTCCATTCTAGCAAAACCAGGACAGTTTCTTTAGTTTTCAATAAATCATGTTCTACCTGTGGGATACCTTGTTAACGACTATACACTAAATCCAGAGGGGGGTTTCCTTTTTCTTTTTTTTTCTTTTTCCTTTTTTATTTTTAACTATCCATCCCAAATATTCTGAGTTTCTGAGGCCAGTTGAACACCCTTTTTCCCCAGGAAGAACTCCATTTCTGAGGAATTTTGGCATCAGTAAGCTGCCTGTTTCAAATATCTCATTAGTAACACACATCTATCTCATCAAGGAGCCTCAAAAAACCTAAGGCAAAATCTTCCTTCATTCAGCTCGTAGTTTACATCTTTGTTTTTTTCTATTCAGAATGCAATTGAATTTCCATAAAGGAGCCTGAATTCGATGTTCAGGGAAAACACCTGGGTAAAAGCCTCCTTAGAATCATGGGTTGTTTTGGGTTGGAAGGGACTTGAAGATCATCAAGTTCTAAGCAGGAGAGGACAGTGGCCTAAGCAGGGAAGTAAAGGCAGTGAAGGGACTGACAGAGTTACAGAGAAGTGGGATGAAGTTTCAGCAGAAAATGCTCTCTGTTCCCCCTTGGAGCCCATCCCTTCCTGGAGGAGATCCCAGCTCCACACTTCCCCTTCCAGCTCTCCTCCCCAAGGACAGCCAGTGCAGGGATGCCTCTAGGAACTCCTCCTCACTTTTGCTGCAAATCCCACTCTTTGAATCTTCAGCACCAACTTTTCCCAAACCACTCGAGGTTTTAGGAGACTGAAGGATGGGAGGAAATCCACATTCCCAGTGCAACTCCACTGAAAATGTGTAAGCGCAGCCAGACTGAGCCCAGGGGGCCCATGTCGGTCAAAGGCACTGATACAAAGCCAAAATCATCGATTGAAGACTTAAATTGATGTCACTGGGAGTGGAAATTGTTTTTTTACTGAGGGCATAATTCATGCAGGAGGATGCTTATGGCATCCAAAAAGCTTTGAGCTGGTGTTACCATACTGTCAGTGAAGTACAGAGCTGTCTAGGGAAAAGGGAGTGCATTCCTGTAAAACATCAGCACAGGGAACCATGACAGAGCTGTATCTGCTTTCCTACCCTGTGGGCTGGACCCTCACTGCATCTGCATTGCCTTTCTCCCCCAGCCCTTGCTTGGTGAGCTCCATGTTGGTGTACCCTTGGCATGTGGCTGCAGCACCAGGTCCATCTGAGGTTCACTGTCCCCCAACATCCCATTGACTGTCCCTCCCAGAAGAGGATGGGGCTTTGAAGCACATGGTGCCTCTCCTCTGGTGTTTTTCCTGGACCGTGGGGGTCTTGATTTCTGACAAGGTGTCCTCTTCCCCCTGTAATTAATATAAATTGAGGTGAAAAATTATCACAGATGGGATGAGCTAAGTCCTTGACCTTCTTTCTTTGCTGCATAAAGCCAGGTGGTGTTTCTGCCAGTTTCTCTACTGCCAGTCAGGAATAAAACAGTTCCCTGTCATCAAATTGCCCGTCCTTTGTCCCTGGGCATAGAGCAAAATAAAGTCACCTTTCCAACAGTTTGCCAACAGTTGAGACATGTTGCTATTTCAGTGTTATCTGCAATGTTGTTTCCTTTGCCCAGGTGATCTGTCCCTGAGCTGCTGGGACCAGATCTCAGGGATGAGCTGTGCAGCCTGCACGTGACACTGCTCTAAAAATCATCTCTTCTCTGCAGGGGACCTGATGAAGCCCTTGGGCTTGAGGACACCTTGGTTTGCTTGTTCCTCTCCTAGACCCAGGAACACCTCAGGCTCCACCTCCTCCTGCCACAAGCACCCAGGACACCTGACAGCAGCACAGGCTGTCCAGGGGGAACATTTTGGGCTTCTTCCAAGGAATGCTTTCCAAAACACTTTGGTCTGTGGTGGCAGTTGCATCTATCCAGTGTTTTATCAGGACAGTCTCTGCTTCAGCCTTTTTTCAGCTGTTCTGTCTGTGTTTCTGATGCCTTTGCCAGTCTGGCCAGGACTGAACTTGGCCCCTGACAGACACTTTTCCATTAATCAGAGATTTGCCTCAGTAGCAGGGTTCTTCTGAGGCATAATTAAGTTTACAGTTTCTAATTAAATTGATTTGAGATCCTGGGGTGGAAGGCCTTTTAAGAGCAATTGTGTATCAAAAAGTTGGGATTTTTTGCTCCAGTGTTTTTATGTAAGACTAATTCTAGCATCCAGAAGCAAAGGATGAGTAGTCATTTTTCAGGCTTTGGGGGTATTGGTTGAAGCTTTTTCTCATTCCCCTTAATCAAAGAAGCAATAAAAAATTGCTAATCAGCTTGATGGAGGTGCCGATATCAGGGTGGAATATGTGGCAATCATATACACAGACAGGAAGCAAATAATACTTGCTCAAAAAGAAGAAAACTGCTGGACTGAGGCGATGTGTGACCCAGACTGCAACCATTGTGTCCCTCCTCCTATGGTAATTTTTAATCCAAACACCCAGATAATTAATAGGTGGTATTTGACAGGGTTTCTCACATCCCATTCCTGAGCCAGCTGCTCTGAACAGGCTGTTGCTGTGAGCTGCACACCATCATCACTCAGATACAGTTTGTAAAGTTTATAATTTCATTTCTTCAGGCTCAATCAAGCAAATCAAATATTTCTCATGGAAGATTTGATTAAATGTCATTCAGATGTGGCAGAGGAACTTTCAGAATTATGAAAATTGACTAATTCACCCTCCTTGCCTTTGTATGCCAAAGTTATCTTCAATCTTAATAAACCTTAATCAATGCCTACTTTATACTTACACATAAAAGCGACCCTTTAAGGCCCTCCCTTTGGGACTTTACGGGGTGTTTGGGGTCAGACCCGGCGTTTCCTCCAGGGCCAATGGCACATTACTTCACTTTTAGTCCAGGAGAGCAGGGAGCCTCATTGCCTTTATGCCCTGCTTGTGTTACAGCCTTTAGTGACAGCAAACTGAGCCACCCCATTGTCATTTTGAGAGTCAACTGAAACCTTATCTTCCTGCTCTTGCCTTTGGAGAAATGCTGAGGGTTTACCTCATCTAGTACAACTAAGATAATTGAAAGAAGAAGAGCAGTGGATTGAGATGTGGAATGTGATGCTCCTGCCCTGCTTCACTTGGTCATATTCTGTTTCCAATGCCTGGACAATTAATAAATGCTGTTTGATGGGTTGTGTCATTTCAGGTAACTAAGAAAACCTGCCTTCCTACAAGGCTCTTGCCTTTAGAGCTCAGTAATAGGCAACAGATAAAGAACTGAGGGGGTCATGGATTTTTAACTGGGAGATTTTTTCCCCCAAAATCATGCTGACTTGTTGAAAATGTCTTTTTCAGCTTGAAAAGAGATATTTTGATAAAACTTTCTAACACTGAAATGTTTTCAATGTTTAAATCGAACTTACTTTCCAGATATGCAGTCTGAACCACATTTTTGATATTCAGAGGTAAAATAATAATAAACCAGAATTATAATAAAACCAGAGAGGAAACAAAGAACATTTCAAAGCAATCTAAGCAGATTCAGGATAGACCTTGTCTGAATTTACTTTCCATGTTCAGTTTTCATTTGTTTTGTCCTAAGCTAAAACAGAGAAATATTTCAAAACCTTCCACGTGTAAAAACATTTCCTTGCCCAGCTCTAACTGCTCAGTTGAATTATTTGCAGACAGATCACAGCTCCCTTCAATTAATCAGTTCCATGAATGCCTTTTTTTGCCCAATCCCTGACCCATAGCTCATTCATAGACCCCAAGCTTGTGCTGATTTAATTAGCCATTTAACTCACGTGGCCTGGGAGTGTTTCCTGTTTGCACAGGCCCTCACTTAAGCTCAGGATTTGCATACAGCTTCTAATTCTCACTTAACATTCACCCTTCCAAAACCTTTTTTGCCTCTGACCTCCTATGCTGGGATCTGTGTGGGAAGCTGATGCACCAGGAGCATGAACCCAGCTGGAATGAATTTGTTTAAAAAGCTGAGAGGACTTTCACTTTGGCTTTTTTGGCATTGCTCACCCAGTTCTAATTGCTTTATAAATTTAATGGAGTTAATGGTGGGCACTGGGTGCTGGGCTGGTTGTGGATAAGGGGTATAAAGTCCACCCAGAGTCCCACACCCTCATCTCTTGGCACAGGAAAAGAGGTGAGGAGGAAAATGAGGAGCAGGAAAGAGGTCTCATGCAAGTGAGACTTTTGACTGATGTGTAGTATGTTAGAGGTCCAGGTGATGCTCCCAAAAATTGCTGTATTACTACTTCTGTAAGCCATAAGGATGGTAAGAAGTACTATTTTTTTTGTTTATTTCTTTGTTCTCAACAGCTGCTTACTGGAAACTACCAGAAAATCAGGGCTGCCAAGATATCTCAGTTGTACACTAAAACAGTGTTCAGTTTGGTTGTTTTGTGAAGCTTTTTTTCTCTGTGTTGTTTGGTTGGTTTTGGAAAGTTGCTGTACTATTAAGTGGGAAGTTAAAGTGTTGATTCTATATGAGAGCAACTCTGTTACTCTTCTGAAGAGTTAACAAGTTCAGATTTAGGGTAAATCTTTAACTCTCCTGTCCTGTATAAGTGGAAGAAATCTGTAAGTATGTTAAATCTTTCCTTTGCTGATTACTGCAGGGATTTTTACTGCAAGGTAAATCTGCATTTTACAAGCAGGAATGCTATCCAGGTAGATATTTATGATATGCATCAAAGGCTGTATCTGATACTGTTCTCCTCAATTGAAGGTGACAATGACTATAGGAAAGAAATTGGCCTGCTCTGTGCATGTCCCAGAACATTAATTTCTCTGGTCAAATCAAGATCCTGGAGAACAAAATACTAAATTGTTTAAGATGAAGCTTAACACCCAATCAACCAAATTCCCTTTGTGCCTCTTACCTGCTCACCCAGCAACACACTGCAATCTGTTTTTTGGACGTGGATAAGGTTATGATGTCCAGAAGAACAGGGAATGGTGTAATTCACAGAAAGAAAAATGTATTTAGAAAGTATCTTATCTTGAAATGTTGTCCAGAGTCATGCAAAGCTGAACCTCTGAAGAAACCCTCCAGAGCCTGGGCTGGTACAGAGGAGGGTTGCTCTGCTGTTGTTGCCTGGGGCACTGCCTTGGGTTCGTCCCATGCTCTGGTCTCAGTTACTGTAAGTAAAGCCCCAGCAGCCAATTTACAAAATCAACTTTGGAGAGCTCTGGCTTTATGTCTAGTTATTAAGCAACAGGACTGTCATTTGAGAAAGCATGTTATGGATCTGCTCAGAGTGTGGCAGGGTGGGCTGGGCAGTCCTTGGCCACACCAGGGCAGTTGCAGAGAATGAACAGCCCAGCCATAGCTCTGAGTGTCAGGAACAGCAATAAAACCCTATCAAGAAGGAACCACAAGCACCTAATAAGAATCAGATACAGCATAAAATAGGCCATGGGCATGCTCTTATCCAGATGCACAGGGAATTATGTACATAAACAGAGTATAATTTGGTTTTACATCTTATTTTTCTTCCACAACTTCAGAGGGAAATGAGTTACTTACTGGCAGTGGTGTGTAAGAAAGCTGCTGTTATGTACCCAGTGACTGCTCACACACAGCCTGGTGTGATGGAGCTGATTTCAGGGAACCAGGCACTTATCCCAGCTTGAAGTGGGGCGGAACAAACATCACAAAGTGCCCAGCTCTGGTGAGGAGGGATGAAAGGGGACCCTGCAAATGAGAAGCCTCTGGGGCAGGAGAGGTGAACCAGGGTTCCTCAGCACAGAAGGTCCTGCTGCTGGAGCTGCACCATGGACCAGGTGGAAGAGGTGCAGGCTGGCTCTGCAAGGTGACATTAGTCTCTTCCTTGGGTGTTGGAGAAAACACTTAGCTCCTTTGAAGCTGTGACTTTGGATTCAGTCTTAGGGCTGGAGAGGCAGAATTCCACCCTCTGCGCTTCCTGCTCCTGGTATGCTGGTTTCCAGGCTGGAGGGTCAGAAGGCTGTACAGCATTAGTGGGAGATTCACTTCCCACATGAAAAGCAAAGCTGCTTCCAGCCTTGCCTGCCTTGTGCTACTTGTGATGGCACTGCATTTGCTTTGATAAATGCAGAAATTCCCGGACCCAATGTACTCACAATCTAAATGCAAAGGGAAAGGCAGCTGTCAGTCAGCCAAGCAGGGCTGTGAGGCAGATGATCAGGGTGTTAAGTCTTGCTTGGCCTTGGTGAGGTGCATAAATCTGGGCAAATAACTTCAATCCTTTTCCTTTACATTGGAATGAACTTGCCCTTACTTTTAAAATTACTCACATACCTTGGGCTGCACCTCTGAGTGCAAGGTGTTATAATGGGACTTATGTTGATGTAAGGAAACTGTGTCTCCTCTTCTGAGGCTACTTGGAGGTTGCCTGACTTGTTTCCAGGACTGAGATTCCCAGTGTCAGAGAGGGACCAGTCTGACTCCTGCATTGCAGAAGTAAAGACGCTTCACTTGGTGGGCCTGGTAGAATTGGGACTTGTTTTCCCCATGGATCCAAACCTGCCTGACAACCTCATTCCTCCCCACTGCATAGCTGACTTCACAAAATGTATCCCTGATGTGCACCGCAGAGCAGAGAACTGCTTTGAGCCAACCCAGAGCTGTGTATCTTCTCACTACCATCAGCCCCCTTGCCAGGAAGGCCTTTCACCACACACTGCTGGTGTCTGTGATGACGCAGAACAGTCAGCAGTGCTTGGCTGCTTGGAGAAAAGAATGTGTTTAGGGCACATCTGCAGAAATGTAAACACTGCTTCTTCTCACTGGGAAGGTGATGCCCCAAAGACTCGACACTGTTTCCCATATATTTTGGTCAGAAATCCTTTCCTTCAAATGTAGCTGAGCAAGAATGCAGTTTCCCAGTGCTACTGTTACACAAAGGGGTCTGGGGGAGCTCAGCATCCAGCAGAACCCAGCTCCACTACAGCCAGACCTGCAATGCTGCAAGAGCTGTGTAATTGAGCCAGATTTGTGTTAATTACCTACTTACCTGTGAAAACTTTAAGGTTCAGGATTAAGGGCAAGGAAATTATACTCAGGGGGATGTTTTAATGAGCAGAAAAACCTATACTTTGTCTCAAAAGTTGCTTTTTTATATTAAAACCTCCTGGGCTTATAATTAGAAATTTAATGTTTTGTGAACTGCAGTTCAGAAACTATGGGGGGAAATAGTTTATTTTCCAACTGTCCTCTTCCTTAATGAATGTTCTCAGGTTTGTTTTTCAGTGGTTAATAAGGTAGCACTTATGCCCACCCTGTCTCACAGGGGGATTTTAAATCTATAGGGCACTTCTGATTATTTTATACATGTATGTATAAATTCAGGCAGTCATTGAACCAGAACTAATGTAAGTATTTGGCTCTTCGAGAGCAGAGGAGAGGGTGATGGAAAGGCAGACAGTGTGGGGAATCATGGGCCCCCCAGGGACTCACCCTCCTGGCTCATGGGAGCCAGTCTGACAGGCAGGGTGGCGTGGAGGGAGATTCTCAGGACAAGGCCTGCCTCCTCCAGAGGCCACGGCACCATGCAAAACACTTAATAAATGACATGATTTAGAGGCAATTAGGTAATTGTACCTCTCTGCTGTGCTCCTGAGTTCAGCACACACTCCAAGGTCTAGTCTGAGACAGGTGTTGCCTTGATCTCTGAAAAGCTGATTTTTTTGAAAGGATCTTTTCATTACATATTTTTTACCTCTCTTTAAGTCCAGGAGACTGGAGCAGGAAAGCTGCTGCCCATCTCCTGCTCCTCCCTAGGGCAGCCATCTACTCTGTCCTTCCTAATGCCAACAGCCCCAGCCCATGCCATTCCAGCACAGAGTTTTAATGCACAGCACTCCCCATTTCAGGGGGAAATTCACATGTGGTGGTGAGGTTTGGCCTATGTAAGGGCATTTTCCTTACACAGCTGTTGCTGGACACCATCAAAGGAAGCTGCACAGGGAGGAAAGAGTCAGAAATAGCAACCAAGAGGCTGGGTATAGCTTCAGACTGCCTCCTCATTAATCTCAGAGCAAAGTCACTTAAAATAACCCTGACCTTTGTTCCCCATCCATTTGCATGAAGCTGTTTAATTGTTCCTGTACCATGGAAAAGGACCATAGTGTGCATGGTCTTCCAGCAAGTTGGACTCATAGAGAGAAAGACTGATGGGGCATAGACTTGGCACTTCGGAGTTCAGGTGATTATTTATGAGGAGAAAAGGTGATTATCTGAGTTGGGTAACTTGCAGGAGGGCACATTTTTGGGGCTGGGTGTACACACTTTCATGATTGGGAAAGCAGGTGTAAAGGAGAGGTTCCCAGTGAGGAGGAAGAAGCACAGTGAGCCTGAAGGATGCTCGACTGCAGGAGGAAGCTTGCCACCACAAAAGTAGATTTCTCAAATCTGGAAGCTGGGTTTTTAAGCCCAGAAGCTGGCTCAGCAGTGGAAACATTTGGGGAACAGCTGGTATCAGCTATCACTGCTCCTCCTTGTCCACAGGGATGGATTGCATTGCTGTAAATTACTGCCTTGGCAGCAGTCCCTGTTCACACCCCATGCCTTGGTAAAATCGTAGGCTGGGAGTGGAAGTTGTGGAGCATCAGTCCTGGCTTTATGCCACCTGGGAGTGAAAGCAGTCCTTGGGAACCATTGGGTGAACTTTCTAGGAGCTTTTTTCTGCCTGAGAAGTTGGTTGTGAGGGACAAGCAAATTTAGATCTAACCCACATGATCTGCACATAGCAGAAATCCAGATACACCCAGAAGGAAAGAAGGGAAATTAGGACAACAGAAGTTGATGGGCTGAAAACTTAATTAACATGTTGGAAAACTTGACCTGAACTCAGGCTCTTTCCCTTTCTCTTTTCCTTTGTCACTATTGGTTTGGGTTTGATTTTTGATATTACTACTCAGAATAAGTTTTGCTCAGAAATTAGGAATAAATTATATCAGCTAAATGTCAGGCTAATTTGTTAATTTTGTTGCAATGCAGTGGAAAAAGGATATAATTCCCCCATGCACCTTCATCTGGTTTACTCTGGGGCTCAGCTAATAGTTTTGCAGCACTAAAGTTTCAAGTAATCAAATTAACAACTCAAAAGGTTTTTCTTTGTCGTGTTCATCTGCTGTGATAGGATGGGGAGCAGCTCCTTGTGATACACTTGGAATAACACATTGCTGCTGTCTTATTCTATACTCTGTTACATCCCAGCCCCTTCCCTCACTTTCTGTGGCAAACAAGCAACAGAATGACAAATAAAGCCATGGTTGCCTTTGTCAGCTCCAGCTTCTTGTGCTGCAGGCTAGAAGAAATACCCACATAATCATGCTACTGTCCCATATTTATTTAAAAATATTAAACTATTTATAATGGAGAGGTCATCAGCATACAGCATTCATTAGCAAGGGCTCCAGGGAAGAGATGGCAGTGAGTGAAAAACACAAACACACTCTCCAAAAAAGCAGCAAAGAAGCATCCTTTGGAAATGTCAGGGCTGAGAAGCAATTAAAACCAGGAAAAGTTAAAATACAGTGAATTTCAATAGTCTGAGTGCTGCAGCAGCCAGCTCTGGCTGTCAGGAAAGTCATGGTGGGATTCCCATGGATGTAAGGATAGATGATAAGGTCTATGCTCACAGTAAAATGTAAATGGATTTTCTTTATGAAAAGGAGGATTAAATTGCTGCTTGTGCAGAGAACCAACAGCAATGTAGGAAGGCAGCAGGTTGGGGAGGGAAGGAGGGAGTGCTGGGTTCATGCAAGGGTTGTAGGATGCTGAGCTTCTCTCTGAACTGCAGGGTGGCTGCCAAGCTGCACACAGGTGAGTGTGAGGTTTCTGCCAGAAGCAGGCTAGAAAACATCACTTGAGGGGAAGAGGCTGCTTTGAATGACATTGTGAGAGTCCAGCATTGGCTTGGGCTGCTCAGCAATGGCCATTTGACCTTGCAAGGTGTTTCTGGGCATCACAGGGCAAGTGGGTGTCAGAGTGAAATGATAAAAGGAGGGAGTAGGAGGTGTGATCTCTTCTGGAATTGTTTCTGAGCAAACAGGAATTTGTCCAATAATGCAATCTGAAGATACTTCATGCTACAGCAGTGCTTTTATAGCTCTTAGTCCCCTTCACTTCATCCATCATTGGACTCTGTTCAGAAGGATTGTTACACCTAGTGCCATCCTGTCCCTGCTCACTTTGCATGCAGGGAAATGCCAGTGTAGTCCTGAAGATCACAATTAGGATAATGAACTGAAAGAGGTCAGAAGAGATGAAATATTCATCTTTGGCTTCACATGCCCTTTCAGAAATTAATTTGCATTGGGCAGTTACGTGGTACTTTTCTTTTTATATTTCCTTTTCTCATTCTTTTTTAAAATAGACGTGGATCACATCCAAAACCCAAAGTGCTCAGATGGGCTTTGAAGCTGTCTCTGGCTCTTTATGCTTCCCATTTTCTAGACTGTCTTCTGAAAATGTTTTTAGAGATTTCTCACTCCAGCTTTTCCCTTACCTGCCCATAGGATTTTAATCATTTTAGTGACAACACAGTTGCAGCTGGTGCATAAGTGGCCAAAACAAAACCAAGAAATCTATTTTCCTTCCTTCTCCACCCCAAGGTCTTCCCTCTCTCTGGTTTTTGCCTTTGCTTTTTCTCCCCTCCTGTCTTGAAACTCCACTAAAAATTTCCCAGCTTTTAACAGTCCCTGCAGGCACAGAAGGAATGATCCTTAATTCCCAATTTCCATTCTACTGCCGGGCTCAGGGCACTTTTTTTCAATGCAGAATTATACAGAAATTCCTACAGGGACTTTTCACATCCATATTTCCTTGTAGCACTGCTGCTGAATCATCTAGGAACTGAAAGTTGCTTGGCTGGAGAGCAATGTGTTTTTATAAATTATCGACATGCTAAAATTGGCCCTGGTCCAAGACAAACTTTGTTCTTTGCTAATTTGCCTTGGGTCTAATCCCCATCACAGTGAGGAGGATGAAGATGAGTCATCTCCAGCCGGTAAGGCTGGACGTTGGACCCAGTGATACACACAGGAGGTGGAAACTGGGAACATACATGCCAGGAGTGGATTTAGAGCCAAGATAGAAGTGCAAAGACAATTCTATTGGTTCAAATATTGTCTCCAAAGAGTCACTGGGGAGAAACAGCTCCCAGGAGCAAGTAATTCACTGCAGAAGCTGCGATGGGCTTCTTTTTCCCCATTCTGGTTCTCTGCTGGGCAGTGGACTGTGTCTGTCACTATACAATGCAATCTAGTTTCCATGGATCTGGATCTTCAACTAAAAGCTCATTTGATGCAAGTCAGGAGTGTTAAGACTTTATTCTACGGCAATAAAAAAGAAATGAGTCTGGCAGTAAAAGCGTGTTGAGGGATGTATGGAGATATGGTGTCCATCCATATGTGGTGCTGCATGGATGGATTTATTGCACAGGGTTTTGCGCAGTGGTCTTGGGATTGTGGAAAGCCTCCATGACGTCATGCTGGGAACTGGGAGTTGAGCTGTTCCTGCTGCGTGATGGGAGCCATATCCTGATTTATCCCCGCTGCGGTGGCTGCCTGTGACAGGTCTGGCAAGCTGCTGTCGGCAGAACCGTGCAGTGGATGCCGTGACCTCTGTGGGCAGAGCAGGAAGGTGGAGCTGCTTCCTCTTCGAGCCTGCCTGCCAGGGACATGATTCAGATTTTACAGCTAATTGACTCCACTGATCTTGCTGCCAGAAAGGGATAATATTCAATGAGTCGCTTGTCTTTCAATAGCTGCTGTCCAAAACCTTGCATGCACCTTATAAAACCAGTCCTGTGACTTGGCTGACTGGTTGCTCAGAGGCACAGACTCTCCCATGACCCTCCTGCATTTTATTTTACTTGCTGCTTTGTGCCCTGCAACTATTCCATCACTTGGGAGGAGGTGGTGGCTGTGTGCTGAGTGACCCAAAGGAAGGACTTGATGTGATTCCCCCATATCTTTCTGCTTCTGATTAAAGCCTCACTCCACAGAGGCTAATGAGCCTGGTGGAAATTAATGCCATCAGCCCCAGGTAGTAGGAGGAGCTTGACTCAAAGCTGACTGGAGCTCACTGGGAGCACTGGCTTGAAGCCCCATGAGCCCACATTCCTGTTGTGCTGAGGGCTCTGTGTTTTTGTGGACAGCCCTGAGCTTGCAGTTGAAAGGCATGATAAGAAGTCCATGTGGCAAACGAAAACCAAGCAGCCCATCCATCACTGAATCACAATGAGGGAGGAAATTCAGGAAACTTGTAAATACCACTCCAAGGAGGCCGGCATGTGCCACAAGGACAGGCTGGCAGTCGGACAAGCCCCAACACTGCTGCTGGTTTCTTGGTCTGCTCATCTGCCACCCAACTGGAGTTCATTTGTTAATGCTTCTTCCCAAAGCTGGCTCCCAGCAGAGCCACCTCTGAGCTGGCTTTCATCTCTGCACCGTGCTGGAGAGCAGTGCCAGACTGGAGCACGGACCAGTGAAGAGCCGACAGCTCCAGGATCCAGCCCCTCATTCTTTTGTGATGATGCTTGGAAAACACAGAGCAAACAATGCTGTAGGAATAACTTAGCCCACATACACTACAGAAGAGCTGTTCCCATGATGGTTGCTCAGTCCCTGACTAATTTAGCACACAGGATGGGCTGGCAGATTATGCAGCAAGACAGGCTAATTTGGGCCTGCGGTTCATGTGAAAGAATGACGAGACGGGCTGGGAGACAATGAGTGCTAATATTAGGACACCAGGCAGGGAGTCAGGAATCCTAATCCCAACTGCAACTGACCTGCTCCCAGGCCCCACATCCCCCTTTGATGCTGCCTGGAGAAAAAGAGCATCTCCCTTTATGTTTGCCTGAGTTAGCCCTGGGAGCTGTTTGTCCCAAACAAGACTTCTGGCTGTTATTCTATATAAATAATAAAGATCATAATCTTTCCATAGGGGGTATGGCATGGCAGGGGGAGTTCCACATATCAGAGCTGCTGCTTTTGTTGGCCCAAGCTCATATGTGCAATAGACGCTGTTTTAGCATAAAGATGCTCTTCTGGAACCAGCAAGCAAGAAGCTGATTGGGGATGTTTCTGTGAAGATACAGCATCAGACATCACCATGAATTCTTCTGCTCCAGTGCTTCAAAAAGCAAAATGGGGTTTGTATATCTTCCAAATCACTGAGTGGTATCTCGTGGTGTGTTAATTGGCTCTGCTTCTGAGAATATTTGTGTGTATGCTCAACTTTACACATGTGGCTTGTCTGATGCCTGTAAATTACTCTCATGAGCAAAGTAAAGCGAGGCCCCAGATGGCTGCAGGATTGGGGCTGTGCTGTCTGTTGCTGCCTTGTCTGTCGTGCCTTTTGCCAGAACTATAATTATGACCCAGAGAGGGGTGAAGGAAGAGCATATCCATATTTCTCCAAAAGAACTCCTTTCCCAAACCATCAGCTTGTCCCATGATTGTGCCTTACTGTTATCTTTTTTATTTCTTTTTATCTCTTTGAGGCTACTTGGTCAAACTTTTGAGGAGAATTAAATCAATTCTCTATTATAGAAATCTTTCTTCAACTCAGGGGTTTTATAAGGGAAAAGGGATTTTTGCTGTTTATTCTGTATACAGAATTGCTATTGATATGCTGTGCATTGATCCTTCACTGTTGAGAAAAACAAACCCTTCAAAGTGGAGCTGGTGGACAAGATACTGCACTGATACAACCCCATGTGCCAGTTAGTTTTGGGAAGCTGAGCCTTTGTGGCTAGCTTTGTTTTCAATCCAAATCATGAGATCGGCACCTTTAATTATCTCCACTGAAATTATTTGACCCAGACTGTGCCATGGGGAGAGGTGGCTTATTCTGAGCTTTTTCTCCCTGCTTTCTTTCCATATTTAAGCCATTAGACTTGAATGCACATCCATCACAAGGAACTATCAACTTACTCAGCATGCAGCGTCTTTGAAAGGTTCAGACTTTGCCTCTTCTTTATGGCACCATAAAGACTTACAGCAGAACTCTTTCCTGATTTAGCTATTTCTTACTAGTTTTCAGGGGGAATGAGTAGCAAGTTTTGTGTTCAAGATACACAGAAAAAATAGAGGAAACAGGGGAAGGACATGGAACAGCATCTCCACTAGCAGAGCTGGTAGTGGAGTTTGAGGATGTGATGAGGCTCTCTGTGTATCCACAGAGGGAACAAAGAGGGTAATAAAGGAGGAGAGAATAAGCCTCTCAAGCTGAAGTGAGTTTGGGTGAGAGTTTGTGCTTTGGGCAGTTGTGTTGAGCTCTGGCAGCACAAATCAGAGGTTAGTCCTTTTCCTTTTTAAGCAGCAGAAGCAGAAAAGGGTAGGTTTATCAGCCAAGACAGGTGAACTGGGATAGCTTATCTTAGCAGGACACAGTGTCTACTGAAATGTCTCCAGTAACTCATGTAGAGCCATTAAAATAGCAAAGAAAAATTCCTAGAGAAGAATGTGACTTAGTAAGACTTAACATCTACCAGACCAGGGGGAGGAATTTGCTCCTTTGATAACTAGATCATAGTCAAGAAAGACTAGAAAAAAACAACATTTTTCTTTTTTCTTTCTTTTCATTTTGGAAATGCTCCTCTGTGTACCAGAGACCTCTACTCTGGTAAAATCTGCCCCCAATGAGCACTTCATTGGGTTTTCTTTCAAATTTCTTTTAGAAAGTTGAAACATGTGGGAGGCTCAGCTTCCCTAGCAAAGCCAATCTGATCCTTACTCTAACCAACAGGCTTTGCCCACTCTGCTCTTGACTTCTCAGGAGCTTTCCAAGGCTGGGTTGCAGCCCAGCTCCCTCCTTGCCAAAAAACCACACCCACAGCAATCATATCCTGGAACAGAACAGCTACTGCAGGGAAGATATGTCTGAAAGAAAGTAATAAATTTGGGAGCACAAGTGCTAATGGAAGTTAATGAAATCTACAATTCATAATTGTGTTGGATTTTTTTTATAATCTTGCTTTTTAAAAGGACTGTTGGACACCTTGAGGCCATTATCCCTGTGGGGCATCCCATTCCCAGGTGGTTACTTTGAGCCCTTGTGCTTCCACCCAGTGAGCTCAGCAACATCCCAACATACTCTGTCTGTTGTGTGTTATTTAAGCCATAGGATATCATAGAGCGTGTTTTATGGAGCCATTAATTTATGCTGTGGGTGACTTTAACCACCCAAGAAGTGTATTAATGGCCCTATAAAATACACCCCAGAGTGTCTTAATATGGTTATGAGATTGATCTTCAGCTTTATGTTCCGCTATGTGTAATATTACTGAAATAAATTGCAGAGGAAGGTGACATGGGATCCCAGCAAGGGATGAGTTTCCTTTCCCTTCCTAGAATCCTGAGATCACAGATTCACTCTGAGCCAGCTGTGGGGTGGGACTCCCTGTTGCCAGAGGCCGGAGGTGTCCCACACTGTGCTGCCTTTAGGATGGAACTTTCTGGCCCAGCTCTGCAACCAACCTTAGGCAGTACCTGTCTGTGCTGGCTGGTCAGTGGCTTTAACCAGAGCTGCCTGTGTCCTGACACTTGGAAGGTTTTCTATAAATAAAGGGTTTGTTCAGTACCTGAGCTTGGGTCACCTGCTGAAATGTTTGCCAGAGCGAGGACTCAGAGCAGCATCAGCCCATTCCCTCCTTGCTACCAGAGAACAGCACCATCTAGTCAAGAAACCCTGGACTCTACATAGAAAATGCTTCTTCAACAGAAGCTGGGTGGGATTACTATAAAAAACAATTCTTATTTGTGTAACAACAGCAATATATGGCTTTCCTATGGACAGATTCTGGTACCATGAGGAGTTACCAGAGTTACCAACAGGAAACTCCAATGTCTGAAAAACTGGGTCTTGCTTAGTCTTTTTTTTCTCTCTTTTATCCCAGCATCCATGTTCTTAGGAATTCAACACCTTTAGGGCTGTGATGTCAAAGAACTGAGGGTTTGGGATTCAGCTGGAAATTAAGAATAAATTCTTCCGTATTAAATAATCTGTGCTTTTCTGGAGCCTTAATTATTGTCATCTTCTTTTATGCTCTCTGGTGGGAGTGCATGGCTCTGAACTGCCATAAACTCACAACATTCTTAGGGACTAGACATGATTTTTCATCCCAAAAACAAAATTCTAGGTTTTCCAAGTTTCAGTAGGAAATCTGGGAGAATGATTTCATGCTTGGTGGAGATTTGACCCATTTTAGAATCCAGGACACAGCACAAGATTTCAGAGATGCTTATGAGATCAAGACCATGGGTCAATATACTACTTGAAAGAACCCCTTGAGCTGTTGGTTTGCAGCAGGGTCCAAAGCATGCAGATCACCTTCTAAAGGAGAAACGGGAGCACCAGCCTGCTCATCCTGACAGATTAGAGACTGGCATCAGATGGGTTACCAAACCATGGTGACTATAGACAAAAGAGCAAGAGACTTGGACTCTCCTTAGAGGTCTGAGCCAGCCCAAATCAGATTTTATAGGGCTGACATGGGCTGTGAGCTGTTAAAGAGCATGTAGACCTACACAAGATGAGGCAGGACCAGCAGCTGCAGGTGAGGCAGGATGGCTGCAGAGAGCCTTTCTCAGATGAGGAATGTGCCTGAGGTTCTCCCTGCACTGTGCTAATGTTCAGCTGTTCCCTACGTAGGTGCCCTGTGACATTTCCTAATTACAGTTTATAAAGCATTTAGGGACCCTTGCTAAAAGGAGAGTATCATCATTAGAAATGCAGCTGTTAGAGATGAAGACAGGCTGTTAATCATTAAATCAGTCCCCTGCAAAGGCAGGACCACTGTACCCTGTGAGACAGGCCATACTGTGCATATGAAATGCAATGACAGGTTTGTATGGTGTAATAATCTGATTATCTATTGGGCTGGTGTCAGGGACTCTTCTGGGCAGGAGCAGCCCTGCCATGGGTCACAGGCTCAGTGCTGTTCAAGGCTGACCAAGGACTCCCTTTAATAGAGAAGGCTAGAGCAGCTGTGTCCTGAAATCATCTTGTTGCAGTAGTAGGTGCTGGGCAGTCACAGAGTCAGGAATGAGGACAACAAAAAAACCTTTGGCTATATTTGAGCTCTTATAAGTGGTGCCAGCTTCCAGGTCCTAGGGCTATCCAGATTGACCAACTGGTCCTTACTGGATGCAAGTAGGAGATAAAATGTTAGGAAGTTGGCCCTGGAGAAAAACTGAAGGGAGACTCTGAAAATCAAGAGAAAGTTCTGGCTGGGACTAGCTGTTTTTTTAATTACCAGCAAGAACAATTTTGAGAACACAGTGGCCCAGACATGACTACAGTGTTAGGATTATGAGGGGAACAGCTCACACTTTCATTAGTGTTGCTGCAGTGTTTGTAAGCAAACTGAAAATGGTCCTTGGAAATCTATCATCTCATAAATCTTACTAGCAAAATTGTTTTCCTAAATAATGTTTTTCAAAAATTTTTCCATGAAGCATAAGTAGTTTTGAAGATCTATTCAGGGCAGCCACAGCTCATGTGATGCTCACATGGATCCCAGATGATTTTTAGCTTAGCAGGGCTGTCACATAACACATCCCGCAAAATGATGGTGATGAAAATACGTCACACCCAGCTCTTGGCTGTGAACAAGAGTCTCCTTGCACTGTGAGCTCACGCCTGTGACACAACTATCACAGATGAGAGAGAAACCCTTCCCCACATGCCACGCTGCTGCTCTGCAGGATTCACAGACCTCCTGAGCATTTATTGCCCAGGGGATTCAGCCTGATGACCTATCCAGTCTTTATTGGCAAAGGCACAGTAAAAAGTGTGCTGTCATCCTAAAAGTGACAAATTGGGTAACTGGTTACTGAGCCAGCAAAAGCAGATGTGCGTGCAAATGAAGTATTAAAGTTCCAAATGGAAAGAAACCTCTTAGATGGAAGCAAACAAGAGCTAGACACAGCAGGTACTTTGAATTTCATGAATCCATTTGTACCCAAGAAAGCAGGTTCTGCCCTTTCCTTGGAAGGACTTTCCTGAGCACTGGCAATCCTATCTGCTTCCCATGGAGACCTGGACAGGGGTGCCTGAGGCACAAGGGATGGAATTGACTCACTGTTGTGCTATGTGACATTGGACAAACCCTTCCATTGCTTTGCCTCAAGGTGGCTATGCCACTTGGGCCAGACACCTCGGCTTCTGCAATTGCAGAGCAGCGTCTGCAGTGATGGGAGTTTTATGAAATAGCCAGATGAGAGACTGCAGATGGGGAAAGGAGTAAGATTGCAGGGTGTGAGGGAAGGACAGGCTTCCCTGCTTCACCCAGCAAGGTGTAAGGACAGGGAAAGTATCCCTGTCGCCTCTCTCAGGTCGGTGAGCTAAGCCTGGCTGATAGCTGGGTCAGCATTACGTTGGTCCGAGCTCCTTCTCCAGCTACCGCACACGGGCTCCCCGAGCCTGCCGGCTCTCCTGCATCGCGGATTATCGCGGTACACGCTTGGCTGGAAGGATGCGAGACGAGAGAGCGACGCGGACAGCAGCGAGACTCTGCGGGCTGCAGTGACTGAGCGCGCGTTAGGGCAGCGCAGGGAGCCAGATCGAGCTCTTTGTTTCCCTGTGTCACTTCTCAGTCCCGATTAGCAGCAAAATAGGGCACGCACACATCTGACAACTGAATTCCTTGCTGGAAGGGGTTCGGTCATGCATAAGACTGTTCAGAATGAGGCCTGGCTTTCAGGTTTGGAAGCATGGAGCATGACCTGGAAGGGACAGCTGGTACATGCACGCTTCCTTATTTCCCCTTTTAGAGTTTTGCATCAGTTCTGTGTAACTTTGAAGAGTTGTGGTCAAGGACATACAAATGGATGCCTGTCCCTTTCCCAGCAGACAGACCTCACTATCCGTCTGCCCACCTTCTCAACAATCACTCGGAGAAAAGAAAATGTGAGAACGTTATTAATGTCTCAAATTCAAGCACTCAGTGAAAAAGCAGAGCACTAAGGGCAGGAGCACGACTTTCACCCAAGCCTTGCGCAAGCGCTTTGATACCATTCTAATGACGGGCTTGTGCAACTTTTTCCTCGGGACTTGGACTTTGTGTGTCCTCTCACGTAACAACCACCTGGAAAGCACAGGTGAGAAGTGATTGCAGCGGTTTGCGGCTGGGAAAATCCTAGAAATCCTACCGGGAAAAGCAAAAGACTGACATCCTTTCTGCTTCAGAGCACGAGCATCTCCGGGACAGCACGACCCGCGCCCCCAGCCCCTCTCGCAGAGGGATCATTCCAGCCCGGGGGGAGTCCGTCCTCGCCATCGCGCGGGGGGACGCCGGCAGGGACTTCTCCCGTCGGGAAAGTTGTCGGTGGGAGCGGGGAGGAGCCGGGCCGGCGCGGGGGGCGGCGGGCCGAGCCGTGCCGTGCCGGGGGCGGGGAGCGGGCGGGGGCCGGGCCGTGCCGGGGCGGGCCGTGCCAGGGCGCCTGCGCCGGGCGGCGCGGAGCGCGGCGGAGCGGGACGGACCGAACTGGAACAAAACAAGCGGCGCTTTATATCGCCCGCGAAGACTCCGCACCCCGCGGAGAGGGGGAGCGACAACACCCGCGCGGCTGCCGGATTTGCTTTTCCTTTTTTTTTTTTTAGGCGCTTTTAATTTTTTTCTTTTTTAAAAAATTATTGTTTATTTTTAATAAGAGGGGAGAGGGGCGGGCGGCAGGCGGTGCGCGCCCTCCGCGGGCGCGGGGCCGTGCGGGCGGGGATGGCCTGAGCGGGCGACGTGTCCGCGCCGCCCCATCCCATCCCCGCGCACCTGCCGAGCGCGCCCCGCGGGCGCGGAGGGTCGCGCAGCGCCATGTCGCGGGTCGTGCAGAAGAAGAACCACTGGTCCAGCCGGGTGCGGCAGTGCGCGCTGACCCGCGGGCCCGGCGGGCAGCTGGGCTTCCCCCTGCTCGGCGGCGCGGAGCACGGCGAGTTCCCCTACGCGGGCGCGGCGGGGGACGGCGAGGCGGCGCTGAGCGAGGGGGAGCTGCTGCTGGAGGTGCAGGGGGTCCGCGTCTCGGGGCTGCCGCGCTACGACGTGCTGGAGGTGATCCGGAGCTGCAAGGACCCCATCGTGGTGAAAGCCGTCCGACAAGGTGCGAGGGGGGACGCGGAGCGACGGGGCGGGACGGGGGGACGCGCTCCGCGCTGCCCGTGGGGCTACCGGGCCGCTGCTGCGGGGCTGGGTGGCCACGGGGGAGTGCGGTCGAGCATCAGCCCCCTGGGGCAGCGCAGGGCCCCGACACCGCGAGTGTCAGCGCACCCACCCGTGTGCGCACCTTTTCCGAGGGCACTGATGCACAGGCAGCTCGTCCTGAGCCCGCCTGCAGCCGTCCCGCAGTTCCCTGCCCTGCGTTAAGCGCCGTGAGCAATTGCGTGAGACTTTCCCAAAGGCACCGCGGTGCCGTCAGCGCTCCCTGCGGGGCACCCACGCGTGTTGGGGGCAGCTCGGTGTCTGCTGACCCCTGGAGAGGCTGAGGGAACCCCACAGCTGGGGAAATGTGGCAGAGATCCCTTCCTCCAGCAGCTGAGCATCCTGTGGAACTGCTGGGTGGTGACTGTAGTCTTGTTCAGAAAGTGCAGCGTGTGTTTCCCTGCTGCTGCCGTGGGAAGAAAAAGCTTGGACGCTCCAGCATCTTCCCTCTCTGGCTGAAAGGCAGCTCAGGTTTGCCTTTTTCCTACCAGTTTGCTGCGGTGAGCTGGTGAGGGCACAGCCGTGCTGCCCTGCAGCACACAGGTGAAGGCATGCACAGGTAGCTCTCCCTTTTGATTGAGGAAGAGGATAGGAAGAGTCCTCCCACTCAACAGTCGCTCAACAGGTTAGCTGACAGGCTTGGCTAATAGGTTGGTGATTTCCAGGGCAGGATTTGAATTTAATGCCAGGAAACTTGGTGCTGCTGTAGCCACTGAGGCTGTTCCGATGGGCAGGATGAGCCGGACTGCATTCGGACACCCTGAGCTGTGTCAGGCAAAGGAGCATCCCGAGGTCAGCTCCAAGTGGAGGAAGGAAGGGAAGTTTTCTTTGTGTCACCCAAGAGATTCCTTAGGGGAAAGTTTATTCGTCATCCAGACATGTATGCATCCCAAAGCTGGGTTTTTTGCTGTGGCTTGTGGTGCGAGAGGGTTTTTTCCTGTGCTTGGTTCAACCCAGCTGGTTGCTGCAGACAAAATTTATGGCCAGCTGGCAAGACTGTCACCTGAAGTCTTCTCCCTGGGCTCACTGATGAGCTGAGCTGAAGGATTGCAGGCACTTGTTTCACAGCCATCCTTCAAGCCTCCAGTGCTGGAGCAAATCTCGGTGATGGCGTGTCAGAGAGGAGCTAAACTGTGTCTGTGCAGTTCCCCTCAGCCACCTGCCCCAGAGCTGATCTACCAAAGCACAGATACTTGTTAGTCCTTTCCAAGACTCAGACATATTCCAGGAAACAGTGTCAAACCTTCAACAAAACCAGTTTTCTTTAAACAAATGTGTATTTTCCCTGCTGCGTTCTCTCTGCTTCACTGGGAAGTGCAGAGGGAAACTGAGCCTGCTGTTTTCCCTGCCCAGGCGGGAGGGGGAGAAAAGAATGAAGAAAAGTATGAGGAAATTAGGCAGAGTTTTTTTTACATACTGATTGTTTTAGCAGAAATGTTAAAATACAGCTTGTGGTGTTGCAATGTGATCAGTGTTGGTGGATGAAGGAAGGTGTGTAAAAACACCCCCTTCCCAGCCAAGCAATTCATGATCAAACTTTTTGTTATTTTGGAAACGGGAGTTAATAAAAACATGTCCTGGGAAAATACTGCAAATGACAGAACTTGGTGGTAAATGTGTCTCAGCTCCAGGATATGGTCAAAAGAAGGAGCAGAAAGCTGAGTTTTAGCATAGTGGTTTGGTTTACCTGAAAAATGGGAGAAAAGGGTTCAAAGACCTTGCTGGAAGTTAGAGCGGGCCCTTGAACCTTGTACCATTGTCATCTGCAGCTGAGAACTAAGCACCTGGTTACTGTGGGGTTGAAGTTTCCTTTTTTTTTTTTTTTCTTTCCACATATTTTAAAAAATGCTTTATTAGCCAAGAATGTAGAACAGAAATAAATATTCGGGTTTTTTAAAATAATTAAATGTTTTTGTGGTCTGGAAGGCAGTTTCCTGTGCCTGTCAATGATAGCCTGGCATTTGTGTGCTGCTCTGTGCAGAGCAGGGATCTCCCTCACGGATCAGGATCATAAGCATAGAAAAGGAGAGTACTTTAATTAAAATGCATTACTTCTGTGTTGATTAAAAATCTCATTATGGGGATGGCAACTGTCTTTTAACAGGAAATTCGTGGCACTAGAGCAGACAGCAAAGGAGTGTGCAGATAAGATTGTTTTCAACTCTGATTCTCCTCCTCCTCCTCCTCCTCCCAGTTCTTAGTGGCTAATTGACTGGCACTGAAGTGCTAGGGCAATATTAGCCTGGAAATGTATGTTTTATTGCCTTGTCTGTTTTGTATGACATTTACAAGGCTGGAAAAACAGGAAATTTACTATAAATAAGTCAGTCATCTGCAAGCATGAACAGAGAAAATAACTGTTCTGACCTTGCACTTGGTGAAAGAGACTAGGATGTGAAACATAGGTGGAATAGGCTGTGCCTGGGCTTTGTCATTAAACCAGAGTTTAGAGTCTTAAAGGTTCACGTACAATATTTTTTCTTGTTTTTGTGGGTGGTAAGTTTGAATAGGTTCCCACAAAGTACAAAAAGGGGGAACCTATCTGAATTCTCTTAATGGGAATACTGGTATTTAATACTGCTCAGATGGGATTTCTTGGTCCTTCACTTACCCTGTTAGAAAGAGTGAAGAAAGCTAAAGAACTTTAATGAAGCTTTTCCTTTCTTTTCCTCATATCTGCCCTTTTTGGTATTATGGTTGAGAAAAAACCTGTACCATTATAGTTGCCTGGTTTTGGGAGAGAGAATAAGAATCTCCTGCCATGAATCTTAGTAACTTTCAGAACTGTCAAATGTGTGAACAAAACTCAGTTAATATGTTGTGCTTTTATGACTGACTGTTTCCGTCTTACATCTGTGCTTGAATTCTGATGAAATTGGCAATTAACTTCTGTGCAGTTAATAAATGCATTTTTATTATTAGTTGGTCTGAGAGTATGGAATTAATAAATTGAATTATAGGAGCGGTGGTCAAATATTCTTGTATAAAGCTGGCATTGCCTTGACTCAGCTGTATTGTGAATATTGAAACTTCCCTGAATACATTTCACATTTTTCAATATAGCTCCCTTGGATAAATTGAAGCATAGTTATAAAATCAGGCACACTGTTTCTTCTCATGGATCTGCGTTAACAGAGTCCAGCACAACAGAACAGAAGTTTATTGTGCTATTCTCCACAAGGAAAGAACTAAGGCTGTATCTATCAAAAGTTGACCATGATTTGTTTGAGCCAAAGTATTTGGGTTTTCATTCTCCCTCAGCAAGAGATGGGCACATTCAGAGAGATTTCCAATTGCAGCCTTTTACTTGTTTTGCTCTTTGGTTTCAATGAGCTGTGCTAAATCATACCAAGCCTGATGCTTGGTATGGGAAACTGTCAATATGTTTGTACACTTATTTTTAAATTGTTTTTCTTTAGTTCTCATTTCAGCGCTTTGCTTCTCTAAAATGTTTCAGAATCCCAACCTCTAAAAGACCAATCTCTTTGAAACCAAGAGGTGCTGAGAGTGGTTCATGCAATTAATAATTTTCATTTGCAGCTGGAATGATCCCGCGGTAGGGGGGAATTGAGGGAGTTTGTGGGGGTGTTTTTTCAGCCCTGTACAGGGCAAACAGGAGCAGGCATGATCCCAAACAGAAACAGTCACTGTTTACTCAGTGCTATCAGCTGCATTTGTTTCTTTTCAAACATTAACTTGACCCTAAGATAAATTCTGAAATACAGTGCAGTGACTCAATGCTTCAATGTCAGGCTGGCATCTGCTATACATGAGATGTTAAACTCAGTTACATATACCAGTGTGAACAAAACCAGCTTCTTTCAAAAAGTTTGTGTGAGCTGGTATTTCCATCTTTTCCTTTTATTTTCCTGAGAGGGCTGGTGAGATCATTCCTGTTTGATTCAGGGAGTTTTCTTTTTGTAAAACATTAAAAAAAAATAAAGAAAAAGAGAGAACAAGAAGAAAATGTTGATGCCTCTGTAAATTGCTGTGTGTTCAGTGGTTTAGCAAACCCAGGGAAACAGTGTCACTTTGTGCGTGGTGATGCTGAATATCCCACGCGAAGTGCCGGGTCCTGGCATTGCCGAGCCCGGCAGTGAGTGCTGGTGCCCATGGGCTGCCCTGGGATGAGCAGAGCTCGGGCTGGATGTGCAGGCAGCTGCCTCTGGGACAGGGATGGAGAGGCTGCTTAGACGGTGAGCTCCTGCTGTTCCCAGTTTACCTCTGCAGGGTCACAAATGAGCTCCAGAAAGTGTTTGCCACCTGTCTTTGCTTGCTGAGTACCAGTCACATGCACGGTGAATTCTGCAAGTCGTTTTTCCATCTGACCCAAATTCTTTTAGAACCCAAGTGGATTTGAAGTGGAGAGAAAGATTTGCCAGCTGAAAACTTGGGTGATGTTCATGCATTTTAGATTTATAAGGTCTGTTTTCAGCTCTGACCTGCTGGGTGACCGTTGGATGAGTCACTACTGAAATATAAAATAAAAAAAGAATCTCTTTTTCTCTCACTTTGAACATACTTGCTACAAATCAGTGGTGTTCTTTCTTTAAATTAGTCCCGTATTTATTAGTTGTGTAATGTGTATGTCTTGTATTAAAATATTGCCATGAGAAAGACCTTATCTTCACTGTACTTGAATTTACTGTGTTGTATTTGTCAGGATTTAAAGTTGATCCTGCTTGTGACAAATCAGTCATCCAGCCTCTCCTGAGCCATGAGGTAGCACCCCAGAGATGGATGTTAGAGCCCAAGAGCCACATCTTGGCTGTTATAAAAGTTTTCAGGAATTAATATGATCCTTTTAATGGCATGAAATGGGATTATATTTTCCACAATAAAGTTAATCTTTCCACCCATTGAGATGGGACTCCTGGTTCCCTCTTTATGGCCAGTCAGATCACAGAGCAATTAAATCACAATTATAGTCTAATTATGAACAGTCATTCAACATAATTGCAAAATAAGATGTTAACACCATCCTGCGTGTTGTTCCCTGTTTTTAAGACTGCATTATAACTCCTGCATGAGTGAATAATTGACCTGCTATTGTGATATTTAGGATTCATCTCCCATGTTAGAAATTTAAGAACTCTTTTTACCAGGTTTGAAAGCCAAACCGGCTCATTGCTGTTCCTATGTTTGGGATTATCATTTTCCTCTGGTTCAGGTCAGGCTGTGATCATTCATGCATCTCTTCTGGCTGTTTCTGTATCTCTTTATCTGATGCCTGGGGATTACACTTACTCCTTTGGCAGTGTATGCATGCACAGGGGAACATTCGCCCCAGGGCAGCTCCATTAAGGTATAAAGATATTCAGAGTAGCATTTTTGTGGCTGTGCAGAACTGATGATTCGGGCCCTCATTCATTAGACTTCAGCATGGCTTAGTTTGAAAGTAACATAGAAGGTGAGAAGATACTGCTGCCCCAAGGGCTTTTTCTATTGCATTAGCATGGTCTGAGCTGTAGGCAAGGGTAGCATCCTTGGGACCTCTGTTCAGGTTTTTAAAAATAATTGGCCAAGTTTTTTATTTACATTCCTTAACTCTAGACACAAGCTATTCTTACTAGTTATTTCAGGTGTTTCGGTTTTTGGGCAGTTTTTTTGCTCTTCCTCTGGCTTTGACTGGAACTTGTAAATCAAAGTGTTTAGTTTTGATCTTTGTGTGCTTCAAGTGACTTAAATTTCTTGATGAAAAGCACAGAGTAGTGGTTCTGTATGAGCAAGTACTGTGAATTTATAAAAGGACTATGAAAAATTTGAGGCAAGACGTTAGCTGGAGGCAGGAATCCTTGCTGTGAGCACTCAGTAGTACTTGGACAGCTGGTGCTCAGACCTCTCCATCCTGTCTGAGCTCCTTCCAGCTCCATGTCCCAATTCCTGGAGCATCAAAATACAGATCCTGGTCCATATCTCTCCAGAGTTTTTCTCCAGCTCAGCTGTGGAAAAGATTTATTTTTGTCTTTTAGAAACCAAGCATAAAGTGACCTTTTTGCACCAAGGGCACAGGGATGGGTCATCCTCCCTGTGATCTCTGAAGATCTTCTCCGCTCCCGTTGCCCTGTCACCGGAGGCATCGCTGGCAGGACAGGGAAAGCAGCGGCTCCTCCGCGCTGAGTGACAGCGCTGCTGAGCGTGCAGGACCAGCTCTTGCAGAAACAGAATTTTCACCACTATCATCATTTTTCTGTCTCTCTTGACACTTGATATTTTGTTTTCTCGGTTTACATTTCGGTCTCGTGCTGCTTGCCTTGGTGTAGCTGTCGTGGTGGTTTGACAGGTAGAGGCTCAGTGCTGGCAGCCCAGAAAGATCCACAGGATCGGGGTGTTTGATGGTTTAAGTTTGGGAGTTCCTGAGAGGAACTGGTGTTGGGAAAAAGCCTGTGCCTGGGATATCATCTAGAATTTGGTATCTACTGATCCGAAGGAGAGCTGTGGAAGAGGCTGCCTGTTTCCGAAGCATTTTGGAAGCTTTTATGTTGGGCTGGTTTGTTGGCAGGTTGGGATTTTTTTTCTTTAATTTTTGGCTTTTCCTTCTCAGCCAAATAGGTGGGCCAGCATCCCTCGTGGCCCTGCAGGAGCAGCATGGCTCAGGGTAACTGGGATATTTTGGTTGTGATCCACCCTTCAGTTTCCAAAGGTCAGACACACCATCCATCCTCCCTCTTGTGACATTTTAAATGGTTTCCAGAGCTATTTTGCTGCTGCAGGCCGTAATGATGGCACCATGCTCTCTGCTAGTCCCCAGTCCTGACTCTGGTATCATTTGTTCTGAACTGTTTTGTGTTAGTAATATTATTTAAACCTGCATAAATTAGTTTTTTCTTCAGGTCCTGTGTTTTGGGTTACATTCTTGGCTTTTGGCTAAGAACAGTTCCAGTTTTTATAGTTGAGAGGGCTTGTATCATACCTTAAAAGAGAAATAAGTTGTAAAAAAATATTTATTGAATTTAATTGACTGTCACCTATTAGACTAAGAGCAATAATGCTAATTACACAGTGTGAAAATAATGCAAAGTGCCCTGCCTTCATAATGGAACAGGAAAAAAAACCAAACAAAGCCTTTGGGATGACTTGCAAAGTGGAACAGATGCCCTTACAATTGTAAGTAATTTGAATAAGGAATCAGTTTTGCATGGTTTGCTAATCCTTCAGTAAAGAGTTCATTGTCTTGGATTATGCATCTGTAATTTTGGAGCCCTGAAGTCAGTGCCTCTCTACAATTAGGTTGGGAAGAGACTTTTCTTCATATACTTAATCTCAGTGGCTTGTTTTTTAAGGAGAAAACCTCAGCTCTGGGTTTTTCATATAGTTATTAACAAAAAGCCTTTGAAAAGAAGCTGCCTAAAATCCAGCCACTCCCTCAACACAAACAAAGCTGTGCAGATACTGTGTACTTTCAAAAAACCCCAACTTTTATGTTCAACCTGTCTTATTCCAGTGGTGCAGACCCTGCATTAAGTGGGTGTTAGTCCAAACTGATGACAGACACAGATGTCTCGGATTTTTTTGGACACATAAGAGAGAGGGAAGTTACCTCCCAAACAGGCTGAACTGGACAGGTGAGAACCTGGTCTGCAAAGTAACTGTGAAAAGACTTCTTAAAAATAGCAAGGAACATGCCCGTCCTCCTCTTTTCCCAAAAGATGCAACTAGAACTCACAATTAACAATTCAAATGGCAGGGATACAGACAGATGCTCCCGGGGCTTGGACCTGCAGAGAAGCAATTCACTGAAGCCTTGTGGGAAGCCAGGGATACCTGAAGGAGAGGTGAAGTGAGATGGGCAGTGTGAGATACATAAATGATACCAAAAGCATTGGGTTGAGGAAAGATTTTCCTGTTCACTGCTGGGTTTGTTACTGAGGCTGTCTCTAAAAGCAGAGACTGCCGAGTCCTTTCTGCAGGATCAGCCAGGAGCTTGGCTGTCTTTCCAGCTGATGACAGACCCCTTTTCCAGAGCAGTCCAGCCCACCATCTTCTTGTTCTGGGCCTACAGGAGAGCTGGAGAGGGACTTTTTACAATAGCATGTAGTGATAAGGCAAGGGAGAATGGGTTTAAGCTGAAAGAGAGCAGGGTTAGATCAGATGTAAGGAAGAAATTCTTCATTGTGGGAGTGGAGGCCCTGGCACAGGTTGCCCAGAGTAGCTGTGGGTGCCCCATCCCTGGAACTGTTCAAGGCCAGGATGGATGGAACCCTGAGCCCAGGATGTAGTGGAAGGTGTCCCTTCCCATGGCAGGGGGTGTTGGAACTGAATGATCTTTAAGATTCCTTCCACCCCAAAACATTCTGTGACTCTATGATGCAGCTTTGCTGTTAAACTGGCTGGTAGGTTGTGGTGCCTAAAATAGCTCCTGCTCCTCCAGGGCAGCCACTCGGCTCCCCTGCACAGAGCAGGGATGGATGGGGCACGTGTGGCACAGCACAGCCCTGGGGGAGCTGATCCCAGGGAGCTGGGGGGGAGCAGAAGTCTGCAGTGTGGCTGAATTTGGGGACACTGTTGTCTCCAAGCTGAGTCTCCACTTTGCAGTGCTGGTGCCCGGGAAAGGCACTAAGGGACAGGACGCCTGATGGGGCTTTGGCAGCCACTGATCCAGCCCAAGCTTTGTTCTCTTCCAGTCATGAGGGTGAAAGAGGAATTAGTCTGATGCAAAACAAAGAATCATGTCCTTCTCTTTTCCCTGGTATGCATTTTTCCTTAAACAATGAAGTGACTAATATAGAATATCTTCTTAATGTGCTCTGGTTGTGGTTGAGAGGAGCAGCAGCAGCATGAGCACGTCCAGAGGCTGTGCTGGCTGCACAGCAGGGACTCTGAGAAGCACGGAGTCAGTTGTTTCTGAATAAAATCAGTAAGTTGTTTGCTTACTGGGAGGGGACAGCTTGTTTTGTTGATGTTAGATTGTCTTCTTCTGGTACCCTAGCAAACGTGTTAGTTTTATGTGCAAATGCCAAACTTGCTTAGCAATGGTATACAGTGTTTTGTTAACTTCTGTGTAGTCTCTGTGCACTGTGGAGTCCTCCCTCTCACCTACTGTCTGCTGTTACTAATCAAACTGTTTCCAAATGGAGGTCTGAGCTGACAGATGCTTTTATACACATATCATAGCTGTATTATCCCATTTTCTTGCTTTCTTTCTGGTTTCTTTTTGTTTTTGTTTAATGACAAAGTATGGACATGCTGAGATTGTGCACTTAATTTCACATGGAGGTATTTTTTTCTCAACTAAAACCATAGTCTGTATAAATCTCTCATGTCACAGTAAACTTTGTTTGCTACAGGTGAAGCAAGACACCTAAACCCCCAGTAATGTCTGTCTCTGGGTTTCTGCAAGAGTCATGGAGCTGCTCTGGGCAAAATCCAGATGGGTGTTGAGGATATCAGGGCTGTGCTGGTCCGGGGGTTGGCTGGTCAGTGAGATTGCATGTAGGGGAAAGTTTTATATCTACACCTTGTCTCAGAGGAGGAGCCTGTGAAAATTTTGTGTCATATACCAAAATAGTTTGAATTCTTGCATGAGACTATTGGAATATGTGATTGGTGTGTATACATGGATATGAATATATTTACTTTTTTCACTGTAGCATCCATATTGTCAAATGCGGCTTGAGTGAAAAGTTCCAGAATCTCTTCTTTTTTTTTTATTTTTCCCACTTAATGGAAACTAATCCCATGACCTCAGCAGCTAATTGTCAAAAACCCAATGCCACAGATTTCACTGTAAGTGGTAAAAGTTGTGTTGGAATATCTATTTGAAAGCTGAAAAGGATGAGTATGAAACCACCACCATTATGGCTGAGGACAGTTCCCATGCCCATTACTTCATCACGAGATGCATGGGCAGCCTCTGATCCTGTAAGAACATTTTAAATTCACTATTGTGGTATTCCTGTGGTGAAACTGTTTCGGTGATACTTGTCCTGTAAATCATCTGCAGGAACATGTTGGTTTGGAGAGACAACTCGTTCGTGAGACCTCACTGGCTTTCGGGTTCTGTGATGCAGCTGCTGGATTAGGTCCAAGTGCCCTCTTCCTGACAATGCTGGGGACAGGGACAGCTGCTATTGAGACCTTTGTCTGGGCCCTGTGAGTCATTTTGAGAGTCAGGAGGAAAAACGAGAGTGCACCTTAAACTTTATGTTGGACTGGTGCCCAGTTTTGCCCTGCACAGAGGTCTCTGGCATTTTAAAGGCAATAAAGTGTCATTTAGCTCCCTCATTCCAAAGGCAGAGGGAAGTTACACTTTAACACAAGGTCATTCCTTAATGAGGGTGGGAAACGTGGTGAATACTTGGATGCACGATGGTAATCTTTCAAGAGTGATGAAATTTGGGGCCCTCTTGTGCCAGGCAGTGCATGGACATAAGAGAGTTGTCCCTGCCTGGGTGCTTGCAGAGAGAGAGAGAGGTACTAAGACCCCAAAGTGATGTGTGGAGGGAGGAAGCCAAGCACAAAAGCTGTGTGGCTCAGTTGGGATGCTTGTGTCACAAATCTTGTCTCCCTGTTGTGTTTTGGGGCTCTACTCTTTCTCAGATGTACATTAAAACAGGGAAAAAGGATAAATTACTTCAGCTGGAGCAGCTCCCTTCTGCAGTGCTGGACTGTCCTGCTCAGGTGGAGCTTTGCCATGACAGTGTTTCCATAAGTAGTCTGTAGGGTTTTTTTTAATTTGTGCTTGTAAAACATGTCAAAGGCTGAAATTTTTATCTGCGAAAGAGATGACTCAGGGTCTATCCAAGGTGGCTTTTCCATTTATTTTTGTTTTCTGTTGCCAATTTTCCAGTTCTATTAGTTGATGCTAGAAATACACACGTATCAGTTTTTCCAGTACCTAAATACAAAGGGGTTTTTTTGCATAATTCTGAGCTGGAATAGGATATCTTGGTCACATTGCAGACTGGTAAATTTGGATCTGCTGAAGTTGTTACACATGAGAAAAGCCCCAGTAAAAATGATAGTGCTTAAATTTAAGCATGTGCTAACGTAAGACGTTGCAGAGGGCTTTTTGTATCTGTCTGTAAAAGATGCTGTAATCAGCACTGAGGCTTGCCTAAACCAGTGTGGAAATTGCTGTTTGCCTAAAAAGCCGGGCAAGTTGTCACAATCCCAACTTTAAAAGGCTGCAGCGGATTAACCAAAAGCTATTTCAAATTGATTTAGTGCAGCTGATGTGTAACTCAGCCTGGTCATCTGTGCCCTGCCAGGGACTGCCGTGCTTTGTGCTGGTTTGAGTCCCAACACC